>NC_079874.1:21854088-22169581 GCF_023065955.2 Ursus arctos
TCTGTGTGTGTGTGTTTTGGGAACACCACTGTGTCTGCCTGTAAGAAAAGTCGATGGGTGTTTGTGTGCGTTTCTGTGTATGTGTGTGTCGGGACCACGTTTGTGTGTATATAAGGGTAGTTCTAAGTCATTCTGAGAGTTGTGTTGTGAGTGTGATAGTTTATGTGTGTGTTTATGTGTTTGTGGTAAATCATTATGTATGCCTGTAAATAAAGTCGATGGGTGTTTTTGTGTGTTTCTTGTGTATGTGTGTGTTGGGACCTCGTTTTTGAGTATGTTAGGGAATTCCAAATGCTGATGTCTATGCCGGGGACCCAGTGTGAGTGCTGTGTTGTGAGTGTGATAGTGTGTGTGTGTGTGTGTGTGTGTGTTTCGGGAAACCATTTGTATGCGTGTAAGAAAAAGTCGAGGTGTGTTTGTGTGTGTTTCTCCTGTATGTGTGTTCCGGGACCACGTTTGTGAATACGTTAGGTCAGTTCCAAGTGTTGATGGCTCTGCTGGAGACCCAGTGTGAGTGCTGTGTTGTGAGTGTGATAGTGTGTGTGTGTGTGTGTGTGTGTGTGTTTGCGGGAAACCATTGTGTATGCCTGTAAGAAAAAGTCGATGGGTGTTTCTGTGTGTTTCTTGTGTATGTGTGTCTCGGGACAACGTTTTTGGGTATGTCAGGGCAGTTCCAAGTGGTGATGGCTCTGCAAGGAACAGTGTGAGTGCTGTGTTGTGAGTGTGACAGTGTGTGTGTGTGTGTTTGGGGGAACCCCACTGTGTCAGCCTGTAAGGAAATGTCGATGGGTGTTTGTGTGTGTTTTTTTTGTGTATCTGTGTTTCCGGAGCACGTATGTGAGTGTGTCAGGGCAGTTCCAAGTGTTCATGGCTCTGCTGGAGATCCAGTGTGAGTGCTGTGTTGTGAGGGTGACATTGTGTGTGTGTGTGCGTGTGTGTGTGTATGTGTTGCGGGAAACTATTTGTATGTCTGTAAGAAAAAGTCGATGGGTGTTTGGTTGTGTTTCTTGTGTATGTGTGTGTAAGGACCACGTTTGTGTGTATATAAGGGTAGTTCCAAGTCATTCTGAGAGTTGTGTTGTGAGTGTGATAGTTTATGTGTGTGTTTATGTGTTTGTGGTAAACCATTATGCATGCCTGTAAATAAAGTCGATGGGTGTTTTTGTGTGTTTCCTTTGTATGTGTTTGTTGGGATCTCGTTTTTGAGTATGTTAGGGAATTCCAAATGTTGATGTCTATGCCGGGGACCCAGTGTGAGTGCTGTGTTGTGAGTGTGATAGTGTGTGTGTGTGTGTGTGTGTGTGTTTGCGGGAAACCATTTTGTATGCCTGTAAGAAAAAGTCGATGGGTGTTTGTTTATGTTTCTTGTGTATGTGTGTGTCGGGACAACGTTTTTGGTATGTCATGGCTGTTCCAAGTGGTGATGGATCTGCAAGGAACAGTGTGAGTGCTGTTTTGTGAGTGTGACAGTGTGTGTGTGTGTGTGTTTGGGGGAACCCCACTGTGTCTGCCTGTAAGAAAAAGTCGATGGGTGTTTGTGTGTGTTTCTTGTGTATATGTGTGTCGGGATCACATTTGTGAATATGTTAGGGCAGTTCCAAGTGTTGATGGCTCTGCTGGAGACTCAGTGAGAGTGCTGTGTTGTGAGTGTGACAGTGTGTGTGTGTGTGTCTGTATGTGTGTGTTTGGGGAAACCCCATTGTGTTGCTTCTAAGAAAAAGTCGATGGGTGTGTGTGTTTCTTGTGTATGTGGAGTGGGGACCACGTTTGTGAGTATGTTGGGGCAGTTCCAAGTGCCAGTGTGAGTGCTGTGTTGTGAGTGTGGCAGCGTGTGTTTCTGTGTGTGTTTGTGTTTGTGGGAAAACATTGTGTATGCCTGTAAGAATAAGTCGATGGATGTTTGTGAGAGTTTCATGTGTATGTGTGTGTCGCGACCACATTTGTGAATATTTTAGGGCAGTTCCAAGTGTTGATGGCTCTGCTGCAGACGCAGTGTGAGTGCTGTGTTGTGAGAGTGACAGTGTGTGTGTGTGTGTGTTTTGGGGAACACCACTGTGTCTGCCTGTAAGAAAAGTCGATGGGTGTTTGTGTGTGTTTCTTGTGTATGTGTGTGTCAGGACCACGTTTGTGTGTATATAAGGGTAGTTCCAAGTCATTCTGAGAGTTGTGTTGTGAGTGTGATAGTTTATGTGTGTGTTTATGTGTTTGTGGTAAACCATTATGTATGCCTGTAAATAAAGTCGATGGGTGTTTTTGTGTGTTTCCTGTGTATGTGTGTGTTGGGACCTCGTTTTTGAGTATGTTAGGGAATTCCAAATCCTGATGTCTATGCCAGGGACCCAGTGTCAGTGCTGTGTTGTGAGTGTGATAGTGTGTGTGTGTGTGTGTGTGTTGCGGGAAACCATTTGTATGCCTGTAAGAAAATGTCGATGCGTGTTTCTGTGTGTTTCTTGTGTATGTCTGTGTTGGGAAAACGTTTGTGAGTATGTTAGGGTAGTTCCAAGTGTTGATGTCTCTGCCGAGGTATAGAGTGAGTGCTGTGTTGTGAGTGTGACAGTGTGTGTGTGTGTATTTTCGGGAAACCATTGTGTATGCCTGTAAGAAAAAGTCGATGGGTGTATTTGTGCGTTCCTGCGTATGTGTGTTTCAGGACCACATTTGTGAGTGTGTGAGGGCAGTTCCAAGTGTTCATGGCTTTGCTGGAGATCCAGTGTGAGTGCTGTGTTGTGAGTCTGACAGTGTGTGTGCGTGTCTGTGTGTGTGTTTGCGGGAAACCATTTTGTATACCTATAAGAAAAATTCGAAGGGTGTTTGTTTGTGTTTCTTCTGTATGTGTGTGTCAGGACCACATTTGTGAATATGTTAGGGCAGTTCCAAGTGTTGATGGCTCTGCTGGAGACCCAGTGAGAGTGCTGTGTTGTGAGTGTGACTGTGTGTGTGTGTGTCTGTATGTGTGTGTTTGGGGGAACCCCACTGTGTATGCTTCTAAGAAAAAGTCGATGGGTGTGTGTGTTTCTTGTGTATGTGTGTGTGGGGACCACGTTTGTGAGTATGTTGGGTCAGTTCCAAGTGCCAGTGTGAGTGCTGTGTTGTGAGTGTGGCTGAGTGTGTTTCTGTGTGTGTTTGTGTTTGTGGGAAAACATTGTGTATGCCTGTAAGAATAAGTCGATGGATGTTTGTAAGAGTTTCATGTGTATGTGTGTGTCGCGACCACATATGTGAATATTTTAGGGCAGTTCCAAGTGTTGATGGTTCTGCTGGATACCCATTGTGAGTGCTGTGTTGTAAGTGTGACAGTGTGTGTGTGTGTGTTCTCGGGAAACCATTGTGTATTCCTGTAAGAAAAAGTCGATGGGTGTTTGTGTGTGTTTCTTGTGTATGTGTGTGTCGGTAAAACGTTTGTGAGTATGTTAGGGCAGTTCGAAGTGTAGATGGCTCTGCCGAGGCCCAGTGTGAGTACTGTGTTGTTCGTGTGACAGTGTGTGTGTGTGTGTGTGTGTGTGTGTGTTTGGGGAAACCCCACTCTGTCTGCCTGTAACAAAAGTTGATGGGTGTTTGTGTGTGTTTCTTGTGTATGTGTGTGTCGGGACCACGTTTGTTTGTATGTTAGGGCAGATTCAAGTGCCAGTGTGAATGCTGTGTTGTGAGTGTGATAGTGTGTGTGTGTTTTTGCGGAAACCATTGTGTATGACTGTAAGAGAAAGTCAATGGGAGTTTGTGTGTGTTTCTTGTGTATGTTTGTGTCGGGACCACGTTTGTGAGTATGTTAGGGTAGTTCCAAGTGTTGATGGCTCAGCCGGGGCCCAGTGTGAGTGCTGTGTTGTGAGTTTGACAGTGTGTGTGTGTGTGTGGGTGTGTGTTTGGGGGAACCCCACTGTGGCTGCCTGTAAGAAAAAGTCGAAGGATATTTTTGTGTGTTTCTTGTGTATGTGTGTGTCGGGACCACGTTTGTGTGTCTGCTAGGGCACATACAAGTGCCAGTGTGAGTGCTGTGTTGTGAGTGTGATAGTGAGTTTGCGTGTGTGTTTGTTTGCGGGAAACCATTGTGTATGCCTGTAAAAAAAAATCGATGGGTGTTTGTGTGTGTTTCTTCTGTATGTGTGTGTTGGTACCACGTTTGTAGTATGTTAGGGCAGTTCCAAGTGTTGATGGCTCTGCTGGATACCCACTGTGAGTGCTGTGTTGTGAGTGTGACAGTGTGTGTGTATGTTTGCGGGAAACCATTGTATATGCCTGTAAGAAAATGTCAATGGGTGTTTGTGTGTGTTTCTTGTGTATGCGTGTTTCGAGACCACGTTTGTGAGTATGTCAGGGCAGTTCCAAGTGCTGATGGCTCTGCTGGAGACACAGTGTGAGTGCTCTGTTGTGAGTGTAATAATAATGTGTGTGGGTGTGTGTTTGGGGGAACCCCACTGTGTATGCCTGTATGAAAATGTCAATGGGTGTTTGTGTGTGTTTTTTGTGTATGTGTGTGTCGGGACCACGTTTTTGAGTATGTTAGGGCAGTTCGAAGTGTTGATGGTTATGCCGGAGACCCAATGTGAGTGCTGTGTGGTGAGTGTGACTGTGTGTGTGTGTGTGTGTCTGTGTGTGTGTTTCAGGGAAACCATTGTGTATGACTGTAAGAAAAAGTCGATGGGTGTTTGTGTGTTACTTGTATATGTGTGTGTCGGGCCACGTTTGAGAGTATGTTAGGGCAGTTTCAAGTGTTGAGGGTTCTGCGGGAGACCCAGTGTGAGTACTGTGTTGTGAGTGTCATAGTGTGTGTGTGTGTATGTGTGTGTGTTTTGGGAACACCACTGTGTCTGCCTGTAAGAAAAGTCGATGGGTGTTTGTGTGTGTTTCTGTGTATGTGTGTGTCGGGACCACGTTTGTGTGTATATAAGGGCAATCTAAGTCATTCTGAGAGTTGCGTTGTGAGTGTGATAGTTTATGTGTGTGTTTATGTGTTTGTGGTAAATCATTATGTATGCCTGTAAATTAAGTCGATGGGTGTTTTTGTGTGTTTCTTGTGTATGTGTGTGTTGGGACCTCGTTTTTGAGTATGTTAGGGAATTCCAAATGCTGATGTCTATGCCGGGGACCTAGTGTGAGTGCTGTGTTGTGAGTGTGATAGTGTGTGTGTGTGTGTGTTTGTGTGTGTGTGTGTTTGCAGGAAAACATTTTTTATAGCTGTAAGAAAATCGATGGGTGTTTGTATGTGTTTCTTGTGTATGTGTGTGTTGGGACCATGTATGTGAGTATGTTAAGGCAGTTCCAAGTGTTGTTGGCTCTGCCGGAGACCCACTGGGATAGCTGTATTGTGAGTGTGATAGTGGTGTGTGTTTGTGTGTGTTTGTGGGAAACCATTGTGTAAGCCTCCAAGAAAAAGTCGATGGGTGATTGTGTGTGTTTCTTGTGTATGGGTGTGTCGGGAAAATGTGTGTGAGTATTCTGGGACAATTCCAAGTGTTGATTGCTCTGCCGGAGACCCACGGTGAGTGCTGTGTTGTGAGTGTGACAGTGTGTATGTGTGTGTTTGTGTGTATTTCCGGGATACCATTGTGTATGCCTGTAAGAATAAGTTGATGGGTGTTTGTGTGAGTTTCTTGTGTTTGTGTGTATTTGGGCCACGTTTGTGAGTATGTTTGGGCAGTTCCAAGTGTTGATGGCACTGCTGGCTCCCAGTATGAGTGCTCTGTTGGGAGTGTGACATGTGTGTGTGTGTGTGTCTGTGTTTCAGGGAAACCCACTGTGTATGCCTGTAAGAAAAAGTCGATGGGTGTTTGTGTGTTTTTCTTGTGTATGTATTTGTCCGGACCACGTCTCTGAGTATGTATGGGCAGTCCCAACTGTTGATGGCTCTGCCGGACCCCAGCGTGAGTGCTGTGTTGTGAGTGTGACAGTGTGTGTGTGTGTGTTTGCGGGTAACCATTGTGTATGCCTGTAAGAAAAATCGATGGGTGTTTGAGTGTGTTTCTTGTGTATGTGTGTGTCGGGACCACATTTCTGAGTATGTTGGGGCAGTTCCAACTGTTGATAGCTTGCCGGAGACGCAGTGTGAGTGCTGTGCTGTGAGTGTGATAGTGTTTGTGTGTGTGTGTGTGTGTGTGTGTTTGCGGGAAACCAATGTGTATGCATATAAGAAAAATCAATGGGTGTTTGGGTGTGGTTCTTGTGTATGTATGTGTCAGGACCACATTTATAAGTATGTTAGGGCAGTTCCAAGTGCTGCTGGCTCCCCCGGAGACCCAACGTGAGTGCTGTGTTGTGAGTGTGATAGTGTGTGTGTGTGTGTGATTCCGGGAAAGCATTGTGTATGCCTCTAAGAAAAAGTCGACGGATGATTGTGTGTGTTTCTTCTGTATGTGTATGTCGAGACCAAATTTGTGAGTAGTTTGGGCAAATCCAAATATTGATGGTTCCGCCTGAGACCCAGCTTGAGTGCTGTGTTGTGAGTGTGACAGTGTGTGTGAGTGTGTGTGTGTTTGGGGATACCCCACGGTGTATGCCTATAAGAAAAGTCGATGGGTGTTTGTGTGTGCTTCTTCTGTATGTGCGTGTTGGGACCACGTTGTGCGTATGTTAGGGTAGTTCAAAGTTTTGATTGCTCTGCCGGAGACCCAGTGTGGGTGCTGTTTTGTGAGTGTGATAGTGTGTGTTGTGTTTTCGGGACCATTGTGTATGCTTGTAAGAAAAATCGATGGGTGTTTTTGTGTGTTTCTTGTGTATGTGTGTATGGGACCATGTTTGTGAGTATGTTCGGGCAGTTCCAAGTGTTAATGGCTCTTCTGGAGACCCAGTGTGACTGCTGCGTTGTGAGGGTGACAGTGTGTGTGCGTGTGTGTGTGTGTGTTTGCGGGAAACCACTGTGTATGCCTGTAAGAAAAATCGATGGGTGTTTGTGTGTGTTTCTTGTGTATGTGTGTGTCGGGACCACATTTCTGAGTATGTTGGGGCAGTTCCAACTGTTGATGGCTTGCCGGAGACGCAGTGTGAGTGCTGTGCTGTGAGTGTGATAGGTTTTTTGTGTGTGTGTGTGTGTGTGTTTGTGGGAAACCGATGTGTATGCCTATAAGAAAAATCAATGGGTGTTTGTGTGTGTTTCTTGTGTATGTATGTGTCGGGACCACGTTTATAAGTATGTTAGGGCAGTTCCAAGTGTTGATGGCTCCGCCGGAGACCTAACGTGAGTGCTGTGTTGTGAGTGTGATAGTGTGTGTGTGTGTGTGTGTGTTTGCGGGAAACCATTGTGTATGCCTCTTAGAAAAATTCGACGGGTGATTGTGTGTGCTTCTTCTGTATGTGTGTGTCGAGACCAAATTTGTGAGTATGTTTGGGCAAATCCAAATATTGATGGTTCCGATTGAGACCCAGCTTGAGTGTTGTGTTGTGAGTGTGACAGTGTGTGTGTGTGTGTGTGTGTTTGGGGATACCCCACTGTGTATGCCTATAAGAAAAGTCGATGGGTGTTTGTGTGTGCTTCTTCTGTATGTTTGTGTTGGGACCACGTTTGTGCGTATGTTAGGGTAATTTGAAGTTTTGGTTGCTCTGCCGGAGACCCAGTGTGAGTGCTGTTTTGTGAGTGTGATAGTGTGTGTTGTGTTTTCGGGACCATTGTGTATGCCTGTAAGAAAAATCGATGGGTGTGTTTGTGTGTTTTTCTGAACGTGTGTGTCGGGACCAGGTTTGTGAGAATGTTTGGGCAGTTCCAAGTGTTGATGGCTCTTCCGGAGACCCAGTGTGAGTGCTGTGTTGTGAGTGTAATAGTGTGTGTGTGTGTTTGCGGGAATCCATTGCGTATGCCTCTAAGAAAAAGTCGATGGGTGTTTGTGTGTGTTTCTTCTGAATGTGTGTGTCGGGACCAAATTTGTGATTATGTTTGGGCAATGCCAAATGTTGATAGTTCCGCCGGAGACCCAGCGTGAGTGCTGTGTTGTGAGTGTGACAGTGTGTGTGTGTGTGTGTGTGTGTGTGTGTGTGTTTGGGGGACCAAACTGTGTATGCCTGTAAAAAAAGTTGATGTGTGTTTTTGTGTGTTTCTTGTGTATGTGTGTGTCGGGCCACGTTTGTAAGTATGTTTGGGCAGTTCCAAGTGTTGAGGGCTCTGCCAGAGACCCAGTGTGAGTGCTGTGTTGTGAGTGTAATAGTGTGTGTGTGTGTTTGTATGTGTGTGTGTTTGGGGGTACCCCACTGTGTATGCCTGTAAGAAAAAGTCGATGGGTGTTTGTTTGTGTTTCTTCTGTATGTGTGTGTCGGGATCACGTTTGTGAGTATGATAGGGCATTTTCAAGTGTTGATGGCTCTGCCAGAGACCAGTGTGAATGCTGTGCCTTGAGTGTGATAGTGTGTGTTTTTGTGTGTTTGTTTGCGGGAAAGCATTCTGTATGCTTGTAAGAAAATTCGATGGTTGTTTGTGTGTGAATGCTGTGTGTGTGTGTGTGTGTGTAGGTTTGCGGGAAAGCATTCTGTATGCCTGTGAGAAAAATCATTGGTTGTTTGTGTGTGTTTCTTGTGTATGTGTGTGTCGGGACCACATTTGTTAATATGTTAGGGCAGTTGCAAGTGTTGATTGCTCTGCTGGAGACACAGTGTGTGTGCTCTGCTGTGAGTGTGATAGTGTGTTTGTGTGTGTTTGCGGGAAACCATTGTGTATGCCTGTAAGAAACATCGATGGGTGTTTGTGTGTGTTTCTTCTGGATGTGTGTGTCGGGACCACGTTTGTGAGTATGTTAGGGCATTTCCAAGTGTTGATGGCTCTTCCGGAGACCCAGTGTGAGTGCTGTGTTGTGAGTGTGATAGTTTGTGTGTGTGTGTGTTTGCGGGAAACCATTGTGTATGCCTCAAAGAAAAAGTCGATTGGTGTTTGTGTGTGTATCTTCTGTATGTGTGTGTCGGGACCACATTTGTGAGTATGTTTGGGCAATTCCAAATGTTGATGGTTCCTCTGGAGACCTAGCGTGAGTGCTGTGTTGTGACTGTGAAAGTGTGTGTGTGTGTGTTTTGGGGAAACCCACTGTGTATGCCTGTAAGAAAAAGTTGATGGGTGTTTGTGTGTGTTTTTGTGTATGTGTGTGTCGGGACCATGTTTGTGAGTATGTTAGGGCAGTTCCAAGTGTTGATGGCTCTTGTGGAGACCAAGCATGAGTGCTGTGTTGTGTGTGTGACACTGTGTGTGTCTGTGTTTTTGTTTGGGAAACCCCACTCTTTATGCCTGTAAGAAAAAGTCGATGGGTGTTTGTGTCTCTTTCTTGTGAATGTGTGTGTCGGGACCTCGTTTGTGAGTATGTTAGCGCATTTCCAAGTGTGATGGCTCTGCCGGAGACCCAGTGTGAGTGCTGTGTTGTGAGTGTGATAGTGTGTGTGTGTGTGTTTGTGTGAAAGCATTCGTTTGCTTGTAAGAAAAATCGATGGTTGTTTGTGCGTGTTTCTTGTGTATGTGTGTGTTGGGACCACGTTTGTCAGTATGTTAGGGCAGTTCCAAGTGTTGATTGCTCTGCCGGAGACCCAGTGTGATAGCTGTGTTTTGAGTGTGATAGTGTGTGTGTGTGTTGTGCTTGTGGAAAATCTTTTTATGCTCTAAGAATAGGTCGATGGTTATTTGTGTGTGTTTCTTGTGTATGTGTGTGTCAGACCACATTTGTAGAATATGATTGGGCAGTTCCAAGTGTTGATGAATCTGCCGGAGACCCAGTGTGAGTGCTGTGTTGTGAGTGTTATAGTGTGTGTGTGTGTGTGTGTGTGTGTGTGTGTGTTTGCAGGAAAACATTTTTTATAGCTGTAAGAAAATCGATGGGTGTTTGTATGTGTTTCTTGTGTATGTGTGTTTCGGGACCACATTTGTGAGTATGTTAAGGCAGTTCCAAGTGTTGATGAATCTGCCGGAAACCCAGTGTGAATGCTATGTTGTGAGTGTGATAGTGTGTGTGTTTGTGTGTGTTTGTGGGAAACCATTGTGTATGCCTCTAAGAAAAAGTCGATGGGTGTTTGTGTGTGTTTCTTGTGTATGTGTGTGTCAGGAAAATGTGTGTGAGTATGCTAGGACAATTCCAAGTGTTGATTGCTCTGCCGGAGACCCACTGTGAGTGATGTGTTGTGAGTGTGACAGTGTGTGTGTGTGTTTGTGTGTGTTTGGAGGAAACCATGGTGTATGCCTGTAAGAAAAATCGATGGGGGTTTGTGTGTGTTTCTTCTGGATGTGTCTGTCGGGACCACGTTTGTATGTTTGGGCATTTCCAAGTGTTGAAGGCTCTTTCGGAGACCCAGTGTGAGTGCTGTGTTGTTTGTGTGATAGTGTGTGTGTGAGTGTGTGTGTGTGTTTGCGGGAAACCATTGTGTATGCCTCTAAGAAAAAGTCGATGGGTGTTTGTGTTTGTTTCTTCTGTATGTGTCTGTCGGCTCCACATTTGTGAGTATGTTTGGGCAATTCCAAATGTTGATGGTTCCGCTGGAGACCTAGCGTGAGTGCTGTGTTGTGAGTATGACAGTGTGTGTGTGTGGGGGGGGGGAACTCACTGTGTATGCCTGTTAGAAAAAGTCGATGGGTGTTTGTGTGTGTTTCTTCTGTATGTGTATGTCGTGACCACGTTTGTGAGTATGTTTGGGCAGTTCCAAGTGTTGATGGTACTGCCGGAGTCCATGTGTGAGTGCTGTGTTGTGAGTGTGACATGTGTGTTTGTGTGTGTCTGTGTGTTTCGGGGAACCCCACTGTGTATGCCTGTAAGAAAAGTCGATGGTTGTTTGTGTGTGTTTCTTTTGTATGTATTTGTCTGGAGCACGTTTGTGAGTATGTTAGGGCATTTCCAAGTGTTGATGGCTCCGCCGGACCCCAGCGTGAGTGCTGTGTGGTGAGTGTGACAGTGTGTGTGTTGTGTTTGTGTTGTGGGAAAGCATTCTGTATGCTTGTAAGAAAAATCGAAGGCTGTTTGATAGTGTTTCTTGTGTATGTGTGTGTGTCGGGACCACGTTTCTGAGTATGTTGGGGCAGTTCCACGTGTTGATGGCTTTCCCGGAGACGCAGTGTGAGTGCTGTGCTGTTAGTGTGATAGTATGTGTGTGTGTGTGTGTGTGTTTGCGGAAAACTATTGTGTATGACTATAAGAAAAATCAATGGGTGTTTGTGTGTGTTTCTTGTGTATATGTGTCGGGACCACGTTTATGAGTATGTTAGGGCAGTTCCAAGTGTTGATGGCTCCGCCGGAGACCCAATGTGAGTGCTGTGTTGTGAGTGTCATAGTGTGTGTGTGTGTGTGTGTGTTTGCGGTAAACCATTGTGTATGCCTCTAAGAAAAAGTCGATGGGTGTTTGTGTGTGCTGCTTCTGTACGTGTGTGTCGGGACCAAATTTGTGAGTATGTTTGGGCGCTGCCAAATGTTGATGGTTCCCCAGACACCGAGCTTGAGTGCTGTGTTGTGAGTGTGACAGTGTGTGTGTGTGTGTCAGTTCCAAGTGTTGATCGCTCTGCCGGAGACCCAGTGTGAGTTCTGTTTTGTGAGTGTGATAGTGTGTGTATGTGTGTGTGTGTGTGTGTTTGCGGGCAACCATTGTGTATGTCTGTAAGAAAATGTCGATGGGTGTTTGTGTGTGTTTCTTGTGTATGTGTCTCGGGACCATGTTTGTGAGTATGTTAGGGCAGTTCCAAATGTTGATGGCTCTGCCGGAGACATAGTGTGAGTGCTATGTTGTGAGTGTGAGAGTGTGTGTCTTTGTGTTTGTTTGCTGGAAACCATTATGTATGCCTCTAAGAAAAAGTCGATGGGTGTTTGTGTGTGTTTCTTGTGTATGTGTGTGTCGGGACCATGTTTGTGAGTATGTTAGGGCAGTTCCAAGTGTTGATGGCTTTGCTGGAGACACAGTGTGAGTGCTGTGTTGTGAGTGTGATAGTTTGTGTGTGTGTGTTTGCGGGAAACCATTGTGTATGACTGTAAGAAAAACCGATGAGTGTTTGTGTGTGTTTCTTCTCAATGTGTGTGTCGGGACCACGTTTGTGAGTATGTTTGGGCAGTTCCAAGTTTTGATGGCTCTTCCGGAGACCAAGCGTGAGTGCTGTGTCGTGTGTGTGACAGTGTGTCTGTCTGTGATTTTGTTTGGGAAACCCCACTGTTTATGCCTGTAAGAAAAAGTCGATGGGTGTTTGTGTCTCTTTCTTGTGTATGTGTGCGTCGGGACCACGTTTGTGAGTATGTTAGGGCATTCCAAGTGTTGATGGCTCCGCCGGAGACCCAATGTGAGTGCTGTGTTGTGAGTGTCATAGTGTGTGTGTGTGTGTGTGTGTTTGCGGGAAACCATTGTGTATGCCTCTAAGAAAAAGTCCATGGGTGTTTGTGTGTGCTGCTTCTGTACGTGTGTGTCGGAACCAAATTTGTGAGTATGTTTGGGCAATGCCACATGTTGATGGTTCCCCAGACACCGAGCTTGAGTGCTGTGTTGTGAGTGTGACAGTGTGTGTGTGTGTGTCAGTTCCAAGTGTTGATCGCTCTGCCGCTGACCCAGTGTGAGTTCTGTTTTGTGAGTGTGATAGTGTGTGTATGTGTGTGTGTGTGTGTGTGTTTGCGGGCAACCATTGTGTATGCCTGTAAGAAAAAGTCGATGGGTGTTTGTGTCTCTTTCTTGTGTATGTGTGCGTCGGGACCACGTTTGTGAGTATGTTAGGGCATTCCAAGTGTTGATGGCTCTGCCGGAGACCCAGTGTGGTGCTGTGTTGTGAGTGTGATAGTGTGTCTGTGTGTGTGTTTGCGGGAAAGCATTCGTTTACTTGTAAGAAAAATCGATGTTTGTTTGTGTGTGCTGATGTGTATGTGTGTGTTGGGACCTCGTTTGTCAGTATGTTAGGGCATTTCCAAGTGTTGATTGCTCTGCCGGAGACCCAGTGTGATAGCTGTGTTGTGAGTGTGATAGTGTGTGTGTGTGTGTGTGTTTGCGGGAAACCATTGTGTATGCCTCTAAGAAAAGTCGATGGGTGTTTATGTGTGTTTCTTCTCTATGTGTGTGTCGGGACCACATTCGTGAGTATGTTTGGGCAATTCCAAATGTTGATGTTTCTGCCGGAGACCCAGAGTGAGTGCTGTGTTGTGAGTGTGACAGTGTGTGTGTGTATGTGTGTTCGGAGGAACCCCACTGTATATGCCTGTAAGATAAAGTCGATGGGTGTTTGTGTGTGTTTCTTTGTATGTGAGTGTCGGGACCACGTTTGTGAGTATCTTAGGGCATTTGCAAGTGTTGATGGCTCTGCCGGAGAGTCAGTGTGAGTGCTTTGTTGTGAGTGTGATAGTGTGTGTGTGTGGGGGGGGTTAAAAGGAAAGCATTCTGTATGCTCTTAAGAAAAATCGATGGTTGTTTGTGTGTGTTTCTTGTGTATTTGTGTGTCGGGACTACGTTTGTGAGTATGTTAGGGCAGTTCCAAGTGTTGATGGCTCTGCTGGACACCCAGTGTTAGTGCTGTGTTGTGAGTGTGATAGTGTGTGTGTGTGTTGTGTTTGTGGGAAACCTTTTGTATGCCTCTAAGAAAAGGTCGATGGGTGTTTGTGTGTGTTTCTTGTGTATGCGTTTCTCGAGACCACGTTTGTGAATATGTTTGGGCAGTTCCAAGTGTTGATGAATGTGCCGGAGACCCAGTGTGAGTGCTCTGTTGTGAGTGTGAGAGTGTGTGTGTGTGTGTGTGTGTGTTTGCGGGAAACCATTGTGTATGCCTCTAAGAAAAGGTCGATGGGTGTTTGTGTGTGTTTCTTGTGTATGTGTGTCGGGACCACGTTTGTGAGTATGTTAGGGCAGTTCCAAGTGTTGATGGCTCTGCTGGAGACACAGTGTGAGTGCTGTGTTGTGAATGTGATACTGTGTGTGTGTGTGTTTGTGTGTGTTTGCGGGAAACCATTGTCTATGCCTGTAAGATAAATCGATGTGTGTTTGTGTGTGTTTCTTCTGAATGTGTGTGTCGGGACCACGTTTGTGAGTATGTTAGGGCATTCCAAGTGTTGATGGCTCTTCCGGAGACCCAGTGTGAGTGCTCTGTTGTGAGTGTGATAGTGTGAGTGTGTGTGTGTGTTTGCCCAAAACCATTGTGTATACCTCTAAGAAAAAGTCGATGGGTGTTTCTGTTTCTTTCTTCTGTATATGTGTGTCGGGACACATTTGTGAGTATGCTTGGGCAATTCCAAATGTTGATGGTCCACCGGAGACCCATCGTGAGTGCTGTGCTGTGAGTGTGACAGTGTGTGTGTGTGTGTGTGTGTGTGTGTTTGGTGGTACCCCCGCTGTGTATGCCTCTAAGAAAAAGTCGATGGGTGTTTGTGTGCATTTCTTGTGTATGTGTGTGTGGGGACCACGTTTGTGAGTATGTTAGGGCATTTCCAAGTGTTGAGGTCTCTGCCGGAGACCCAGTGTGAGTGCTGTGTTGTGAGTGTGATAGTGTGTGTGTGTGTGTTTGTGTGTGTGTGTGTTTGCAGGAAAACATTTTTTATAGCTGTAAGAAAATCGATGGGTGTTTGTATGTGTTTCTTGTGTATGTGTGTGTTGGGACCATGTATGTGAGTATGTTAAGGCAGTTCCAAGTGTTGTTGGCTCTGCCGGAGACCCACTGGGATATCTGTGTTGTGAGTGTGATAGTGGTGTGTGTTTGTGTGTGTTTGTGGGAAACCATTGTGTAAACCTCTAAGAAAAAGTCGATGGGTGTTTGTGTGTGTTTCTTGTGTCTGTGTGTGTCGGGAAAATGTGTGTGAGTGTTCTGGGACAATTCCAAGTGTTGATTGCTCTGCCGGAGACCCACGGTGAGTGCTGTGTTGTGAGTGTGACAGTGTGTATGTGTGTGTTTGTGTGTGTTTCCGGGATACCATTGTGTATGCCTGTAAGAATAAGTTGATGGGTGTTTGTGTGAGTTTCTTGTGTTTGTGTGTATTGGGACCACGTTTGTGAGTATGTTTGGGCAGTTCCAAGTGTTGATGGCACTGCTGGCTCCCAGTATGAGTGCTCTGTTGGGAGTGTGACATGTGTGTGTGTGTGTGTGTCTGTGTTTCAGGGAAACCCACTGTGTATGCCTGTAAGAAAAAGTCGATGGGTGTTTGTGTGTTTTTCTTGTGTATGTATTTGTCCGGACCACGTTTGTGAGTATGTATGGGCAGTCCCAACTGTTGATGGCTCTGCCGGACCCCAGCGTGAGTGCTGTGTTGTGAGTGTGACAGTGTGTGTGTGTGTTTGCGGGAAACCATTGTGTATGCCTGTAAGAAAAATCGATGGGTGTTTGAGTGTGATTCTTGTGTATGTGTGTGTCGGGACCACATTTCTGAGTATGTTGGGGCAGTTCCAACTGTTGATAGCTTGCCGGAGACGCAGTGTGAGTGCTGTGCTGTGAGTGTGATAGTGTTTGTGTGTGTGTGTGTTTTTGCGGGAAACCAATGTGTATACATATAAGAAAAATCAATGGGTGTTTGTGTGTGTTTCTTGTGTATGTGTCAGGACCACGTTTATAAGTATGTTAGGGCAGTTCCAAGTGTTGATGGCTCCGCCGGAGACCCAACGTGAGTGCTGTGTTGTGAGTGTGATAGTGTGTGTGTGTGTGTGTTTGTGGGAAAGCATTGTGTATGCCTCTAAGAAAAAGTCGACGGGTGATTGTGTGTGTTTCTTCTGTATGTGTATGTCGAGACCAAATTTGTGAGTATGTTTGGGCAAATCCAAATATTGATGGTTCCGCCTGAGACCCAGCTTGAGTGCTGTGTTGTGAGTGTGACAGTGTGTGTGAGTGTGTGTGTGTTTGGGGATACCCCACGGTGTATGCCTATAAGAAAAGTCGATGGGTGTTTGTGTGTGCTTCTTCTGTATGTGCGTGTTGGGACCACGTTGTGCGTATGTTAGGGTAGTTCAAAGTTTTGATTGCTCTGCCGGAGACCCAGTGTGGGTGCTGTTTTGTGAGTGTGATAGTGTGTGTTGTGTTTTCGGGACCATTGTGTATGCTTGTAAGAAAAATCGATGGGTGTTTTTGTGTGTTTCTTGTGTATGTGTGTATGGGACCATGTTTGTGAGTATGTTCGGGCAGTTCCAAGTGTTAATGGCTCTTCTGGAGACCCAGTGTGACTGCTGCGTTGTGAGGGTGACAGTGTGTGTGCGTGTGTGTGTGTGTGTTTGCGGGAAACCACTGTGTATGCCTGTAAGAAAAATCGATGGGTGTTTGTGTGTGTTTCTTGTGTATGTGTGTGTCGGGACCACATTTCTGAGTATGTTGGGGCAGTTCCAACTGTTGATGGCTTGCCGGAGACGCAGTGTGAGTGCTGTGCTGTGAGTGTGATAGGTTTTTTTTGTGTGTGTGTGTGTGTGTTTGTGGGAAACCGATGTGTATGCCTATAAGAAAAATCAATGGGTGTTTGTGTGTGTTTCTTGTGTATGTATGTGTCGGGACCACGTTTATAAGTATGTTAGGGCAGTTCCAAGTGTTGATGGCTCCGCCGGAGACCTAACGTGAGTGCTGTGTTGTGAGTGTGATAGTGTGTGTGTGTGTGTGTGTGTGTTTGCGGGAAACCATTGTGTATGCCTCTTAGAAAAATTCGACGGGTGATTGTGTGTGCTTCTTCTGTATGTGTGTGTCGAGACCAAATTTGTGAGTATGTTTGGGCAAATCCAAATATTGATGGTTCCGATTGAGACCCAGCTTGAGTGTTGTGTTGTGAGTGTGACAGTGTGTGTGTGTGTGTGTGTGTGTTTGGGGATACCCCACTGTGTATGCCTATAAGAAAAGTCGATGGGTGTTTGTGTGTGCTTCTTCTGTATGTTTGTGTTGGGACCACGTTTGTGCGTATGTTAGGGTAATTTGAAGTTTTGGTTGCTCTGCCGGAGACCCAGTGTGAGTGCTGTTTTGTGAGTGTGATAGTGTGTGTTGTGTTTTCGGGACCATTGTGTATGCCTGTAAGAAAAATCGATGGGTGTGTTTGTGTGTTTTTCTGAACGTGTGTGTCGGGACCAGGTTTGTGAGAATGTTTGGGCAGTTCCAAGTGTTGATGGCTCTTCCGGAGACCCAGTGTGAGTGCTGTGTTGTGAGTGTAATAGTGTGTGTGTGTGTTTGCGGGAATCCATTGCGTATGCCTCTAAGAAAAAGTCGATGGGTGTTTGTGTGTGTTTCTTCTGAATGTGTGTGTCGGGACCAAATTTGTGATTATGTTTGGGCAATGCCAAATGTTGATAGTTCCGCCGGAGACCCAGCGTGAGTGCTGTGTTGTGAGTGTGACAGTGTGTGTGTGTGTGTGTGTGTGTGTGTGTGTGTTTGGGGGACCAAACTGTGTATGCCTGTAAAAAAAGTTGATGTGTGTTTTTGTGTGTTTCTTGTGTATGTGTGTGTCGGGCCACGTTTGTAAGTATGTTTGGGCAGTTCCAAGTGTTGAGGGCTCTGCCAGAGACCCAGTGTGAGTGCTGTGTTGTGAGTGTAATAGTGTGTGTGTGTGTTTGTATGTGTGTGTGTTTGGGGGTACCCCACTGTGTATGCCTGTAAGAAAAAGTCGATGGGTGTTTGTTTGTGTTTCTTCTGTATGTGTGTGTCGGGATCACGTTTGTGAGTATGATAGGGCATTTTCAAGTGTTGATGGCTCTGCCAGAGACCAGTGTGAATGCTGTGCCTTGAGTGTGATAGTGTGTGTTTTTGTGTGTTTGTTTGCGGGAAAGCATTCTGTATGCTTGTAAGAAAATTCGATGGTTGTTTGTGTGTGAATGCTGTGTGTGTGTGTGTGTGTGTAGGTTTGCGGGAAAGCATTCTGTATGCCTGTGAGAAAAATCATTGGTTGTTTGTGTGTGTTTCTTGTGTATGTGTGTGTCGGGACCACATTTGTTAATATGTTAGGGCAGTTGCAAGTGTTGATTGCTCTGCTGGAGACACAGTGTGTGTGCTCTGCTGTGAGTGTGATAGTGTGTTTGTGTGTGTTTGCGGGAAACCATTGTGTATGCCTGTAAGAAACATCGATGGGTGTTTGTGTGTGTTTCTTCTGGATGTGTGTGTCGGGACCACGTTTGTGAGTATGTTAGGGCATTTCCAAGTGTTGATGGCTCTTCCGGAGACCCAGTGTGAGTGCTGTGTTGTGAGTGTGATAGTTTGTGTGTGTGTGTGTTTGCGGGAAACCATTGTGTATGCCTCAAAGAAAAAGCCGATTGGTGTTTGTGTGTGTATCTTCTGTATGTGTGTGTCGGGACCACATTTGTGAGTATGTTTGGGCAATTCCAAATGTTGATGGTTCCTCTGGAGACCTAGCGTGAGTGCTGTGTTGTGACTGTGAAAGTGTGTGTGTGTGTGTTTTGGGGAAACCCACTGTGTATGCCTGTAAGAAAAAGTTGATGGGTGTTTGTGTGTGTTTTTGTGTATGTGTGTGTCGGGACCATGTTTGTGAGTATGTTAGGGCAGTTCCAAGTGTTGATGGCTCTTGTGGAGACCAAGCATGAGTGCTGTGTTGTGTGTGTGACACTGTGTGTGTCTGTGTTTTTGTTTGGGAAACCCCACTCTTTATGCCTGTAAGAAAAAGTCGATGGGTGTTTGTGTCTCTTTCTTGTGAATGTGTGTGTCGGGACCTCGTTTGTGAGTATGTTAGCGCATTTCCAAGTGTGATGGCTCTGCCGGAGACCCAGTGTGAGTGCTGTGTTGTGAGTGTGATAGTGTGTGTGTGTGTGTTTGTGTGAAAGCATTCGTTTGCTTGTAAGAAAAATCGATGGTTGTTTGTGCGTGTTTCTTGTGTATGTGTGTGTTGGGACCACGTTTGTCAGTATGTTAGGGCAGTTCCAAGTGTTGATTGCTCTGCCGGAGACCCAGTGTGATAGCTGTGTTTTGAGTGTGATAGTGTGTGTGTGTGTTGTGCTTGTGGAAAATCTTTTTATGCTCTAAGAATAGGTCGATGGTTATTTGTGTGTGTTTCTTGTGTATGTGTGTGTCAGACCACATTTGTAGAATATGATTGGGCAGTTCCAAGTGTTGATGAATCTGCCGGAGACCCAGTGTGAGTGCTGTGTTGTGAGTGTTATAGTGTGTGTGTGTGTGTGTGTGTGTGTGTTTGCAGGAAAACATTTTTTATAGCTGTAAGAAAATCGATGGGTGTTTGTATGTGTTTCTTGTGTATGTGTGTTTCGGGACCACATTTGTGAGTATGTTAAGGCAGTTCCAAGTGTTGATGAATCTGCCGGAAACCCAGTGTGAATGCTATGTTGTGAGTGTGATAGTGTGTGTGTTTGTGTGTGTTTGTGGGAAACCATTGTGTATGCCTCTAAGAAAAAGTCGATGGGTGTTTGTGTGTGTTTCTTGTGTATGTGTGTGTCAGGAAAATGTGTGTGAGTATGCTAGGACAATTCCAAGTGTTGATTGCTCTGCCGGAGACCCACTGTGAGTGATGTGTTGTGAGTGTGACAGTGTGTGTGTGTGTTTGTGTGTGTTTGGAGGAAACCATGGTGTATGCCTGTAAGAAAAATCGATGGGGGTTTGTGTGTGTTTCTTCTGGATGTGTCTGTCGGGACCACGTTTGTATGTTTGGGCATTTCCAAGTGTTGAAGGCTCTTTCGGAGACCCAGTGTGAGTGCTGTGTTGTTTGTGTGATAGTGTGTGTGTGAGTGTGTGTGTGTGTTTGCGGGAAACCATTGTGTATGCCTCTAAGAAAAAGTCGATGGGTGTTTGTGTTTGTTTCTTCTGTATGTGTCTGTCGGCTCCACATTTGTGAGTATGTTTGGGCAATTCCAAATGTTGATGGTTCCGCTGGAGACCTAGCGTGAGTGCTGTGTTGTGAGTATGACAGTGTGTGTGTGGGGGGGGGGGGAACTCACTGTGTATGCCTGTTAGAAAAAGTCGATGGGTGTTTGTGTGTGTTTCTTCTGTATGTGTATGTCGTGACCACGTTTGTGAGTATGTTTGGGCAGTTCCAAGTGTTGATGGTACTGCCGGAGTCCATGTGTGAGTGCTGTGTTGTGAGTGTGACATGTGTGTTTGTGTGTGTCTGTGTGTTTCGGGGAACCCCACTGTGTATGCCTGTAAGAAAAGTCGATGGTTGTTTGTGTGTGTTTCTTTTGTATGTATTTGTCTGGAGCACGTTTGTGAGTATGTTAGGGCATTTCCAAGTGTTGATGGCTCCGCCGGACCCCAGCGTGAGTGCTGTGTGGTGAGTGTGACAGTGTGTGTGTTGTGTTTGTGTTGTGGGAAAGCATTCTGTATGCTTGTAAGAAAAATCGAAGGCTGTTTGATAGTGTTTCTTGTGTATGTGTGTGTGTCGGGACCACGTTTCTGAGTATGTTGGGGCAGTTCCACGTGTTGATGGCTTTCCCGGAGACGCAGTGTGAGTGCTGTGCTGTTAGTGTGATAGTATGTGTGTGTGTGTGTGTGTGTTTGCGGAAAACTATTGTGTATGACTATAAGAAAAATCAATGGGTGTTTGTGTGTGTTTCTTGTGTATATGTGTCGGGACCACGTTTATGAGTATGTTAGGGCAGTTCCAAGTGTTGATGGCTCCGCCGGAGACCCAATGTGAGTGCTGTGTTGTGAGTGTCATAGTGTGTGTGTGTGTGTGTGTGTTTGCGGGAAACCATTGTGTATGCCTCTAAGAAAAAGTCGATGGGTGTTTGTGTGTGCTGCTTCTGTACGTGTGTGTCGGGACCAAATTTGTGAGTATGTTTGGGCGCTGCCAAATGTTGATGGTTCCCCAGACACCGAGCTTGAGTGCTGTGTTGTGAGTGTGACAGTGTGTGTGTGTGTGTCAGTTCCAAGTGTTGATCGCTCTGCCGGAGACCCAGTGTGAGTTCTGTTTTGTGAGTGTGATAGTGTGTGTATGTGTGTGTGTGTGTGTGTTTGCGGGCAACCATTGTGTATGTCTGTAAGAAAATGTCGATGGGTGTTTGTGTGTGTTTCTTGTGTATGTGTCTCGGGACCATGTTTGTGAGTATGTTAGGGCAGTTCCAAATGTTGATGGCTCTGCCGGAGACATAGTGTGAGTGCTATGTTGTGAGTGTGAGAGTGTGTGTCTTTGTGTTTGTTTGCTGGAAACCATTATGTATGCCTCTAAGAAAAAGTCGATGGGTGTTTGTGTGTGTTTCTTGTGTATGTGTGTGTCGGGACCATGTTTGTGAGTATGTTAGGGCAGTTCCAAGTGTTGATGGCTTTGCTGGAGACACAGTGTGAGTGCTGTGTTGTGAGTGTGATAGTTTGTGTGTGTGTGTTTGCGGGAAACCATTGTGTATGACTGTAAGAAAAACCGATGAGTGTTTGTGTGTGTTTCTTCTCAATGTGTGTGTCGGGACCACGTTTGTGAGTATGTTTGGGCAGTTCCAAGTTTTGATGGCTCTTCCGGAGACCAAGCGTGAGTGCTGTGTCGTGTGTGTGACAGTGTGTCTGTCTGTGATTTTGTTTGGGAAACCCCACTGTTTATGCCTGTAAGAAAAAGTCGATGGGTGTTTGTGTCTCTTTCTTGTGTATGTGTGCGTCGGGACCACGTTTGTGAGTATGTTAGGGCATTCCAAGTGTTGATGGCTCCGCCGGAGACCCAATGTGAGTGCTGTGTTGTGAGTGTCATAGTGTGTGTGTGTGTGTGTGTGTGTGTTTGCAGGAAACCATTGTGTATGCCTCTAAGAAAAAGTCCATGGGTGTTTGTGTGTGCTGCTTCTGTACGTGTGTGTCGGAACCAAATTTGTGAGTATGTTTGGGCAATGCCACATGTTGATGGTTCCCCAGACACCGAGCTTGAGTGCTGTGTTGTGAGTGTGACAGTGTGTGTGTGTGTGTCAGTTCCAAGTGTTGATCGCTCTGCCGCTGACCCAGTGTGAGTTCTGTTTTGTGAGTGTGATAGTGTGTGTATGTGTGTGTGTGTGTGTGTTTGCGGGCAACCATTGTGTATGCCTGTAAGAAAAAGTCGATGGGTGTTTGTGTCTCTTTCTTGTGTATGTGTGCGTCGGGACCACGTTTGTGAGTATGTTAGGGCATTCCAAGTGTTGATGGCTCTGCCGGAGACCCAGTGTGGTGCTGTGTTGTGAGTGTGATAGTGTGTCTGTGTGTGTGTTTGCGGGAAAGCATTCGTTTACTTGTAAGAAAAATCGATGTTTGTTTGTGTGTGCTGATGTGTATGTGTGTGTTGGGACCTCGTTTGTCAGTATGTTAGGGCATTTCCAAGTGTTGATTGCTCTGCCGGAGACCCAGTGTGATAGCTGTGTTGTGAGTGTGATAGTGTGTGTGTGTGTGTGTGTTTGCGGGAAACCATTGTGTATGCCTCTAAGAAAAGTCGATGGGTGTTTATGTGTGTTTCTTCTCTATGTGTGTGTCGGGACCACATTCGTGAGTATGTTTGGGCAATTCCAAATGTTGATGTTTCTGCCGGAGACCCAGAGTGAGTGCTGTGTTGTGAGTGTGACAGTGTGTGTGTGTATGTGTGTTCGGAGGAACCCCACTGTATATGCCTGTAAGATAAAGTCGATGGGTGTTTGTGTGTGTTTCTTTGTATGTGAGTGTCGGGACCACGTTTGTGAGTATCTTAGGGCATTTGCAAGTGTTGATGGCTCTGCCGGAGAGTCAGTGTGAGTGCTTTGTTGTGAGTGTGATAGTGTGTGTGTGGGGGGGGGGTTAAAAGGAAAGCATTCTGTATGCTCTTAAGAAAAATCGATGGTTGTTTGTGTGTGTTTCTTGTGTATTTGTGTGTCGGGACTACGTTTGTGAGTATGTTAGGGCAGTTCCAAGTGTTGATGGCTCTGCTGGACACCCAGTGTTAGTGCTGTGTTGTGAGTGTGATAGTGTGTGTGTGTGTTGTGTTTGTGGGAAACCTTTTGTATGCCTCTAAGAAAAGGTCGATGGGTGTTTGTGTGTGTTTCTTGTGTATGCGTTTGTCGAGACCACGTTTGTGAATATGTTTGGGCAGTTCCAAGTGTTGATGAATGTGCCGGAGACCCAGTGTGAGTGCTCTGTTGTGAGTGTGAGAGTGTGTGTGTGTGTGTGTGTGTGTTTGCGGGAAACCATTGTGTATGCCTCTAAGAAAAGGTCGATGGGTGTTTGTGTGTGTTTCTTGTGTATGTGTGTCGGGACCACGTTTGTGAGTATGTTAGGGCAGTTCCAAGTGTTGATGGCTCTGCTGGAGACACAGTGTGAGTGCTGTGTTGTGAATGTGATACTGTGTGTGTGTGTGTTTGTGTGTGTTTGCGGGAAACCATTGTCTATGCCTGTAAGATAAATCGATGTGTGTTTGTGTGTGTTTCTTCTGAATGTGTGTGTCGGGACCACGTTTGTGAGTATGTTAGGGCATTCCAAGTGTTGATGGCTCTTCCGGAGACCCAGTGTGAGTGCTCTGTTGTGAGTGTGATAGTGTGAGTGTGTGTGTGTGTTTGCCCAAAACCATTGTGTATACCTCTAAGAAAAAGTCGATGGGTGTTTCTGTTTCTTTCTTCTGTATATGTGTGTCGGGACACATTTGTGAGTATGCTTGGGCAATTCCAAATGTTGATGGTCCACCGGAGACCCATCGTGAGTGCTGTGCTGTGAGTGTGACAGTGTGTGTGTGTGTGTGTGTGTGTGTTTGGTGGTACCCCGCTGTGTATGCCTCTAAGAAAAAGTCGATGGGTGTTTGTGTGCATTTCTTGTGTATGTGTGTGTGGGGACCACGTTTGTGAGTATGTTAGGGCATTTCCAAGTGTTGAGGTCTCTGCCGGAGACCCAGTGTGAGTGCTGTGTTGTGAGTGTGATAGTGTGTGTGTGTGTGTTTGTGTGTGTGTGTGTTTGCAGGAAAACATTTTTTATAGCTGTAAGAAAATCGATGGGTGTTTGTATGTGTTTCTTGTGTATGTGTGTGTTGGGACCATGTATGTGAGTATGTTAAGGCAGTTCCAAGTGTTGTTGGCTCTGCCGGAGACCCACTGGGATATCTGTGTTGTGAGTGTGATAGTGGTGTGTGTTTGTGTGTGTTTGTGGGAAACCATTGTGTAAACCTCTAAGAAAAAGTCGATGGGTGTTTGTGTGTGTTTCTTGTGTCTGTGTGTGTCGGGAAAATGTGTGTGAGTGTTCTGGGACAATTCCAAGTGTTGATTGCTCTGCCGGAGACCCACGGTGAGTGCTGTGTTGTGAGTGTGACAGTGTGTATGTGTGTGTTTGTGTGTGTTTCCGGGATACCATTGTGTATGCCTGTAAGAATAAGTTGATGGGTGTTTGTGTGAGTTTCTTGTGTTTGTGTGTATTGGGACCACGTTTGTGAGTATGTTTGGGCAGTTCCAAGTGTTGATGGCACTGCTGGCTCCCAGTATGAGTGCTCTGTTGGGAGTGTGACATGTGTGTGTGTGTGTGTGTCTGTGTTTCAGGGAAACCCACTGTGTATGCCTGTAAGAAAAAGTCGATGGGTGTTTGTGTGTTTTTCTTGTGTATGTATTTGTCCGGACCACGTTTGTGAGTATGTATGGGCAGTCCCAACTGTTGATGGCTCTGCCGGACCCCAGCGTGAGTGCTGTGTTGTGAGTGTGACAGTGTGTGTGTGTGTTTGCGGGAAACCATTGTGTATGCCTGTAAGAAAAATCGATGGGTGTTTGAGTGTGATTCTTGTGTATGTGTGTGTCGGGACCACATTTCTGAGTATGTTGGGGCAGTTCCAACTGTTGATAGCTTGCCGGAGACGCAGTGTGAGTGCTGTGCTGTGAGTGTGATAGTGTTTGTGTGTGTGTGTGTGTTTGCGGGAAACCAATGTGTATACATATAAGAAAAATCAATGGGTGTTTGTGTGTGTTTCTTGTGTATGTGTCAGGACCACGTTTATAAGTATGTTAGGGCAGTTCCAAGTGTTGATGGCTCCGCCGGAGACCCAACGTGAGTGCTGTGTTGTGAGTGTGATAGTGTGTGTGTGTGTGTGTTTGTGGGAAAGCATTGTGTATGCCTCTAAGAAAAAGTCGACGGGTGATTGTGTGTGTTTCTTCTGTATGTGTATGTCGAGACCAAATTTGTGAGTATGTTTGGGCAAATCCAAATATTGATGGTTACGCCTGAGACCCAGCTTGAGTGCTGTGTTGTGAGTGTGACAGTGTGTGTGTGTGTGTGTGTGTGTGTGTGTGTTTGGGGATACCCCACTGTGTATGCCTATAAGAAAAGTCGATGGGTGTTTGCGTGTGCTTCTTCTGTATGTGCGTGTTGGGACCACGTTTGTGCGTATGTTAGGGTAGTTCGAAGTTTTGATTGCTCTCCAGAGACCCAGTGTGGGTGCTGTTTTGTGAGTGTGATAGTGTGTGTTGTGTTTTCGGGACCATTGTGTATGCTTGTAAGAAAAATCGATGGGTGTTTTTGTGTGTTTCTTGTGTATGTGTGTATCGGGACCACGTTTGTGAGTATGTTCGGGCAGTTCCAAGTGTTAATGGCTCTGCTGGAGACCCAGTGTGACTGCTGCATTGTGAGGGTGACAGTGTGTGTGCATGTGTGTGTGTGTGTGTTTGCAGGAACCACTGTGTATGCCTGTAAGAAAAATTGATGGGTGTTTGTGTGTGTTTCTTGTGTATGTGTGTGTCGGGACCACATTTCTGAGTATGTTGGGGCAGTTCCAACTGTTGATGGCTTGCCGGAGACGCAGTGTGAGTGCTGTGCTGTGAGTGTGATAGTTTTTGTGTGTGTGTGTGTGTGTGTTTGTGGGAAACCAATGTGTATGCCTATATGAAAAATCAATGGGTGTTTGTGTGTGTTTCTTGTGTATGTATGTGTCGGGACCACGTTTATAAGTATGTTAGGGCAGTTTCCAGTGTTGTTGGCTCCGCCGGAGACCTAACGTGAGTGCTGTGTTGTGAGTGTGATAGTGTGTGTGTGTGTGTGTGTGTGTGTGTGTGTTTGCGGGAAACCATTGTGTATGCCTCTTAGAAAAAGTCGACGGGTGATTGTGTGTGCTTCTTCTGTATGTGTGTGTCGAGACCAAATTTGTGAGTATGTTTGGGCAAATCCAAATATTGATGGTTCCGCTTGAGACCCAGCTTGAGTGTTGTGTTGTGAGTGTGACAGTGTGTGTGTGTGTGTGTGTGTGTGTGTTTGGGGATACCCCACTGTGTATACCTATAAGAAAAGTCGATGGGTGTTTGTGTGTGCTTCTTCTGTATGTGTGTGTTGGGACCATGTTTGTGCGTATGTTAGGGTAATTTGAAGTTTTGGTTGCTCTGCCGGAGACCCAGTGTGAGTGCTGTTTTGTGAGTGTGATAGTGTGTGTTGTGTTTTCGGGACCATTGTGTATGCCTGTAAGAAAAATCGATGGGTGTGTTTGTGTGTTTTTCTGAATGTGTGTGTCGGGACCAGGTTTGTGAGAATGTTTGGGCAGTTCCAAGTGTTGATGGCTCTTCCGGAGACCCAGTGTGAGTGCTGTGTTGTGAGTGTAATAGTGTGTGTGTGTGTTTGCGGGAATCCATTGCGTATGCCTCTAAGAATAAGTCGATGGGTGTTTGTGTGTGTTTCTTCTGAATGTGTGTGTCGGGACCAAATTTGTGATTATATTTGGGCAATGCCAAATGTTGATAGTTCCGCCGGAGACCCAGCGTGAGTGCTGTGTTTTGAGTGTGACAGTGTGTGTGTGTGTGTGTGTGTGTGTGTGTGTGCGTTTGGGGGACCAAACTGTGTATGCCTGTAAAAAAAAGTTGATGTGTGTTTTTGTGTGTTTCTTGTGTATGTGTGTGTCGGGCCACGTTTGTAAGTATGTTTGGGCAGTTCCAAGTGTTGAGGGCTCTGCCAGAGACCCAGTGTGAGTGCTGTGTTGTGAGTGTGATAGTGTGTGTGTGTGTTTGTATGTGTGTGTGTTTGGGGGTACCCCACGGTGTATGCCTGTAAGAAAAAGTCGATGGGTGTTTGTGTGTGTTTCTTCTGTATGTGTGTGTCGGGATCACGTTTGTGAGTATGATAGGGCATTTTCAAGTGTTGATGGCTCTGCCAGAGACCAGTGTGAATGCTGTGTTGTGAGTGTGATAGTGTGTGTTTTTGTGTGTTTGTTTGCGGGAAAGCATTCTGTATGCTTGTAAGAAAAATCGATGGTTGTTTGTGTGTGAGTGCTGTGTGTGTGTGTGTGTGTAGGTTTGCGGGAAAGCATTCTGTATGCCTGTGAGAAAAATCATTGGTTGTTTGTGTGTGTTTCTTGTGTGTGTGTGTTGGGACCACATTTGTTAATATGTTAGGGCAGTTGCAAGTGTTGATTGCTCTGCTGGAGACACAGTGTGTGTGCTGTGTTGTGAGTGTGATAGTGTGTGTATGTTTGCGGGAAACCATTGTGTATGCCTGTAAGAAACATCGATGGGTGTTTGTGTGTGTTTCTTCTGGATGTGTGTGTCGGGACCACGTTTGTGAGTATGTTAGGGCATTTCCAAGTGTTGATGGCTCTTCCGGAGACCCAGTGTGAGTGCTGTGTTGTGAGTGTGATAGTTTGTGTGTGTGTGTGTGTTTGCGGGAAACCATTGTGTATGCCTCAAAGAAAAAGTCTATTGGTGTTTGTGTGTGTATCTTCTGTATGTGTGTGTCGGTGCCACATTTGTGAGTATGTTTGGGCAATTCCAAATGTTGATGGTTCCTCTGGAGACCTAGCGTGAGTGCTGTGTTGTGACTGTGAAAGTGTGTGTGTGTGTGTGTGTGTGTGTGTGTGTGTTTTGGGGAAACCCACTGTGTATGTCTGTAAGAAAAAGTCGATGGGTGTTTGTGTGTGTTTTTGTGTATGTGTGTGTCGGAACCATGTTTGTGAGTATGTTAGGGCAGTTCCAAGTGTTGATGGCTCTTCTGGAGACCAAGCATGAGTGCTGTGTTGTGTGTGTGACAGTGTGTGTGTCTGTGTTTTTGTTTGGGAAACCCCACTGTTTATGCCTGTAAGAAAAAGTCGATGGGTGTTTGTGTCTCTTTCTTGTGAATGTGTGTGTCGGGACCACATTTGTGAGTATGTTAAGGCATTTCCAAGTGTTGATGGCTCTGCCGGAGACCCAGTGTGAGTGCTGTGTTGTGAGAGTGATAGTGTGTGTGTGTGTGTGTTTGTGGGAAAGCATTCGTTTGCTTGTAAGAAGAATCGATGGTTGTTTGTGTGTGTTTCTTGTGTATGTGTGTGTTGGGACCACGTTTGTCAGTAAGTTAGGGCAGTTCCAAGTGTTGATTGCTCTGCCGGAGACCCAGTGTGATAGCTGTGTTTTGAGTGTGATAGTGTGTGTGTGTGTTGTGCTTGTGGAAAACCTTTTTATGCTCTAAGAATAGGTCGATGGTTATTTGTGTGTGTTTCTTGTGTATGTGTGTGTCAGACCACATTTGTGAATATGATTGGGCAGTTCCAAGTGTTGATGAATCTGCCGGAGACCCAGTGTGAGTGCTGTGTTGTGAGTGTTATAGTGTGTGTGTGTGTGTGTGTGTGTGTGTTTGCAGGAAAATATTTTTTATAGCTGTAAGAAAATCGATGGGTGTTTGTGTGTGTTTCTTGTGTATGTGTGTTTCGGGACCACATTTGTGAGTATGTTAAGGCAGTTCCAAGTGTTGATGAATCTGCCGGAAACCCAGTGTGAGTGCTATGTTGTGAGTGTGATAGTGTGTGTGTTTGTGTGTGTTTGTGGGAAACCATTGTGTATGCCTCTAAGAAAAAGTCGATGGGTGTTTGTGTGTGTTTCTTGTGTATGTGTGTGTCAGGAAAATGTGTGTGAGTATGCTAGGACAATTCCAAGTGTTGATTGCTCTGCCGGAGACCCACTGTGAGTGATGTGTTGTGAGTGTGACAGTGTGTTTGTGTGTTTGTGTGTGTTTGCAGGAAACCATGGTGTATGCTTGTAAGAAAAATCGATGGGGGTTTGTGTGTGTTTCTTCTGGATGTGTCTGTCGGGACCACGTTTGTATGTTTGGGCATTTCCAAGTGTTGAAGGCTCTTTCGGAGACCCAGTGTGAGTGCTGTGTTGTTTGTGTGATAGTGTGTGTGTGAGTGTGTGTGTGTGTTTGCGGGAAACCATTGTGTATGCCTCTAAGAAAAAGTCGATGGGTGTTTGTGTTTGTTTCTTCTGTATGTGTCTGTCGGCTCCACATTTGTGAGTATGTTTGGGCAATTCCAAATGTTGATGGTTCCGCTGGAGACCTAGCGTGAGTGCTGTGTTGTGAGTATGACAGTGTGTGTGTGTGGGGGGGGGAAACTCACTGTGTATGCCTGTTAGAAAAAGTCGATGGGTGTTTGTGTGTGTTTCTTCTGTATGTGTATGTCGTGACCACGTTTGTGAGTATGTTTGGGCAGTTCCAAGTGTTGATGGTACTGCCGGAGTCCATGTGTGAGTGCTGTGTTGTGAGTGTGACATGTGTGTTTGTGTGTGTCTGTGTGTTTCGGGGAACCCCACTGTGTATGCCTGTAAGAAAAGTCGATGGTTGTTTGTGTGTGTTTCTTTTGTATGTATTTGTCTGGAGCACGTTTGTGAGTATGTTAGGGCATTTCCAAGTGTTGATGGCTCCGCCGGACCCCAGCGTGAGTGCTGTGTGGTGAGTGTGACAGTGTGTGTGTTGTGTTTGTGTTGTGGGAAAGCATTCTGTATGCTTGTAAGAAAAATCGAAGGGTGTTTGATAGTGTTTCTTGTGTATGGGTGTGTGTCGGGACCACGTTTCTGAGTATGTTGGGGCAGTTCCACGTGTTGATGGCTTTCCCGGAGACGCAGTGTGAGTGCTGTGCTGTTAGTGTGATAGTGTGTGTGTGTGTGTGTGTGTGTGTGTGTGTGTGTGTGTGTTTGCGGAAAGCTATTGTGTATGACTATAAGAAAAATCACTGGGTGTTTGTGTGTGTTTCTTGTGTATATGTGTCGGGACCACGTTTATGAGTATGTTAGGGCAGTTTCAAGTGTTGATGGCTCCGCCGGAGACCCAATGTGAGTGCTGTGTTGTGAGTGTCATAGTGTGTGTGTGTGTGTGTGTGTTTGCGGGAAACCATTGTGTATGCCTCTAAGAAAAAGTCGATGGGTGTTTGTGTGTGCTTCTTCTGTACGTGTGTGTCGGGACCAAATTTGTGAGTATGTTTGGGCAATGCCACATGTTGATGGTTCCCCAGACACCGAGCTTGAGTGCTGTGTTGTGAGTGTGACAGTGTGTGTGTGTGTGTGTGTGTGCGTGTGTGTGTGTGTATGTGTTTGGGGGTATCCCACTGTGTATGCCTGTAAGAATAATTTGATGGGTGTTTGTGTGTGTTTCTTCTGTATGTGTGTGTCTGGTGCACGTTTGTTACTATGTTAGGGCATTTCCAAGTGTTGATGGCTGTGCCGGAGACCCAGTGTGAGTGCTGTGTTGTGAGTGTGATAGTGTGTGTGTGTGTGTTTGTGTGTGTGTGTGTGTTTGCGGGCAACCATTGTGTATGCCTGTAAGAAAAAGTCCTTGGGTGTTTGTGTGTGTTTCTTCTGAATGTGTGTGTCGGGACCACGTTTGTGAGTATGTTTGGGCAGTTCCAAGTGTTGATGGCTCTTCCGGAGACCCAGTGTGAGTGCTGTGTTGTGAGTGTGATAGTGTCTGTGTGTGTGTGTTTGCAGGAAACCATTGTGTTTGCCTCTAGGAAAAAGTCGATGGGTGTTTGTGCGTGTTTCTTGTGTATGTGTGTGTCGGGACCACGTTTGTGAGTATGTTAGGGCAGTTCCAAGTGTTGATCGCTCAGCCGGAGACCCAGTGTGAGTTCTGTTTTGTGAGTGTGATAGTGTGTGTATGTGTGTGTGTGTGTGTGTGTGTGTTTGCGGGCAACCATTGTGTATGCCTGTAAGAAAAAGTCGATGGGTGTTTGTGTGTGTTTCTTGTGTATGTGTGTGTCGGGACCATGTTTGTGAGTATGTTAGGGCAGTTCCAAGTGTTGATGGCTCTGCTGGAGACACTGTGTGAGTGCTGTGTTGTGAGTGTGATAGTGTGTGTGTGTGTTTGCGGGAACCATTGTGTATGCCTGTAAGAAAAACCGATGGGTGTTTGTGTGTGTTTCTTCTCAATGTGTGTGTCGGGACCACGTTTGTGAGTATGTTTAGGCTGTTCCAAGTGTTGATGTCTCTCCCGGAGACCAAGCGTGAGTGCTGTGTCGTGTGTGTGACAGTGTGTCTATGTTTTTGTTTGGGGAACCCCACAGTTTATGCCTGTAAGAAAAAGTCGATGGGTGTTTGTGTCTCTTTCTTGTGTATGTGTGCGTCGGGACCACGTTTGTGAGTATGTTAGGGCATTCCAAGTGTTGATGGCTCTGCCGGAGACCCAGTGTGAGTGTTGTGTTGTGAGTGTGATAGTGTGTGTGTGTGTTTGCGGGAAAGCATTCGTTTGCTTGTAAGAAAAATTGATGGTTTTTTGTGTTTGCTTCTTGTGTATGTGTGTGTTGGGACCTCGTTTGTCAGTATGTTAGGGCATTTCCAAGTGTTGATTGCTCTACCGGAGACCCAGTGTGATAGCTGTGTTGTGAGTGTGATAGTGTGTGTGTGTGTGTGTGTGTGTGTGTTTGCGGGAAACCATTGTGTATGCCTCTAAGAAAAAGTCGATGGGTGTTTATGTGTGTTTCTTCTCTATGTGTGTGTCGGGACCACATTCGTGAGTATGTTTGGGCAATTCCAAATTTGATGTTTCCGCCGGAGACCCAGAGTGAGTGCTGTGTTGTGAGTGTGACAGTGTGTGTGTGTATGTGTGTTCGGAGGAACCCCACTGTATATGCCTGTAAGATAAAGTCGATGGGTGTTTGTGTGTGTTTCTTTGTATGTGAGTGTCGGGACCACGTTTGTGAGTATCTTAGGGCATTTGCAAGTGTTGATGGCTCTGCCGGAGAATCAGTGTGAGTGCTTTGTTGTGAGTGTGATAGTTGTGTATGTGTGTGTGTGTGTTAGCAGGAAAGCATTCTGTATGCTTTTAAGAAAAATCGATGGTTGTTTGTGTGTGTTTCTTGTGTATTTGTGTGTCGGGACTACGTTTGTGAGTATGTTAGGGCAGTTCCAAGTGTTGATGGCTCTGCCGGACACCCAGTGTTAGTGCTGTGTTGTGAGTGTGATAGTGTGTGTGTGTTGTGTTTGTGGGAAACCTTTTGTATGCCTCTAAGAAAAGGTCGATGGGTGTTTGTGTGTGTTTCTTGTGTATGTGTTTGTCGAGACCACGTTTGTGAATATGTTTGGGCAGTTCCAAGTGTTGATGAATGTGCCGGAGACCCAGTGTGAGTGCTCTGTTGTGAGTGTGAGAGAGTGTGTGTGTGTGTGTGTGTTTGTTTGCGGGAAACCATTGTGTATGCCTCTAAGAAAAAGTCGATGGGTGTTTGTGTGTGTTTCTTGTGTATGTGTGTGTCGGGACCACTTTTGTGAGTATGTTAGGGCAGTTCCAAGTGTTGATGGCTCTGCTGGAGACACAGTGTGAGTGCTGTGTTGTGAATGTGATACTGTGTGTGTGTGTGTGTGTGTTTGCGGGAAACCATTATCTATGCCTGTAAGATAAATCGATGTGTGTTTGTGTGTGTTTCTTCTGAATGTATGTGTCGGGACCACGTTTGTGAGAATGTTTGGGTAGTTCCAAGTGTTGATGGCTCTTCCGGAGACCCAGTGTGAGTGCTCTGTTGTGAATGTGATAGTGTGTGTGTGTGTGTGTTTGCCCAAAACCATTGTGTATAACTCTAAGAAAAAGTCGATGGGTGTTTCTGTGTGTTTCTTCTGTATATGTGTGTCGGGACACATTTGTGAGTATGATAGGGCAATTCCAAATGTTGATGGTTCCACTGGAGACCCAGCGTGAGTGCTATGCTGTGAGTGTGACAGTGTATGTGTGTGTGTGTGTGTGTGTGTTTGGTGGTACCCCACTGTGTATGCCTCTAAGAAAAAGTCGATGGGTGTTTGTGTGCGTTTCTTGTGTATGTGTGTGTCGGGACCACGTTTGTGAATATGTTAGGGCATTTCCAAGTGTTGAGGTCTCTGCCGGAGAACCAGTGTGAGTGCTGTGTTGTGAGTGTGATAATGTGTGTGTGTGTTTGTGTGTGTGTGTTTGCAGGAAAACATTTTTTATAGCTGTAAGAAAATCGATGGGTGTTTGTATGTGTTTCTTGTGTATGTGTGTGTTGGGACCATGTATGTGAGTACGTTAAGGCAGTTCCAAGTGTTGTTGGCTCTGCCGGAGACCCACTGGGATAGCTGTGTTGTGAGTGTGATAGTGGTGTGTGTTTGTGTGTGTTTGTGGGAAACCATTGTGTAAGCCTCTAAGAAAAAGTCGATGGGTGTTTGTGTGTGTTTCTTGTGTCTGTGTGTGTAGGGAAAATGTGTGTGATTATTCTGCGACAATTCCAAGTGTTGATTGCTCTGCCGGAGACCCACGGTGAGTGCTGTGTTGTGAGTGTGACAGTGTGTATGTGTGTGTTTTTGTGTGTTTCCGGGATACCATTGTGTATGCCTGTAAGAATAAGTTGATGGGTGTTTGTGTGAGTTTCTTGTGTTTGTGTGTATTGGGACCACGTTTGTGAGTATGTTTGGGCAGTTCCAAGTGTTGATGACACTGCTGGCTCCCAGTATGAGTGCTCTGTTGGGAGTGTGACATGTGTGTGTGTGTGTCTGTGTTTGGGGGAACCCCACTGTGTATGCCTGTAAGAAAAAGTCGATGGGTGTTTTTGTGTTTTTCTTGTGTATGTATTTGTCCGGACCACGTTTGTGAGTATGTATGGGCAGTTCCAACTGTTGATGGCTCTGCCGGACCCCAGCGTGAGTGCTTTGTTTTGAGTGTGACAGTGTGTGTGTGTGTTTGTAGGAAACCATTGTGTATGTCTGTAAGAAAAATCGATGGGTGTTTGAGTGTGTTTCTTGTGTATGTGTGTGTCGCGACCACATTTCTGAGTATGTTGGGGCAGTTCCAACTGTTGCTAGCTTGCCGGAGACGCAGTGTGAGTGCTGTGCTGTGAGTGTGATAGTGTTTGTGTGTGTGTGTGTGTGTGTTTGCGGGAAACCAATGTGTATGCATATAAGAAAAATCAATGGGTGTTTGGGTGTGTTTCTTGTGTATGTATGTGTCAGGACCACGTTTATAAGTATGTTAGGGCAGTTCCAAGTGTTGATGGCTCCCCCGGAGACCCAACGTGAGTGCTGTGTTGTGAGTGTGATAGTGTGTGTGTGTGTGTGTTTGCGGGAAAGCATTGTGTATGCCTCTAAGAAAAAGTCGACGGATGATTGTGTGTGTTTCTTCTGTATGTGTATGTCGAGACCAAATTTGTGAGTAGTTTGGGCAAATCCAAATATTGATGGTTCCGCCTGAGACCCAGCTTGAGTGCTGTGTTGTGAGTGTGACAGTGTGTGTGTGTGTGTGTGTGTTTGGGGATACCCCACTGTGTATGCCTATAAGAAAACTCGATGGGTGTTTGTGTGTGCTTCTTCTGTATGTGCGTGTTGGGACCACGTTTGTGCGTATGTTAGGGTAGTTCGAAGTTTTGATTGCTCTTCCGGAGACCCAGTGTGGGTGCTGTTTTGTGAGTGTGATAGTGTGTGTTGTGATTTCGGGACCATTGTGTATGCTTGTAAGAAAAATCGATGGGTGTTTTTGCGTGTTTCTTGTGTATGTGTGTATCGGGACAACGTTTGTGAGTATGTTCGGGCAGTTCCAAGTGTTAATGGCTCTGCTGGAGACCCAGTGTGACTGCTGCATTGTGAGGGTGACAGTGTGTGTGCATGTGTGTGTGTGTGTGTTTGCGGGAACCACTGTGTATGCCTGTAAGAAAAATCGATGGGTGTTTGTATGTGTTTCTTGTGTATGTGTGTGTCGGGACCACATTTCTGAGTATGTTGGGGCAGTTCCAACTGTTGATGGCTTGCCGGAGACGCAGTGTGAGTGCTGTGCTGTGAGTGTGATAGTTTTTTGTGTGTGTGTGTGTGTGTGTTTGTGGGAAACCAATGTGTATGCCTATAAGAAAAATCGATGGTGTTTGTGTGTGTTTCTTGTGTATGTGTGTGTCGGGACCAATTTCTGAGTATGTTGGGGCAGTTCCAACTGTTGATAGCTTGCCGGAGACGCAGTGTGAGGGCTCTGCTCTGAGTGTGATAGTGTTTGTGTTTGTGTGTGTGTGTGTTTGCGGGAAACCAATGTGTATGCATAAAGAAAAATCAATGGGTGTTTGTGAGTGTTTCTTCTTTATGTATGTGTCGGGACCACGTTTATAAGTATGTTAGGGCAGTTCCAAGTGTTGATGGCTCCGCCGGAGACCTAACGTGAGTGCTGTGTTGTGAGTGTGATAGTATGTGTGTGTGTGTGTGTTTGCGGGAAACCATTCTGTATGCCTCTTAGAAAAAGTCGACGGGTGATTGTGTGTGCTGCTTCTGAATGTGTGTGTCGGGACCAAATTTGTGATTATGTTTGGGCAATGCCAAACGTTGACAGTTCCGCTGGAGACCCAGCGTGAGTGCTGTGTTGTGAGTGTGAAAGTGTGTGTGTGTGTGTGTGTGTGTGTGTTTGGGGGACCAAACTGTGTATGCCTGTAAAAAAAAGTTGATGTGTGTTTTTGTGTGTTTCTTGTGTATGTGTGTGTCGGGCCACGTTTGTAAGTATGTTTGGGCAGTTCCAAGTGTTGATGGCTCTGCCAGAGACCCAGTGTGAGTGCTGTGTTTTGAGTGTGATAGTGTGTGTGTGTTTGTATGTGTGTGTGTTTGGGGGTACCCCACTGTGTATGCCTGTAAGAAAAAGTCGTCGGGTGTTTGTGTGTGTTTCTTCTGTATGTGTGTGTCGGGATCACGTTTGTGAGTATGATAGGGCATTTCAAAGTGTTGATGGCTCTGCCAGAGACCAGTGTGAATGCTGTGTTGTGAGTGTGATAGTGTGTGTTTTTGTGTGTTTGTTTGCGGGAAAGCATTCTGTATGCTTGTAAGAAACATCGATGGTTGTTTGTGTGTGTTTCTTGTGTATGTGTGTGTCGGGACCACGTTTTGAGTATGTTAGGGCAGTTCCAAGTGCTGATGGCTCTGCCGGACACTCAGTGTGAGTGCTGTGTTGTGATTGTGAGAGTGTGTGTGTGTGTGTTTGTGTTTGTTTGAGGGAAAGCATTGTGTACGCCTCTAAGAAAAAGTTGATGGGTGTTTGTGTGTGTTTCTTGTGTATGTATGTGTCGGGACCACGTTTGTGAGTATGTTAGGGCAGTTCCAAGTGCTGATGGCTCTGCCGGAGACTCAGTGTGAGTGCTGTGTTGTGATTGTGAGAGTGTGTGTGTGTGTGTTTGGGTTTGTTTGCGGGAATGCATTGTGTATGCCTCTAAGAAAAAGTCGATGGGTGTTTGTGTGTTTTTCTTGTGTATGTGTGTGTCGGGACCACGTTTGTGAGTATGTTAGGGCAGTTCCAAGTGTTGATGTGTCTGCTGGAGACACAGTGTGAGCGCTGTGTTGTGAGTGTTATAGTGTGTGTGTGGGAGGGGGGGGGAACCCCCTGTATACCTGTAAGAAAAAGTCGATGCGTGTTTGTGTGTGTTTCTTGTGTATATGTTTTTCCGGACCACGTTTGTGAGTATGTTAGGGCAGTTCCATGTGTTGTTGGCTCTGCCGGAGACCCAGTGTGAGTGCTGTGTTGTGAGTGTGATAGTGTGTGTGTGTGTGTTTGTGTGTGTAGGTTTGTGGGAAGCATTCTGTATGCCTGTGAGAAAAATCATTTGTTGTTTGTGTGTGTTTCTTGTGTATGTGTGTGTCGGGACCACATTTGTTAATATGTTAGGGCAGTTCCAAGTGTTGATTGCTCTTTTGGAGACACAGTGTGTGTGCTGTGCTGTGAGTGTGATAGTGTGTTTGTGTGTGTTTGCGGGAAACCATTGTGTATGCCTGTAAGAAACATCGATGGGTGTTTGTGTGTGTTTCTTCTTGATGTGTGTGTCGAGACCACGTTTGTGAGTATGTTAGGGCATTTCCAAGTGTTGATGGCTCTTCCGGAGACCCAGTGTGAGTGCTGTGTTGTGAGTGTGATAGTGTCTGTGTTTGTCTGTTTGCGGGAAACCATTGTGTATGCCTCAAAGAAAAAGTCGATTGGTGTTTGTGTGTGTATCTTCTGTATGTGTGTGTCAGGACCACATTTGTGAGTATGTTTGGGCAATTCCAAATGTTGATGGTTCCTCTGGAGACCTAGCGTGAGTGCTGTGTTGTGACTGTGAAAGTGTGTGTGTGTGTGTGTGTGTGTGTGTTTTGGGGAAACCCACTGTGTATGCCTGTAAGAAAAAGTCGATGGGTGTTAGTGTGTGTTTTTGTGTATGTGTGTGTCGGGACCATGTTTGTGAGTATGTTAGGGCAGTTCCAAGTGTTGATGGCTCTTCTGGAGACCAAGCGTGAGTGCTGTGTTGTGTGTGTGACAGTGTGTGTGTCTGTGTTTTTGTTTGGGAAACCCCACTGTTTATGCCTGTAAGAAAAAGTCGATGGGTGTTTGTGTCTCTTTCTTGTGAATGTGTGTGTCAGGACCACGTTTGTGAGTATGTTAGGGCATTTCCAAGTGTTGATGGCTCTGCCGGAGACCCAGTGTGAGTGCTGTGTTGTGAGTGTGATAGTGTGTGTGTGTGTGTGTGTGTTTGTGGGAAAGCATCCATTTGCTTGTAAGAAAAATCGATGGTTGTTTGTGTGTGTTTCTTGTGTATGTGTGTGTTGGGACCACGTTTGTCAGTATGTTAGGGCAGTTCCAAGTGTTGATGGCTCTGCCGGAGATCCAGTGTGATAGCTGTGTTTTGAGTGTGATAGTGTGTGTGTGTGTTGTGCTTGTGGAAAACCTTTTTATGCTCTAAGAATAGGTCGATGGTTATTTGTGTGTGTTTCTTGTGTATGTGTGTGTCAGACCACATTTGTGAATATGATTGGGCAGTTCCAAGTGTTGATGAATCTGCCGGAGACCCAGTGTGAGTGCTGTGTTGTGAGTGTTATAGTGTGTGTGTGTGTGTGTGTGTGTGTGTGTGTTTGCAGGAAAACATTTTTTATACCTGTAAGAAAATTGATGGGTGTTTGTATGTGTTTCTTGTGTATGTGTGTTTCGGGACCACATTTGTGAGTATGTTAAGGAATTTCCAAGTGTTGATGAATCTGCCGGAAACCCAGTGTGAATGCTATGTTGTGAGTGTGATAGTGTGTGTGTTTGTGTGTGTTTGTGGGAAACCATTGTGTATGCCTCTAAGAAAAAGTCGATGGGTGTTTGTGTGTGTTTCTTGTGTATGTGTGTGTCAGGAAAATGTGTGTGAGTATGCTAGGACAATTCCAAGTGTTGATTGCTCTGCCGGAGACCCACTGTGAGTGATGTGTTGTGAGTGTGACAGTGTGTGTGTGTGTTTGTGTGTGTTTGCAGGAAACCATGGTGTATGCCTGTAAGAAAAATCGATGGGGGTTTGTGTGTGTTTCTTCTGGATGTGTCTGTAGGGACCACGTTTGTATGTTTGGGCATTTCCAAGTGTTGAAGGCTCTTTCGGAGACCCAGTGGGAGTGCTGTGTTGTTTGAGTGATAGTGTGTGTGTGTGTGTGTGTTTGCGGGAAACCATTGTGTATGCCTCTAAGAAAAAGTCGATGGGTGTTTGTGTTTGTTTCTTCTGTATGTGTGTGTCGGCTCCACATTTGTGAGTATGTTTGGGCAATTCCAAATGTTGATGGTTCCGCTGGAGACCTAGCGTGAGTGCTGTGTTGTGAGTATGACAGTGTGTGTGTGTGTGGGGGAAACTCACTGTGTATGCCTGTTAGAAAAAGTCGATGGGTGTTTGTGTGTGTTTCTTCTGTATGTGTATGTCGTGACCACGTTTGTGAGTATGTTTGGGCAGTTCCAAGTGTTGATGGTACTGCCGGAGTCCATGTGTGAGTGCTGTGTTGTGAGTGTGACATGTGTGTTTGTGTGTGTCTGTGTGTTTCGGGGAACCCCACTGTGTATGCCTGTAAGAAAAGTCGATGGTTGTTTGTGTGTGTTTCTTTTGTATGTATTTGTCTGGAGCACGTTTGTGAGTATGTTAGGGCATTTCCAAGTGTTGATGGCTCCGCCGGACCCCAGCGTGAGTGCTGTGTGGTGAGTGTGACAGTGTGTGTGTTGTGTTTGTGTTGTGGGAAAGCATTCTGTATGCTTGTAAGAAAAACCGAAGGCTGTTTGATAGTGTTTCTTGTGTATGTGTGTGTGTCGGGACCACGTTTCTGAGTATGTTGGGGCAGTTCCACGTGTTGATGGCTTTCCCGGAGACACAGTGTTAGTGCTGTGCTGTTAGTGTGATAGTGTGTGTGTGTGTGTGTGTGTGTGTGTTTGCGGAAAACTATTGTGTATGACTATAAGAAAAATCAATGGGTGTTTGTGTGTGTTTCTTGTGTATATGTGTCGGGACCACGTTTATGAGTATGTTAGGGCAGTTCCAAGTGTTGATGGCTCTGCCGGAGACCCAATTGAGTGCTGTGTTGTTTGTGTCATAGTGTGTGTGTGTGTGTGTTTGCGGGAAACCATTGTGTATGCCTCTAAGAAAAAGTCGATGGGTGTTTGTGTGTGCTTCTTCTGTACGTGTGTGTCGGGACCAAATTTGTGAGTATGTTTGGGCAATGCCAAATGTTGATGGTTCCCCGGACACCGAGCTTGAGTGCTGTGTTGTGAATGTGACAGTGTGTGTGTGTGTGTGCGTGTGCGTGTGTGTATGTGTTTGGGGGTATCCCACTGTGTATGCCTGTAAGAATAATTTGATGGGTGTTTGTGTGTGTTTCTTCTGTATGTGTGTGTCGGGTGCACGTTTGTTACTATGTTAGGGCATTTCCAAGTGTTGATGGCTCTGCCGGAGACCCAGTGTGAGTGCTGTGTTGTGATTTTGAGAGTGTGTGTGTGTGTGTGTGTGTGTGTGTGTGTGTGTGTTTGCGGGCAACCATTGTGTATGCCTGTAAGAAAAAGTCCTTGGGTGTTTGTGTGTGTTTCTTCTGAATGTGTGTGTTGGGACCACGTTTGTGAGTATGTTTGGGCAGTTCCAAGTGTTGATGGCTCTTCCGGAGACCCAGTGTGAGTGCTGTGTTGTGAGTGTGATAGTGTCTTTGTGTGTGTGTTGGCAGGAAACCATTGTGTATGCCTCTAAGAAAAAGTCGATGAGTGTTTGTGCGTGTTTCTTGTGTACGTGTGTGTCGGGACCACGTTTGTGAGTATGTTAGGGCATTTCCAAGTGTTGATGGCTCTGCCGGAGACCCAGTGTGAGTGCTGTGTTGTGAGTGTGATAGTGTGTGTGTGTGTGTGTGTTTGTGGGAAAGCATCCGTTTGCTTTTAAGAAAAATTGATGGTTGTTTGTGTGTGTTTCTTGTGTATGTGTGTGTTGGGACCACGTTTGTCAGTATGTTAGGGCAGTTCCAAGTGTTGATCGCTCTGCCGGAGACCCAGTGTGAGTTCTGTTTTGTGAGTTTGATAGTGTGTGTATGTGTGTGTGTGTGTGTGTGTGTGTGTTTGCGGGCAACCATTGTGTATGCCTGTAAGAAAAAGTTGATGGGTGTTTGTGTGTGTTTCTTGTGTATGTGTGTGTCGGGACCATGTTTGTGAGTAATTAGGGCAGTTCCAAGTGTTGATGGCTCTGCTGGAGACACAGTGTGAGTGCTGTGTTGTGAGTGTGATAGTTTGTGTGTGTGTGTGTTTGCGGGAAACCATTGTGTATGCCTGTAAGAAAAATCGATGGGTGTTTGTGTGTGTTTCTTCTCAATATTGTGTCGGGACCACGTTTGTGAGTATGTTTAGGCAGTTCCAAGTGTTGATGGCTCTTCCGGAGACCCAGTGTGAGTGCTGTGTTGTGAGTGTGATAGTGTCTGTGTGTGTGTGTTGGCAGGAAACCATTGTGTATGCCTCTAAGAAAAAGTCGATGAGTGTTTGTGCGTGTTTCTTGTGTACGTGTGTGTCGGGACCACGTTTGTGAGTATGTTAGGGCATTTCCAAGTGTTGATGGCTCTGCCGGAGACCCAGTGTGAGTGCTGTGTTGTGAGTGTGATAGTGTGTGTGTGTGTGTTTGTGTTTGTGGGAAAGCATCCGTTTGCTTGTAAGAAAAATTGATGGTTGTTTGTGTGTGTTTCTTGTGTATGTGTGTGTTGGGACCACGTTTGTCAGTATGTTAGGGCAGTTCCAAGTGTTGATCGCTCTGCCGGAGACCCAGTGTGAGTTCTGTTTTGTGAGTTTGATAGTGTGTGTATGTGTGTGTGTGTGTGTGTGTGTGTGTTTGCGGGCAACCATTGTGTATGCCTGTAAGAAAAAGTTGATGGGTGTTTGTGTGTGTTTCTTGTGTATGTGTGTGTCGGGACCATGTTTGTGAGTAATTAGGGCAGTTCCAAGTGTTGATGGCTCTGCTGGAGACACAGTGTGAGTGCTGTGTTGTGAGTGTGATAGTTTGTGTGTGTGTGTGTTTGCGGGAAACCATTGTGTATGCCTGTAAGAAAAATCGATGGGTGTTTGTGTGTGTTTCTTCTCAATATTGTGTCGGGACCACGTTTGTGAGTATGTTTAGGCAGTTCCAAGTGTTGATGGCTCTTCCGGAGACCAAGCGTGAGTGCTGTGTCGTGTGTGTGACAGTGTGTCTGTCTGTGTTTTTGTTTGGGGAACCCCACTGTTTATGCCTGTAAGAAAAAGTCGATGGGTGTTTGTGTCTCTTTCTTGTGTATGTGTGCGTCGGGACCACGTTTGTGAGTATGTTAGAGCATTCCAAGTGTTGATGGCTCTGCCGGAGACCCAGTGTGAGTGCTGTGTTGTGAGTGTGATAGTGTGTGTGTGTGTGTGTGTTTGCGGGAATGCATTCGTTTGCTTGTAAGAAAAATCGATGGTTGTTTGTGTGTGCTTCTTGTGTATGTGTGTGTTGGGACCTCGTTGTCAGTATGTTAGGGCATTTCCAAGTGTTGATTGCTCTGCCGGAGACCCAGTGTGATAGCTGTGTTGTGAGTGTGATAGTGTGTGTGTGTGTGTGTTTGCGGGAAACCATTGTGTATGCCTCTAAGAAAAATTCGATGGGTGTTTATGTGTGCTTCTTCTCTATGTGTGTGTCGGGACCACATTTGTGAGTATGTTTGGGCAATTCCAAATGTTGATGTTTCCGCCGGAGACCCAGAGTGAGTGCTGTGTTGTGAGTGTGACAGTGTGTGTGTGTGTGTGTGTGTTCGGAGGAACCCCACTGTATATGCCTGTAAGATAAAGTCGATGGGTGTTTGTGTGTGTTTCTTTGTATGTGAGTGTCGGGACCACGTTTGTGAGTATCTTAGGGCATTTGCAAGTGTTGATGGCTCTGCCGGAGAATCAGTGTGAGTGCTTTGTTGTGAGTGTGATAGTGTGTGTGTGTGTGTGTGTGTTAGCAGGAAAGCATTCTGTATGCTTTTAAGAAAAATCGATGGTTGTTTGTGTGTGTTTCTTGTGTGTTTGTGTGTTGGGACCACGTTTGTGAGTATGTTAGGGCAGTTCCAAATGTTGATGGCTCTGCCGGACACCCAGTGTTAGTGCTGTGTTGTGAGTGTGATAGTGTGTGTGTGTTGTGTTTGTGGGAAACCTTTTGTATGCCTCTAAGAAAAGGTCGATGGGTGTTTGTGTGTGTTTCTTGTGTATGTGTTTGTCGAGACCACGTTTGTGAATATGTTTGGGCAGTTCCAAGTGTTGATGAATGTGCCGGAGACCCAGTGTGAGTGCTCTGTTGTGAGTGTGAGAGTGTGTGTGTGTGTGTGTGTGTGTTTGCGGGAAACCATTGTTTATGCCTCTAAGAAAAAGTCGATGGGTGTTTGTGTGTGTTTCTTGTGTATGTGTGTCGGGACCACGTTTGTGAGTACGTTAGGGCAGTTCCAAGTGTTGATGGCTCTGCTTGAGACACAGTGTGAGTGCTGTGTTGTGAGTATGATAGTGTGTGTGTTTGTCTGTTTGCGGGAAACCATTCTGTATGCCTGTAACAAAAATTAGATGGGTGTTTGTGTGTGTTTCTTGTGTATGTGTGTGTCGGGACCACTTTTGTTAGTATGTTAGGGCAGTTCCAAGTGTTGATGGCTCTGCTGGAGACACAGTGTGAGTGCTGTGTTGTGAATGTGATAGTGTGTGTGCGTGTGTGTGTGTGTGTGTGTGTGTGTTTGCGGGAAACCATTGTCTATGCCTAAAGATAAATCGATGTGTGTTTGTGTGTGTTTCTTCTGAATGTGTGTGTCGGGACCACGTTTGTGAGTATGTTTGGGTAGTTCCAAATGTTGATGGCTCTTCCGGAGACCCAGTGTGAGTGTTCTGTTGTGAGTGTGATAGTGTGTGTGTGTGTGTGTGTTTGCCCAAAACCATTGTGTATACCTCTAAGAAAAAGTAGATGGGTGTTTCTGTGTGTTTCTTTTGTATATGTGTGTCGGGACACATTTGTGAGTATGTTTGGGCAATTCCAAATGTTGATGGTTCCACTGGAGACCCAGCGTGAGTGCTGTGCTGTGAGTGTGACAGTGTGTGTGTGTGTGTGTGTTTGGGGGAAACCATTGTGTATGCCTGTAAGAAAAATCGATGGGTGTTTCAGTGTGTTTCTTGTGTATGTGTGTGTCGCGACCACATTTCTGAGTATGTTGGGGCAGTTCCAACTGTTGATAGCTTGCCGGAGACGCAGTGTGAGTGCTGTGCTGTGAGTGTGATAGTGTTTGTGTGTGTGTGTGTGTGTGTGTGTGTGTGTGTTTGCGGGAAACCAATGTGTATGCATATAAGAAAAATCAATGGGTGTTTGGGTGTGTTTCTTGTGTATGTATGTGTCAGGACCACGTTTATAAGTATGTTAGGGCAGTTCCAAGTGTTGATGGCTCCCCCGGAGACCCAACGTGAGTGCTGTGTTGTGAGTGTGATAGTGTGTGTGTGTGTGTGTTTGCGGGAAAGCATTGTGTATGCCTCTAAGAAAAAGTCGACGGATGATTGTGTGTGTTTCTTCTGTATGTGTATGTCGAGACCAAATTTGTGAGTAGTTTGGGCAAATCCAAATATTGATGGTTCCGCCTGAGACCCAGCTTGAGTGCTGTGTTGTGAGTGTGACAGTGTGTGTGTGTGTGTGTGTGTGTGTGTGTGTTTGGGGATACCCCACTGTGTATGCCTATAAGAAAAGTCGATGGGTGTTTGTGTGTGCTTCTTCTCTATGTGCGTGTTGGGACCACGTTTGTGCGTATGTTAGGGTAGTTCGAAGTTTTGATTGCTCTGCCGGAGAACAGTGTGGGTGCTGTTTTGTGAGTGTGATAGTGTGTGTTGTGTTTTCGGGACCATTGTGTATGCTTGTAAGAAAAATCGATGGGTGTTTTTGTGTGTTTCTTGTGTATATGTGTATCGGGACCACGTTTGTGAGTATGTTCGGGCAGTTCCAAGTGTTAATGGCTCTGCTGGAGACCCAGTGTGACTGCTGCGTTGTGAGGGTGACAGTGTGTGTGTGTGTGTGTGTGTGTGTTTGCGGGAACCACTGTGTATGCCTGTAAGAAAAATCGATGGGTGTTTGTGTGTGTTTCTTGTATATGTGTGTGTCGGGACCACATTTCTGAGTATGTTGGGGCAGTTCCAACTGTTGATGGCTTGCCGGAGACTCAGTGTGAGTGCTGTGCTGTGAGTGTGATAGTTTTTGTGTGTGTGTGTGTGTGTTTGTGGGAAACCAATGTGTATGCCTATAAGAAAAATCAATGGGTGTTTGTGTGTGTTTCTTGTGTATGTATGTGTCGGGACCACGTTTATAAGTATGTTAGGGCAGTTCCAAGTGTTGATGGCTCCGCCGGAGACCTAACGTGAGTGCTGTGTTGTGAGTGTGATAGTGTGTGTGTGTGTTTGCGGGAAACCATTGTGTATGCCTCTTAGAAAAAGTCGACGGGTGATTGTGTGTGCTTCTTCTGTATGTGTGTGTCGAGACCAAATTTGTGAGTATGTTTGGGCAAATCCAAATATTGATGGTTCCGCCTGAGACCCAGCTTGAGTGCTGTGTTGTGAGTGTGACAGTGTGTGTGTGTGTGTGTGTGTGTGTGTGTGTGTGTGTGTTTGGGGATACCCCACTGTGTATGCCTATAAGAAAAGTCGATGGGTGTTTGTGTGTGCTTCTTCTGTATGTGTGTGTTGGGACCACGTTAGTGTGTACGTTAGGGTAATTTGAAGTTTTGGTTGCTCTGCCGGATACCCAGTGTGAGTGCTGTTTTGTGAGTGTGATAGTGTGTGTTGTGTTTTCGGGACCATTGTGTATGCCTGTAAGAAAAATCGATGGGTGTGTTTGTGTGTTTTTCTGAATGTGTGTGTCGGGACTAGGTTTGTGAGAATATTTGGGCAGTTCCAAGTGTTGATGGCTCTTCCGGAGACCCAGTGTGAGTGCTGTGTTGTGAGTGTAATAGTGTGTGTGTGTGTTTGCGGGAATCCATTGCGTATGCCTCTAAGAAAAAGTCGATGGGTGTTTGTGTGTGTTTCTTCTGAATGTGTGTGTCGAGACCAAATTTGTGTTTATGTTTGGGCAATGCCAAATGTTGATAGTTCCACCGGAGACCCAGCGTGAGTGCTGTGTTGTGAGTGTGACAGTGTGTGTGTGTGTGTGTGTGTGTGTGTGTTTGGGGGACCAAACTGTGTATGCCTATAAAAAAAAGTTGGGCAATGCCAAATGTTGATAGTTCCACCGGAGACCCAGCGTGAGTGCTGTGTTGTGAGTGTGACAGTGTGTGTGTGTGTGTGTGTGTGTGTGTTTGGGGAACCAAACTGTGTATGCCTATAAAAAAGTTGATGTGTGTTTTTGTGTGTTTCTTGTGTATGTATGTGTCGGGCCACGTTTGTAAGTATGTTTGGGCAGTTCCAAGTGTTGATGGCTCTGCCAGAGACCAGTGTGAATGCTGTGTTGTGAGTGTGATAGTGTGTGTGTGTGTTTGTATGTGTGTGTGTTTGGGGGTACCCCACAGTGTATGCCTGTAAGAAAAAGTCGATGGGTGTTTGTGTGTGTTTCTTCTGTATGTGTGTGTCGGGATCACGTTTGTGAGTATGATAGGGCATTTTCAAGTGTTGATGGCTCTGCCAGAGACCAGTGTGAATGCTGTGTTGTGAGTGTGATAGTGTGTGTTTTTGTGTGTTTGTTTGCGGGAAAGCATTCTGTATGCTTGTAAGAAAAATCGATGGTTGTTTGTGTGTGTTTTTTGTGTATGTGTGTGTCGGGACCACTTTTGTGAGTATGTTAGGGCAGTTCCAAGTGCTGATGGCTCTGCCGGAGACTCAGTGTGAGTGCTGTGTTGTGATTGTGAGAGTGTGTGTGTGTGTGTTTGTGTTTGTTTGCGGGAAAGCATTGTGTATGCCTCTAAGAAAAAGTCGATGGGTGTTTGTGTGTGTTTCTTGTGTATGTGTGTTTCGGGACCACGTTTGTGAGTTGTTAGGGCAGTTCCAAGTGTTGATGTGTCTGCTGGAGACGCAGTGTGAGTGCTGTGTTGTGAGTGTTATAGTGTGTGTGTGTGTGTGTGTGTGTGTGTGTGTGTGTGTGTGTTTGGGGGAAACCCACTGTATACCTGTAAGAAAAAGTCGATGCGTGTTTGTGTGTGTTTCTTGTGTATATGTTTTTCGGGACCACGTTTGTGAGTATGTTAGGGCAGTTCCAAGTGTTGTTGGCTCTGCCGGAGACCCAGTGTGAGTGCTGTGTTGTGAGTGTGATAGTGTGTGTGTGTGTGTGTGTGTGTGTGTGTGTATGTTTGCGGGAAAGCATTCTGTATGCCTGTGAGAAAAATCATTGGTTGTTTGTCTGTGTTTCTTGTGTATTAGTGTGTCGGGGCCACATTTGCTAATATGTTAGGGCAGTTGCAAGTGTTGATTGCTCTGCTGGAGACACAGTGTGTGTGCTGTGCTGTGAGTGTGATAGTGTGTTTGTGTGTGTTTGCGGGAAACCATTGTGTATGCCTGTAAGAAACATCGATGGGTGTTTGTGTGTGTTTCTTCTGGATGTGTGTGTCGGGACCACGTTTGTGAGTATGTTAGGGCATTTCCAAGTGTTGATGGCTCTTCCGGAGACCCAGTGTGAGTGCTGTGTTGTGAGTGTGATAGTTTGTGTGTGTGTGTGTTTGCGGGAGAACATTGTGTATGCCTCAAAGAAAAAGTCTATTGGTGTTTGTGTGTGTATCTTCTGTATGTGTGTGTCGGGACCACATTTGTGAGTATGTTTGGGCAATTCCAAATGTTGATGGTTCCACCAGAGACCCAGCGTGAGTGCTGTGCTGTGAGTGTGACAGTGTGTGTGTGTGTGTGTGTGTGTGTGTGTGTGTGTGTGTGTGTTTGGTGGTACCCCACTGTGTATGCCTCTAAGAAAAAGTCGATGGGTGTTTGTGTGCGTTTCTTGTGTATGTGTGTGTCGGGACCACGTTTGTGAGTATGTTAGGGCATTTCCAAGTGTTGAGGTCTCTGCCGGAGAACCAGTGTGAGTGCTGTGTTGTGAGTGTGATAGTGTGTGTGTGTTTGTGTGTGTGTGTGTTTGCAGGAAAACATTTTTTATAGCTGTAAGAAAATCGATGGGTGTTTGTATGTGTTTCTTGTGTATGTGTGTGTTGGGACCATGTATGTGAGTATGTTAAGGCAGTTCCAAGTGTTGTTGGCTCTGCCGGAGACCCACTGGGATAGCTGTGTTGTGAGTGTGATAGTGGTGTGTGTTTGTGTGTGTTTGTGGGAAACCATTGTGTAAGCCTCTAAGAAAAAGCCGATGGGTGTTTCTGTGTGTTTCTTGTGTATGTGTGTGTCGGGAAAATGTGTGTGAGTATTCTGGGACAATTCCAAGTGTTGATTGCTCTTCCGGAGACCCACGGTGAGTGCTGTGTTGTGAGTGTGACAGTGTGTATGTGTGTGTTTGTGTGTGTTTGCGGGATACCATTGTGTATGCCTGTAAGAATAAGTTCATGGGTGTTTGTGTGAGTTTCTTGTGTTTGTGTGTATTGGGACCACGTTTGTGAGTATGTTTGGGCAGTTCCAAGTGTTGATGGCACTGCTGGCTCCCAGTTGAGTGCTCTGTTGGGAGTGTGACATGTGTGTGTGTGTGTGTCTGTGTTTCGGAGAACCCCACTGTGTATGCCTGTAAGAAAAAGTCGATGGGTGTTTGTGTGTTTTCCTTGTGTATGTATTTGTCCGGACCACGTTTGTGAGTATGTATGGGCAGTTCCAACTGTTGATGGCTCTGCCGGACCCCAGCGTGAGTGCTGTGTTGTGAGTGAGACAGTGTGTGTGTGTGTGTGTGTGTGTTTGCGGGAAACCATTGTGTATGCCTGTAAGAAAAATCGATGGGTGTTTGAGTGTGTTTCTTGTGTATGTGTGTGTCTGGACCACATTTCTGAGTATGTTGGGGCAGTTCCAACTGTTGATAGCTTGCCGGAGATGCAGTGTGAGTGCTGTGCTGTGAGTGTGATAGTGTTTGTGTGTGTGTGTGTGTGTGTGTGTGTGTGTGTGTGTGTTTGCGGGAAACCAATGTGTATGCATATAAGAAAAATCAATGGGTGTTTGTGTGTGTTTCTTGTGTATGTATGTGTCAGGACCACGTTTATAAGTATGTTAGGGAGGTTCCAAGTGTTGATGGCTCCCCCGGAGACCCAACGTGAGTGCTGTGTTGTGAGTTGATAGTGTGTGTGTGTGTGTGTTTGCGGGAAAGCATTGTGTATGCCTCTAAGAAAAAGTCGACGTGTGATTGTGTGTGTTTCTTCTGTATGTGTATGTCGAGACCAAATTTGTGAGTATGTTTGGGCAAATCCAAATATTGATGGTTCCGCCAGAGACCCAGCTTGAGTTCTGTGTTGTGCGTGTGACAGTGTGTGTGTGTGTGTGTGTGTGTGTGTGTGTGTGTGTGTTTGGGGATACCCCACTGTGTATGCCTATAAGAAAAGTCGATGGGTGTTTGTGTGTGCTTCTTCTGTATGTGCGTGTTGGGACCACATTTTGCGTATGTTAGGGTAGTTCGAAGTTTTGATTGCTCTCCGGAGACCCAGTGTGGGTGCTGTTTTGTGAGTGTGATAGTGTGTGTTGTGTTTTCGGGACCATTGTGTATGCTTGTAAGAAAAATCGATGGGTGTTTTTGTGTGTTTCTTGTGTATGTGTGTATCGGGACCACGTTTGTGAGTATGTTCGGGCAGTTCCAAGTGTTAATGGCTCTGCTGGAGACCCAGTGTGACTGCTGCGTTGTGAGGGTGACAGTGTGTGTGCGTGTGTGTGTGTGTGTGTTTGCGGGAACCACTGTGTATGCCTGTAAGAAAAATCGATGGGTGTTTGTGTGTGTTTCTTGTATATGTGTGTGTCGGGACCACATTTCTGAGTATGTTGGGGCAGTTCCAACTGTTGATGGCTTGCTGGAGACGCAGTGTGAGTGCTGTGCTGTGAGTGTGATAGTTTTTTTTGTGTGTGTGTGTGTGTGTTTGTGGGAAACCAATGTGTATGCCTATAAGAAAAATCAATGGGTGTTTGTGTGTGTTTCTTGTGTATGTATGTGTCGGGACCACGTTTATAAGTATGTTAGGGCAGTTCCAAGTGTTGATGGCTCCGCCGGAGACCTAACGTGAGTGCTGTGTTGTGAGTGTGATAGTGTGTGTGTGTGTTTGCGGGAAACCATTGTGTATGCCTCTTAGAAAAAGTCGACGGGTGATTGTGTGTGCTTCTTCTGTATGTGTGTGTCTAGACCAAATTTGTGAGTATGTTTGGGCAAATCCAAATATTGATGGTTCCGCCTGAGACCCAGCTTGAGTGCTGTGTTGTGAGTGTGACAGTGTGTGTGTGTGTGTGTGTGTGTGTGTGTGTTTGGGGATACCCCACTGTGTATGCCTATAAGAAAAGTCGATGGGTGTTTGTGTGTGCTTCTTCTTTATGTGTGTGTTGGGACCACGTTAGTGCGTACATTAGGGTAATTTGAAGTTTTGGTTGCTCTGCCGGATACCCAGTGTGAGTGCTGTTTTGTGAGTGTGATAGTGTGTGTTGTGTTTTTGGGACCATTGTGTATGCCTGTAAGAAAAATCGATGGGTGTGTTTGTGTGTTTTTCTGAATGTGTGTGTCGGGACCAGGTTTGTGAGAATGTTTGGGCAGTTCCAAGTGTTGATGGCTCTTCCGGAGACCCAGTGTGAGTGCTGTGTTGTGAGTGTAATAGTGTGTGTGTGTGTTTGCGGGAATCCATTGCGTATGCCTCTAAGAAAAAGTCGATGGGTGTTTGTGTGTGCTTCTTCTGTACGTGTTTGTCGGGACCAAATTTGTGAGTATGTTTGGGCAATGCCAAATGTTGATGGTTCCCCGGACACCGAGCTTGAGTGCTGTGTTGTGAGTGTGACAGTGTGTGTGTGTGTGTGCGTGTGTGTGTGTGTGTGTGTGTGTGTTTGGGGGTATCCCACTGTGTATGCCTGTAAGAAAAATTTGATGGGTGTTTGTGTGTGTTTCTTCTGTATGTGTGTGTCGGGTGCACGTTTGTTACTATGTTAGGGCATTTCCAAGTGTTGATGGCTCTGCCGGAGACCCACTGTGAGTGCTGTGTTGTGAGTGTGATAGTGTGTGTGTGTGTGTGTGTTGTGTGTTTGCGGGCAACCATTGTGTATGCCTGTAAGAAAAAGTCCTTGGGTGTTTGTGGTGTTTCTTCTGAATGTGTGTGTCGGGACCACGTTTGTGAGTATGTTTGGGCAGTTCCAAGTGTTGATGGCTCTTCCGGAGACCCAGTGTGAGTGCTGTGTTGTGAGTGTTATAGTGTGTGTGTGAGTGTGTTTGCAGTAAACCATTGTGTATGCCTCTAAGAAAAAGTCGATGGATGTTTGTGCGTGTTTCTTGTGTACGTGTGTGTCGGAACCACGTTTGTGAGTGTGTCCGGGCAGTCCCAAGTGTTGATGGGTCGGCTGGAGACCCAGTGTGAGTGCCTGTTATAAGAGTGACAGTGTGTGTGTGTATGTGTGTGTGTGTGCTTGGGAAACCATTGTGTATGCCTGTAGGAAAAAGTCGATGGGTGTTTTTGTCTGTTTCTTGTGTATGTGTGTGTCGGGACCACGTTTGCTAGTATGTTAGGGTAGTTCGAAGTGTTGATGGTTCTGCCAGAGACCCAGTGTGAGAGCTGTTATGTGAGTGTGATAATGTGTGTGTGTGTGTGTGTTTTCGGGATACCATTGTGTATGCCTGTAAGAAAAAACGATGGATATTTTTGTGTGTTTTTCTGAATGTGTGTGTCGGGGCCACGTTTGTGAGTATGTTTGGGCAGTTTCAAGGGTTGATGGCTCTTCCGGAGACCCAGTGTGAGAGCTGTGTTGTGAGAGTGAGTGTGTGTGTGTGTGTGTGTTTGCGGGAAACCATTGTGTATGCCTCTAATAAAAGTAGATGGGTGTTTGTGTGTGTTTCTTCTGTATGTGTGTGTTGGGACCACATTTTTGAGTATGTTTGGGCAATTCCAAATATTGATGGTTCCGCCGGAGACCCAGCGTGAGTGCTGTGCTGTGAGTGTGACTGTGTGTGTGTCTGTGTGTGTGTGTGTGTGTGAGTGTTTGGGGGAAACCCACTTTGTATGACTGTAAGAAATAGTCGATGGGTGTTTGTGTGTGTTTCTTGTGTATGTGTGTGTCGGGACCACGTTTGTGAGTATGATAGGGCAGTTCCAACTGTTGATGGCTCTGCCGGACCTAGTGTGAGTGCTGTGCTTTGAGTTGATAGTGTGTGTGTGTGTGTGTGTGTGTGTGTGTGTGTGTGTTTCTTGGAAAGCATTCTGTATGCCTGTAAGAAAAATCGATGGTTGTTTGTGTGTGTTTCTTTTGTATGTGTGTGTCGGGATCTCGTTTGTTAGTATGTTAGGGCATTTCCAATTGTTGATGGCTCTGCCAGAGACCCAGTGTGAGTGCTGTGTTGTGAGTGTGATAGTGTGTTTGTGTGTTTGTTTGCGGGAAACCATTGTGTGTGCCTCTAAGAAAAAATTCAATGGTTTTTTGTGTGTGTTTCTTGTGTATGCCTGTGTCGGGCCACGTTTGTGAGTGTGTCGGGCAGTTCCAAGTATTGATGGGTCTGCTGGAGACCCAGTGTGAGTGCTGTGTTGTGTGTGAAAGTTTGTGTGTGTGTGGGGGGGGGTGCGTGTTTGAGTGGCCAAGTGTCATTCATTGATTGTGGAGCATGTGTGTTTTTGTTTGTGTGTGTCCTCTGGTGTGTGTGTGTGTGTGTGTGCCATTGTCTATGCCTGTAAGTAAAGACCATGGGTGTTGGTGTGTTTGTTGTGTATGTGTGTGTTGTCAGGACGACGTTTGTGAGTTTGATAGTACGGGTCCAAGTGTGGAAGTCTCTGCTAGAGCCCTTGTGTGAGTGCTGTGTGTGTGTGTGTGTGTATGTTTGCGCAGCCAACAGTGCATGCCTGTGTGCAGGTCCACGTGTGTGCGTGTGGTGTGATTTGCGTGTGTGCAAGTGCGTATGCGAGTGTGTGTGTGTGTGTGTCTATGCGACAATCTGCATGCTAGTGTGCCAGATAACGTGTCTGTGCGTGTTGTGTGTCCCGTGTGTTTGCATGGACATGTGTGTATGTGTGTGTGTGCTGAGTGTGTGTGTGCAGCCATCTCATGCCTGTGGGCCGGAGACCGTGTATAGGTGTGTGATTTACCGGTCTGCGTGGGTCCACATGGGCACTTCTGTGTGTGTGCGTGCAGCCATCTCCATGCCAGAGAGACAGAATCCGTGTCCATGTGGGTCTCGTGCATGCTTGCATGAGCACACGTGAGTGCTCGTGTCTCCCAGTTTGCAGGAAATGCATGAGAGGGGTGTGTGTGTGGCCACCTTGCATGCCTGTGTGTCAAGAGTGTGTGTCTGTGTGTGTTGCATGTTCAAGTGTCTGCATGAGCACACACGTGTCTCAGTGTGCTTGTAGGCCCTGTTCGATGAAGGAGAGGGAATGCGGGGTTTCTAGCTCTGCTGACTAAGGAGAAAGGGGCCACTGGCAGAGTGCAGCCACGTCCCTCCTGACACACAGCCGTCGTGGGCATTCCTTGGGTATTCAGGGGTGTGTCTGCCCCTGGATGCAACACGCAGAGGGGCCAAGGGAAGCAGGGAGGGGTGGGAGCTGGCGGGCGTGTGTCAGGCGACCTCCCATCTGTGCTGCTGGCACGGCTGGTCCCAGCTGTGGGAAACACTGTGAGGTTTCAGCATGTGCTACAGAGGGGCTAAGAACTTGTGCCCCGATTTGCGCTGTCAGCCAAGGGTCCCAAAGAGTAAGTAAGTACCCACGGCAGTACGTTACTGCAGAGGAAAGGGTCCTGAGGGGAGTATTCCTCCTGGCCGAAGGGCCGTCCTGGTGTCCGATGAGCTCCAGGTTGGGGCGGTCATCTCTGCCTCCTGCGGACCAGGTGGAGAAGAGGGAAGGGAGAGGAGGTGGACCCTCAAGGCCCGTGTTCCCTGCCTCACCGAGGGCCACCTAGCTTGCTGCTCCTGAGCCCACAGGGGCTTCCCAAATCAACACCTCTCACCACCCCTGAGCTCACCCCCACCACCAGCATGCCCCCAAGGACGCACTCCCCCAGGTGACTTTCCCCACTACCTCTGCCACAACTGGACCTTGCAGCGTGGTCCCAGCTCTGTCTTCCTGTTGCCCATCAATGGTCCCTGTGTGAGACTCCCAGCAGCCCCTGGGCTGTCATGCTGACAGCTCAGCCTGTTTGGACTCTTGGCCTCACGTCCTTGGGGAACTCTGTTCCTTCCTGCCTGTCGGAGCAGCTAGCGGTAGGTAGGGGAGGGTTTTGGCCTTCGGGCTCAGGAAACCCTGCTGAGCCCATGGTCCCTGCCCGGAACAGCACTAGGTGGCACCACTGTGCGGCAGTGTTGGGGATCTGAAGCCCGATGCACCCCTCAGGAACAGCTTAGGGTGTTGGAGAGCCGCAATGCCGTGGGCACAGGGAGCTTCCCTTGAGCCACTGGAAAGGCTCTTCCCTCAGACATGTCTTCCCAGCTCCTTGACTCTTAAGCTGCAGGGCAGCCTGGCAGCTCCCACAGTCCGGTCCCTAGAAATTCTTATGTCCGCAGGGTGGAGGTGAAGTCCCATGGACCCTTGTGGTCTCAGGGGATCGGCCAGCATGCCTCAGGCCCCAGAAGTCCCCAGAAAGGGCCAGCCCACCATGCCTGTTTTCCCTGGAAACTTCTGGGCTTCCTCTGGGCTTTCGGGAAGGACCTCCCTGCTCTAAAGGGGAGAGGAAAGGCTGGATGGTAGCTACGTGCCCTGTGCCACCAGAGCAAGGCGCCGTGCTGCCTCGGCCACGTGGAAGTCCTGCCTGCCGTGGAATGAGGTGGGGCGATTGGACGCATGCATCAGCTGCCAGGGAGTAAGTCTTACGTTGCCACGCCATCCCCAGGGCATGGCTCGTGCGGCACTTTGCCGGCTCCGAGGACTAAGTGGGTGTGTGGAGGAAGGCCCGACCTTTCAGTCATGCCTGGAGAGACTGGCTTGCATTGGCACCAAACCAACTGCCCCAAGCCTACTGTGCTGGCTTACAAGCACACTTTGTGTGTCCTCTCACCACGACTGCGAGCCCGCCGCGGGGCCGTGGTGGCCCGGCCTGATATTCCGCTCACGGTCTGACCCGGGTGGCCTGGACGGGCCAAGGCTAGGAAGGGTACGTTCTCTTCTGCAGGCCAGGTGAGCCGGGAACCCATTCCCACGGCATTCGCGGTGTTGGCAGAATGCAACGCAAGACGTTCTGTGTCTAGCAGGAAAGGCACGTGCATTCCTGCTACGTGTGTCCTGGGTGCCGTCCTCAGCTCCTTGCCGCCTGGCCTCCCTAACAGCAGACAGAGAGGTGGCTCCAGGCCAGCAGACGGCATCACCTGCCACCCTCTTAACAGGGTTCACCCAGACATCCTCTTCAGGGTCCCCTTTGCTCTATGCTCGTGGCTCCTCTAAGGGTCAGTTCGTCTGTCCTCCAGGGCAAACACACTGCGTGTCTGCTTGCGTGGTTGTTGGGTGAGTGTGCTGCTGTGGGTACCCCGCTTGGGACCTTTTCCAGGGTCACCTGACTGGGTGCCAGTCACAGAGGGGGACAGGGCTTTTATGTCCAGGGAAAAGAGCTGCTCAGAGAGGCGTCTGCATCTTCCATCCTGAAGTCCTTCTCCCCTAGAGACCGTGTGGCCAGCGAGGGGCCAGAGAAAGAGCACCTGAACCCAAAGACTTAGAGGAAGACGGAGAGGAGAGCAAGAAGAAAGCACAGGCACGCAGATGGAACCAGCACTCTTTGTCACTCTTCTCCTGAGTAGCAAAGGACATGGGCTGGGACAAACTGTGGCCACACTTTTCCCCCCAACCCCGGGCCGGCAGAGAGCATCGGGGCACCTGTGTCCTGGAATTGCCCTAGATTCTCCGGGGCATGGGCTGACGCTTTCCACACACACTGGTCCAGCGCTCCCGGGTGTGTATACAGCGTCCTGAGTCCTAGAGGAGTGTATTCGGGAAGGCGAGGGACAGCCTGGCACTGCTGGGTTCAAATACCAGGCGGAGGGCGCCCCGGGAGGAAGCGGCGGGAGGGGTGAAGGTGGAGGTGTGTCCTGGGAGCGCGGTAGGCGGGGCGCCCCGGCTGGCTCCCTGATTGGTGCCTGCAGGGCGAGGGGCGAGGCCCTGGCTGACCACGCCCACCGGCCGTTAACTGACTGGAAGAGGGGTTCTCCCTTGTCCTGGGCTAGCTCAGGACTCAGTCCCACCAAGGCCGCATACGTGATAGAGCGTCATCCTTGGGCGTCACAGCATGCCCTCTATCCCTTGTGCGCGTGTGTTCACCAGCCCGCAGCCTCTGGGAGGACGCTGCCTCCCGCAGACCGCTAGGGGCGCCAGAGCTCCACCTGCCCCACCGTTTGCGGGAGTCGCGTGCTCTCACCTCCAGTTCCTTCCCTCCGCTGCTGGCTCTGCTCGCGCAGGACCAGGACCACATGGAGAGCGCGGCAGGCTCCGGGGAAGGCGGCGCTGCCCTGCCGTCCGGGAGCACCTTGGTCCTGGAAGGGGGCCGTGAGGCATCGGGGCCCCTCGCCCAGGCAGGTGCCTGGGGAGAGGCGGGGCCGCTGCAGGCCCTAGGTGCCGGGGGGATGGGCACAGAGGCTGTGGTGGGTGCGGAGGCCCAGCAGGGCAGAGAGCAGGCCGGCCCGGGGGACGAGTTGCTGCTGGTGGTGGAGGATATCATGGCGGTGGTGGAGGTCGTGGCGGTGGAAGACCAGGAGGCGGTGCAAGCACAGCAGGACGAGCAACTGCCGCCGCTGCAGCAGGGGGAGTCAGGGCTGGGTCCCGAGATAGCCGGCGCCCCACTTGCCGCGCTGGAGATGGTTCAGTTTGCGCTCAGCTCTGTGGATGCCCAAGCTACCAGGGCCTACTTGCGGCTCAAGCGCAGGATGAATCAGAAGCGGAGTTCTCACCTGGCTCGAAGAAGGGCCATCATCCAGCGCATCCCCGGCTTCTGGGCCCAGGCCGTATCCTTCCTCCCTCTGGGCTTGGGTTTGTCTGCGGTGGAGGACCACTGGCAGGAGGGGAGGAGCAGAGGCTCCGCCAGGGGTAGGAGCGCTGGGGAGAAGGATCCCTGGCCCCTCCCCAACCCCCGTGGGAGTGGGTCCCCCGCCCCTATAAAGGCACAGTACAGGACTGTGGGCCTTGAAGGTGGGGGGAAGGCAGGGGCTGAGGCTTGTATAGACCACGTCTGAGCAGAAGCTGCGGCCAAATGCTCTGGGACTGCAGGGAGCGCTCCCAACACTCTCCAGGTGTCATGGAGCACATGTCCACACCCTGCATGCCTAGTGTAGTTCCACCCTTGGCTCGGAGCAGGTCCTGGAAGGAAACGTCCTGCCGGCTGCGTGGGGCATGCCCATTGAGAGGCAGGCCGCCCCCTTCCCTGTCCTTCAGAGCCTGTGTCCTTTTCCAAAGAGTTCAGTGCCCACCCACAGCTGCGTCCTCATGCGGCTTCCAGAGTCACTCAGCAGGCCGCCACGCTTCCCCGGACACGGCAACCCAGACACGCTGCATGCTGTGCTGCCAACTGTATCAGGCCCTACACAGCCAGGCCGCGGACCCAGGGCCATGCGCCCACACCCACGTTTCCTTACCTCCCTGTCTCTCCCATCTGTGTGTCCCCCACCCTCTCCCTCTCTGCGCTCTGCCTTCCCTCTGTGTCCCTTCCTCCCTGTATGGCTGTCTCTGTCTCTCTTGTGCTTTCCCTCCTGCTGCCTCTAACCCCTTTCCCTCCCTCTCTCGCTGATCCCTACGGGCCCTCCCTTTGCCCTGTGGGTGTGCAGCCAGGCTCCAAGGGAGCTGAGCGGCCCCTTTGTGGGCGCAGAAGGCCCCTCAAGGGCACAGGCCTGCAGGCTAACATTTAAGCAAACACAGCCGTGAGAGCGCGACCGAGCACATCTGGACACCCAAAGCAGTCACTGCCTGCCGGCCACAGACACAGGCCAGGGTTGAGGGTGGAAGGGAGCGCAGGCAGTCCTTTGGCCTTGTGCTGCCGGGCGCAGACCCTCTCGGAGGCACTGGAAGCCAAGGCACCTGCTGGTATTGAGCAGCTGTGATGAAAGAGCAGGAGCTGAGTGGGTTGGGAGGGCAGCAGGGCCTGGTGGTTCTACACGTGCCCTGTTTCGGGCCCTTCCTCTCACCGGGAAGGGCTGGGCTGCTCCTGGCTCTCCTTCCGTAGCGCTGAAGGCGAGGCTCCTTGACCCAAGGCAGATCCTGAATCACCCCCAGATATCAGCCGTGATGGGTGACCAGGACAAAGATGTGCTCAGCTACATGACCGACTTGGAGGTCAGCCCTGGGAGTGGGAGGCGGGGGTAGGACCACTGGGAGTGGAATTTGGGCAGGAGAGGGCCCGGCAGTCTTGTTCAGCGGGACATGCAGGGAGCATCTCGGGACCCGTGGAGGACAAGTCCCATTCCCCTCGTCTTTCTTTGGCGGGGTAGGTGGAGGAACCGGGCCGTCCCAAGGACCACAGCAGGTTGATGTTTTTCTTTGGGAACAACCCCTACTTCCAGAACAAAGTGATCCTTAAGGAGTATCACCTTAGCATTGCCGGTAGGAGTGGGCTAGAGCTTCGAGGGTGCCGGGGGCGGGCCGGCGGGGGCAGGTGGGCACTCGGGAGGGGCAGGGGGTGTGCAGGGACACAAGGTGGGGGCGGGAGCCGGCACAGGATGGAGAGAGGCTGAGAGGAGAGCGGGAGAGAGGGCGACAGGGTGTGGGTCCTAGACAGTGCAGAGCCTCCCCTGAATTTTCCCTTCCTGCAGGGTACAGGGCGACTCGGTCCACTCCAGTGCAGTGGTTCTGGGATGATGAACGTGGAGCTCCCAGCCGAAGACTCGACACCACCAGCCTTACCTTCTTCAAGTGGTTGTGCGACCCCAGCTGCCCAGGGTCTAACAAGATCGCCGAGGTGGGGCCGCTGAGGCCTGCTTTAGCCTTGGTGATGGCAATGGGGGCAGCCTGGGAATGGGGCCTGGGCCCCGTGCTCACCTGGGCGGTTTCCCCTACCAGATCATCATTGAGGACCTGTGGCCCAATCCCCTGCGGTACTACCTGCGGCAGGGAGGCAGCCGAAGGCAATGAGCAGAGAGGAGGACCTGTCGGTGAGTGGCCGGGTCACTGCTTCCTGAAATATGTGTGGGAAGTGCCAGGGCACTGTCGGGTTTGGGGACCAGTTTGGAAACTGAGGCTCAGAGGACCCTGAGAGCAGGGACCCTGGCGAGGGAACTCAGGGCACACACCCAGGGCAGGGTGTCCACTGGGGCAAGTTCATCCGGTGAGCCAGGTGTGAGCCAGAAAGTCTCAGGTCGTTCGGGGGAAGCAAGGCTCCTCCACCCCATTTCTCTGAACACTCACCCATGGCCGTCCGCCGGGTCCTCAGTTCTCCACCTAGCTTTTCAGGTGGGGACAGTCTGCCAAATTTTGGGAGTGGGGCTGCCTTGTCCCGAGACGCTCCGACGTCCCTCCGTGTTACGGACCACCCCGTGGCCTCCCACAGCCACACGGCCATTCTTGGCAATGGTACTAGGCCATCTGGAGGAGGGTGGTGAAGCCCTAGAGGAGGAGGAAGCGGGATCCCACAAGGACAGGGCCCTCGGTCACCGCCGCCTTAGCGATCCTCGGCATGAGGCAGTGTCACGAACACCTCCCTTGTGCGTCCGTGTGCCGTGTGTTTGTGCGTGTGTGTCGCGGGCACGGCAGCTGTGCGGACGTGGACACCGCAGAGCATCAGAGTTGGACCGACGAGAAGCAGTGGAGGAGGCGTCCAGCGTTGTGAGAGACGGGTGGACGAGTCTACGTGGTGCTCTGCCCGCACAGGACAGACGTGGGGGAACAGATCTTCAGGGCCAGCTCTAGAGAGTGTCCAGCACCCAGATCGCCAGGGATGGCGGGCGAGTCATAAACAAGTTAAGAAGCCCTATGTGTCTGTGCGTGGATGTGTATGGGGGACCCAGCACACGGCCAGTAGGAGATCAGCCCTGGCCTGTGGGATTCCGTGTGTGCGGGGGATGTAAGGCACGGGGGCAGGGCAGGGCAGGGCTTGTTTGTGGAGAGACCACCGCTCTTGCTCGGCAGGTCAGGGAGGAGGACGGGAAAGGGTACACCTCTCTACATGGGAGCCCTGCTCTTCAGGGCAGGGGAAGGGCCGTGCCGAGCGGGGCACTCGTGGCCCGGTGGCTCTGCTACCGCCCCGTTCACCCCGCTTGGAGAGCTTCTCCCTGTACCCTTGCTCCTGGAAGCGTGCCCCGCATTGCTGTGATGCCGTCCCGTGCATGCTTCCTCTAGTCAGGATCACCGCAAAACCACATGTCCCTGGAGGACCACGGAGGAGGCGTTTCCTCAGGGTCCCTCACGGTCCCTCCAGACCCACGTCCTGTCCCTCTGCACCACCCACCCACAGGCGACAGCTCCAAGAACGTGTGAGGGAAATCCGGTGTGAGTTGTGGGCACTGCGGCTGTGTGAGCGGGCTGTGTGTAACGGAGCATGTATGACCAGGTCTGCATGCAGGTGTGTGTGTGTTTGTGTTGTGTGTGTGTTCATGTGGGCGGGCACGTGCGGCCAGCCGACCATGCCTCTGAGCTGGACCACGTGTGCTTGTGTAGTGTGTGTGTTTGCATGTGCACTTGTGTGTGGGAGTGTGTGCTTGTGTGTGTGCAGGGACCACGTGAGCTAATCCGTATTGCGTGTGTGTGTCTGCATACGCCCGTATGTGTGTATGTGTGTGGCCAAGTGTGTGTGCCTGGGTGCCAGAGACTGTGTGTGCTTGCCTGTGTTGTGCATGAGTGTGTGTCTCTCCCGTGGGCACGTACGTGTGTGTTGTGGCACATTTACATGCAGGCGTACCGGACGGTGTCTGTTGGTGTGTGTTTCCTGAGTGTGTGTTTGCACAGGCACGGGTGTGTGTGTTGGCTCGGCCAGGTGCACAAGCCTCTGTTGGGGTACCAGTGTGTGTTGCGTGTGTGTGTTTCCACATGCACGTATTTGTGAGTTTCCATTTGGTTACCGAGATCCGCTCACCTGTATGGATAGTGCATGTGTGTATAGGGTCTGTGTGTCTTTGTAGGCGCACCTTGGCTGGTGATTTTCTGTGGGGCTACTCACCTATGGCTCTGTGCCAGAAACCATGAGTGCGCGTTGGCGTGTAAGTGTGCTTGATTCTGCATGGTTGTCAGCTGCTCGTCCGTGTGTTTGCGAGCCGACGGGGGAGTGTGTGGGCACGCGCGGGTGTGCGTGTATGCATACCCACCTGTGTGTGCCTCTGGTTGGGGACCGTGTGTGTAAGGTGTGTTTCTCATTTTACACAAGCACATGTGCATGTATAGGGGTGCTGGAGGGTGCATACCCCTGTGCCTGCCCACGTCTGTGCCAGTGTGTGTTTTGTCTCTGTGTGTTTTTGCATGCATGGATACATGTGTGTGTGTGTGTTTGTCTGTGTGTCTCTGTCAGCCTGATGGTGCAGGGATAATTGTGAATGCTTCTGTGCAGAAGACCATGTATGTTCGTTGTGTGTGTTCTCCTGCGTGCGTGTGTGTGTGTGTGTGTGTGTGTGTATGTTTGCGTGGCTCGAGGGTCAGCTGTGCATGGTTGTGAGGCCGAGAGCTTTGGTGAGAGCTTCCACGTGCTCTAAAACAAACATGCTTTCATGCGTGTTTGCAGGGCCACGGAGCATGCCTGTGTGCGGAGATCTTGTGGGGGGGTATCAGCACGTGCTTGCGGCACTGGGTTTGTGTGTGTGTGTGTGTGTGTGTGGGTGTGGGTGTGGGTGTGGGTGTGGGTGCGTGTTTGAGTGGCCAAGTGTCATTCATTGATTGTGGAGCGTGTGTGTTTTTGTTTGTGTGTGTCCTCTGGTGTGTGTGTGTGTGTGTGTGTGTGTGTGTGTGCCATTGTCTATGCCTGTAAGTAAAGACCATGGGTGTTGGTGTGTTTGTTGTGTATGTGTGTGTTGTCGGGACGACGTTTGTGAGTTTGATAGGGCGGGTCCAAGTGTGGATGTCTCTGCTAGAGCCCTTGTGTGAGTGCTGTGTGTGTGTGTGTGTGTGTGTATGTCTGTTTGCGCAGCCAACAGTGCATGCCTGCGTGCAGGTCCACGTGTGTGCGTGTGGTGTGATTTGCGTGTGTGCATGTGCGTATGCGAGTGTGTGTGTGTGTGTGTCTATGCGACAATCTGCATGCCAGTGTGCCAGATAACGTGTCTGTGCGTGTTGTGTGTCCCGTGTGTTTGCATGGACATGTGTGTATGTGTGTGTGTGCTGTGTGTGTGTGTGCAGCCATCTCATGCCTGTGGGCCGGAGACCGTGTATAGGTGTGTGAGTTGCCGGTCTGCGTGGGTCCACATGGGCACCTCTGTGTGTGTGCGTGCAGCCATCTCCATGCCAGAGAGACGGAATCCGTGTCCATGTGGGTCTTGTGCATGCTTGCATGAGCACACGTGAGTGCTCGTGTCTCCCAGTTTGCAGCAAATGCATGAGAGGGGTGTGTGTGTGGCCACCTTGCATGCCTGTGTGTCAAGAGTGTGTGTCTGTGTGTGTTGCATGTTCAAGTGTCTGCATGAGCACACACGTGTCTCAGTGTGCTTGTAGGCCCTGTTCGATGAAGGAGAGGGAATGCGGGGTTTCTAGCTCTGCTGACTAAGGAGAAAGGGGCCACTGGCAGAGTGCAGCCACGTCCCTCCTGACACACAGCTGTCGTGGGCATTCCTTGGGTATTCAGGGGTGTGTCTGCCCCTGGATGCAACACGCAGAGGGGCCAAGGGAAGCAGGGAGGGGTGGGAGCTGGCGGGCGTGTGTCAGGCGACTTCCCATCTGTGCTGCTGGCACGGCTGGACCCAGCTGTGGGAAACACTGTGAGGTTTCAGCATGTGCTACAGAGGGGCTAAGAACTTGTGCCCCGATTTGCGCTGTCGGCCAAGGGTCCCAAAGAGTAAGTAAGTACCCACGGCAGTACGTTACTGCAGAGGAAAGGGTCCTGAGGGGAGTATTCCTCCTGGCCGAAGGGCCGTCCTGGTGTCCGATGAGCTCCAGGTTGGGGCGGTCATCTCTGCCTCCTGCGGACCAGGTGGAGAAGAGGGAAGGGAGAGGAGGTGGACCCTCAAGGCCCGTGTTCCCTGCCTCACCGAGGGCCACCTAGCTTGCTGCTCCTGAGCCCACAGGGGCTTCCCAAATCAACACCTCTCACCACCCCTGAGCTCACCCCCACCACCAGCATGCCCCCAAGGACGCACTCCCCCAGGTGACTTTCCCCACTACCTCTGCCACAACTGGACCTTGCAGCGTGGTCCCAGCTCTGTCTTCCTGTTGCCCATCAATGGTCCCTGTGTGAGACTCCCAGCAGCCCCTGGGCTGTCATGCTGACAGCTCAGCCTGTTTGGACTCTTGGCCTCACGTCCTTGGGGAACTCTGTTCCTTCCTGCCTGTCGGAGCAGCTAGCGGTAGGTAGGGGAGGGTTTTGGCCTTCGGGCTCAGGAAACCCTGCTGAGCCCATGGTCCCTGCCCGGAACAGCACTAGGTGGCACCACTGTGCGGCAGTGTTGGGGATCTGAAGCCCGATGCACCCCTCAGGAACAGCTTAGGGTGTTGGAGAGCCGCAATGCCGTGGGCACAGGGAGCTTCCCTTGAGCCACTGGAAAGGCTCTTCCCTCAGACATGTCTTCCCAGCTCCTTGACTCTTAAGCTGCAGGGCAGCCTGGCAGCTCCCACAGTCCGGTCCCTAGGAATTCTTATGTCCGCAGGGTGGAGGTGAAGTCCCATGGACCCTTGTGGTCTCAGGGGATCGGCCAGCATGCCTCAGGCCCCAGAAGTCCCCAGAAAGGGCCAGCCCACCATGCCTGTTTTCCCTGGAAACTTCTGGGCTTCCTCTGGGCTTTCGGGAAGGACCTCCCTGCTCTAAAGGGGAGAGGAAAGGCTGGATGGTAGCTACGTGCCCTGTGCCACCAGAGCAAGGCGCCGTGCTGCCTCGGCCACGTGGAAGTCCTGCCTGCCGTGGAATGAGGTGGGGCGATTGGACGCATGCATCAGCTGCCAGGGAGTAAGTCTTACGTTGCCACGCCATCCCCAGGGCATGGCTCGTGCGGCACTTTGCCGGCTCCGAGGACTAAGTGGGTGTGTGGAGGAAGGCCCGACCTTTCAGTCATGCCTGGAGAGACTGGCTTGCATTGGCACCAAACCAACTGCCCCAAGCCTACTGTGCTGGCTTACAAGCACACTTTGTGTGTCCTCTCACCACGACTGCGAGCCCGCCGCGGGGCCGTGGTGGCCTGGCCTGATATTCCGCTCACGGTCTGACCCGGGTGGCCTGGACGGGCCAAGGCTAGGAAGGGTACGTTCTCTTCTGCAGGCCAGGTGAGCCGGGAACCCATTCCCACGGCATTCGCGGTGTTGGCAGAATGCAACGCAAGACGTTCTGTGTCTAGCAGGAAAGGCACGTGCATTCCTGCTACGTGTGTCCTGGGTGCCGTCCTCAGCTCCTTGCCGCCTGGCCTCCCTAACAGCAGACAGAGAGGTGGCTCCAGGCCAGCAGACGGCATCACCTGCCACCCTCTTAACAGGGTTCACCCAGACATCCTCTTCAGGGTCCCCTTTGCTCTATGCTCGTGGCTCCTCTAAGGGTCAGTTCGTCTGTCCTCCAGGGCAAACACACTGCGTGTCTGCTTGCGTGGTTGTTGGGTGAGTGTGCTGCTGTGGGTACCCCGCTTGGGACCTTTTCCAGGGTCACCTGACTGGGTGCCAGTCACAGAGGGGGACAGGGCTTTTATGTCCAGGGAAAAGAGCTGCTCAGAGAGGCGTCTGCATCTTCCATCCTGAAGTCCTTCTCCCCTAGAGACCGTGTGGCCAGCGAGGGGCCAGAGAAAGAGCACCTGAACCCAAAGACTTAGAGGAAGACGGAGAGGAGAGCAAGAAGAAAGCACAGGCACGCAGATGGAACCAGCACTCTTTGTCACTCTTCTCCTGAGTAGCAAAGGACATGGGCTGGGACAAACTGTGGCCACACTTTTCCCCCCAACCCCGGGCCGGCAGAGAGCATCGGGGCACCTGTGTCCTGGAATTGCCCTAGATTCTCCGGGGCATGGGCTGACGCTTTCCACACACACTGGTCCAGGGCTCCCGGGTGTGTATACAGCGTCCTGAGTCCTAGAGGAGTGTATTCGGGAAGGCGAGGGACAGCCTGGCACTGCTGGGTTCAAATACCAGGCGGAGGGCGCCCCGGGAGGAAGCGGCGGGAGGGGTGAAGGTGGAGGTGTGTCCTGGGAGCGCGGTAGGCGGGGCGCCCCGGCTGGCTCCCTGATTGGTGCCTGCAGGGCGAGGGGCGAGGCCCTGGCTGACCACGCCCACGGCCGTTAACTGACTGGAAGAGGGGTTCTCCCTTGTCCTGGGCTAGCTCAGGACTCAGTCCCACCAAGGCCGCATACGTGATAGAGCGTCATCCTTGGGCGTCACAGCATGCCCTCTATCCCTTGTGCGCGTGTGTTCACCAGCCCGCAGCCTCTGGGAGGACGCTGCCTCCCGCAGACCGCTAGGGGCGCCAGAGCTCCACCTGCCCCACCGTTTGCGGGAGTCGCGTGCTCTCACCTCCAGTTCCTTCCCTCCGCTGCTGGCTCTGCTCGCGCAGGACCAGGACCACATGGAGAGCGCGGCAGGCTCCGGGGAAGGCGGCGCTGCCCTGCCGTCCGGGAGCACCTTGGTCCTGGAAGGGGGCCGTGAGGCATCGGGGCCCCTCGCCCAGGCAGGTGCCTGGGGAGAGGCGGGGCCGCTGCAGGCCCTAGGTGCCGGGGGGATGGGCACAGAGGCTGGGGTGGGTGCGGAGGCCCAGCAGGGCAGAGAGCAGGCCGGCCCGGGGGACGAGTTGCTGCTGGTGGTGGAGGATATCATGGCGGTGGTGGAGGTCGTGGCGGTGGAAGACCAGGAGGCGGTGCAAGCACAGCAGGACGAGCAACTGCCGCCGCTGCAGCAGGGGGAGTCAGGGCTGGGTCCCGAGATAGCCGGCGCCCCACTTGCCGCGCTGGAGATGGTTCAGTTTGCGCTCAGCTCTGTGGATGCCCAAGCTACCAGGGCCTACTTGCGGCTCAAGCGCAGGATGAATCAGAAGCGGAGTTCTCACCTGGCTCGAAGAAGGGCCATCATCCAGCGCATCCCCGGCTTCTGGGCCCAGGCCGTATCCTTCCTCCCTCTGGGCTTGGGTTTGTCTGCGGTGGAGGACCACTGGCAGGAGGGGAGGAGCAGAGGCTCCGCCAGGGGTAGGAGCGCTGGGGAGAAGGATCCCTGGCCCCTCCCCAACCCCCGTGGGAGTGGGTCCCCCGCCCCTATAAGGCACAGTACAGGACTGTGGGCCTTGAAGGTGGGGGGAAGGCAGGGGCTGAGGCTTGTATAGACCACGTCTGAGCAGAAGCTGCGGCCAAATGCTCTGGGACTGCAGGGAGCGCTCCCAACACTCTCCAGGTGTCATGGAGCACATGTCCACACCCTGCATGCCTAGTGTAGTTCCACCCTTGGCTCGGAGCAGGTCCTGGAAGGAAACGTCCTGCCGGCTGCGTGGGGCATGCCCATTGAGAGGCAGGCCGCCCCCTTCCCTGTCCTTCAGAGCCTGTGTCCTTTTCCAAAGAGTTCAGTGCCCACCCACAGCTGCGTCCTCATGCGGCTTCCAGAGTCACTCAGCAGGCCGCCACGCTTCCCCGGACACGGCAACCCAGACACGCTGCATGCTGTGCTGCCAACTGTATCAGGCCCTACACAGCCAGGCCGCGGACCCAGGGCCATGCGCCCACACCCACGTTTCCTTACCTCCCTGTCTCTCCCATCTGTGTGTCCCCCACCCTCTCCCTCTCTGCGCTCTGCCTTCCCTCTGTGTCCCTTCCTCCCTGTATGGCTGTCTCTGTCTCTCTTGTGCTTTCCCTCCTGCTGCCTCTAACCCCTTTCCCTCCCTCTCTCGCTGATCCCTACGGGCCCTCCCTTTGCCCTGTGGGTGTGCAGCCAGGCTCCAAGGGAGCTGAGCGGCCCCTTTGTGGGCGCAGAAGGCCCCTCAAGGGCACAGGCCTGCAGGCTAACATTTAAGCAAACACAGCCGTGAGAGCGCGACCGAGCACATCTGGACACCCAAAGCAGTCACTGCCTGCCGGCCACAGACACAGGCCAGGGTTGAGGGTGGAAGGGAGCGCAGGCAGTCCTTTGGCCTTGTGCTGCCGGGCGCAGACCCTCTCGGAGGCACTGGAAGCCAAGGCACCTGCTGGTATTGAGCAGCTGTGATGAAAGAGCAGGAGCTGAGTGGGTTGGGAGGGCAGCAGGGCCTGGTGGTTCTACACGTGCCCTGTTTCGGGCCCTTCCTCTCACCGGGAAGGGCTGGGCTGCTCCTGGCTCTCCTTCCGTAGCGCTGAAGGCGAGGCTCCTTGACCCAAGGCAGATCCTGAATCACCCCCAGATATCAGCCGTGATGGGTGACCAGGACAAAGATGTGCTCAGCTACATGACCGACTTGGAGGTCAGCCCTGGGAGTGGGAGGCGGGGGTAGGACCACTGGGAGTGGAATTTGGGCAGGAGAGGGCCCGGCAGTCTTGTTCAGCGGGACATGCAGGGAGCATCTCGGGACCCGTGGAGGACAAGTCCCATTCCCCTCGTCTTTCTTTGGCGGGGTAGGTGGAGGAACCGGGCCGTCCCAAGGACCACAGCAGGTTGATGTTTTTCTTTGGGAACAACCCCTACTTCCAGAACAAAGTGATCCTTAAGGAGTATCACCTTAGCATTGCCGGTAGGAGTGGGCTAGAGCTTCGAGGGTGCCGGGGGCGGGCCGGCGGGGGCAGGTGGGCACTCGGGAGGGGCAGGGGGTGTGCAGGGACACAAGGTGGGGGCGGGAGCCGGCACAGGATGGAGAGAGGCTGAGAGGAGAGCGGGAGAGAGGGCGACAGGGTGTGGGTCCTAGACAGTGCAGAGCCTCCCCTGAATTTTCCCTTCCTGCAGGGTACAGGGCGACTCGGTCCACTCCAGTGCAGTGGTTCTGGGATGATGAACGTGGAGCTCCCAGCCGAAGACTCGACACCACCAGCCTTACCTTCTTCAAGTGGTTGTGCGACCCCAGCTGCCCAGGGTCTAACAAGATCGCCGAGGTGGGGCCGCTGAGGCCTGCTTTAGCCTTGGTGATGGCAATGGGGGCAGCCTGGGAATGGGGCCTGGGCCCCGTGCTCACCTGGGCGGTTTCCCCTACCAGATCATCATTGAGGACCTGTGGCCCAATCCCCTGCGGTACTACCTGCGGCAGGGAGGCAGCCGAAGGCAATGAGCAGAGAGGAGGACCTGTCGGTGAGTGGCCGGGTCACTGCTTCCTGAAATATGTGTGGGAAGTGCCAGGGCACTGTCGGGTTTGGGGACCAGTTTGGAAACTGAGGCTCAGAGGACCCTGAGAGCAGGGACCCTGGCGAGGGAACTCAGGGCACACACCCAGGGCAGGGTGTCCACTGGGGCAAGTTCATCCGGTGAGCCAGGTGTGAGCCAGAAAGTCTCAGGTCGTTCGGGGGAAGCAAGGCTCCTCCACCCCATTTCTCTGAACACTCACCCATGGCCGTCCGCCGGGTCCTCAGTTCTCCACCTAGCTTTTCAGGTGGGGACAGTCTGCCAAATTTTGGGAGTGGGGCTGCCTTGTCCCGAGACGCTCCGACGTCCCTCCGTGTTACGGACCACCCCGTGGCCTCCCACAGCCACACGGCCATTCTTGGCAATGGTACTAGGCCATCTGGAGGAGGGTGGTGAAGCCCTAGAGGAGGAGGAAGCGGGATCCCACAAGGACAGGGCCCTCGGTCACCGCCGCCTTAGCGATCCTCGGCATGAGGCAGTGTCACGAACACCTCCCTTGTGCGTCCGTGTGCCGTGTGTTTGTGCGTGTGTGTCGCGGGCACGGCAGCTGTGCGGACGTGGACACCGCAGAGCATCAGAGTTGGACCGACGAGAAGCAGTGGAGGAGGCGTCCAGCGTTGTGAGAGACGGGTGGACGAGTCTACGTGGTGCTCTGCCCGCACAGGACAGACGTGGGGGAACAGATCTTCAGGGCCAGCTCTAGAGAGTGTCCAGCACCCAGATCGCCAGGGATGGCGGGCGAGTCATAAACAAGTTAAGAAGCCCTATGTGTCTGTGCGTGGATGTGTATGGGGGACCCAGCACACGGCCAGTAGGAGATCAGCCCTGGCCTGTGGGATTCCGTGTGTGCGGGGGATGTAAGGCACGGGGGCAGGGCAGGGCAGGGCTTGTTTGTGGAGAGACCACCGCTCTTGCTCGGCAGGTCAGGGAGGAGGACGGGAAAGGGCACACCTCTCTACATGGGAGCCCTGTTCTTCAGGGCAGGGGAAGGGCCGTGCCGAGCGGGGCACTCGTGGCCCGGTGGCTCTGCTACCGCCCCGTTCACCCCGCTTGGAGAGCTTCTCCCTGTACCCTTGCTCCTGGAAGCGTGCCCCGCATTGCTGTGATGCCGTCCCGTGCATGCTTCCTCTAGTCAGGATCACCGCAAAACCACATGTCCCTGGAGGACCACGGAGGAGGCGTTTCCTCAGGGTCCCTCACGGTCCCTCCAGACCCACGTCCTGTCCCTCTGCACCACCCACCCACAGGCGACAGCTCCAAGAACGTGTGAGGGAAATCCGGTGTGAGTTGTGGGCACTGCGGCTGTGTGAGCGGGCTGTGTGTAACGGAGCATGTATGACCAGGTCTGCATGCAGGTGTGTGTGTGTTTGTGTTGTGTGTGTGTTCATGTGGGCGGGCACGTGCGGCCAGCCGACCATGCCTCTGAGCCGGACCACGTGTGCTTGTGTAGTGTGTGTGTTTGCATGTGCACTTGTGTGTGGGAGTGTGTGCTTGTGTGTGTGCAGGGACCACGTGAGCTAATCCGTATTGCGTGTGTGTGTCTGCATACGCCCGTATGTGTGTATGTGTGTGGCCAAGTGTGTGTGCCTGGGTGCCAGAGACTGTGTGTGCTTGCCTGTGTTGTGCATGAGTGTGTGTCTCTCCCGTGGGCACGTACGTGTGTGTTGTGGCACATTTACATGCAGGCGTACCGGACGGTGTCTGTTGGTGTGTGTTTCCTGAGTGTGTGTTTGCACAGGCACGGGTGTGTGTGTTGGCTCGGCCAGGTGCACAAGCCTCTGTTGGGGTACCAGTGTGTGTTGCGTGTGTGTGTTTCCACATGCACGTATTTGTGAGTTTCCATTTGGTTACCGAGATCCGCTCACCTGTATGGATAGTGCATGTGTGTATAGGGTCTGTGTGTCTTTGTAGGCGCACCTTGGCTGGTGATTTTCTGTGGGGCTACTCACCTATGGCTCTGTGCCAGAAACCATGAGTGCGCGTTGGCGTGTAAGTGTGCTTGATTCTGCATGGTTGTCAGCTGCTCGTCTGTGTGTTTGCGAGCCGACGGGGGAGTGTGTGGGCACGCGCGGGTGTGCGTGTATGCATACCCACCTGTGTGTGCCTCTGGTTGGGGACCGTGTGTGTAAGGTGTGTTTCTCATTTTACACAAGCACATGTGCATGTATAGGGGTGCTGGAGGGTGCATACCCCTGTGCCTGCCCACGTCTGTGCCAGTGTGTGTTTTGTCTCTGTGTGTTTTTGCATGCATGGATACATGTGTGTGTGTGTGTTTGTCTGTGTGTCTCTGTCAGCCTGATGGTGCAGGGATAATTGTGAATGCTTCTGTGCAGAAGACCATGTATGTTCGTTGTGTGTGTTCTCCTGCGTGCGTGTGTGTGTGTGTGTGTGTGTATGTTTGCGTGGCTCGAGGGTCAGCTGTGCATGGTTGTGAGGCCGAGAGCTTTGGTGAGAGCTTCCACGTGCTCTAAAACAAACATGCTTTCATGCGTGTTTGCAGGGCCACGGAGCATGCCTGTGTGCGGAGATCTTGTGGGGGGGTATCAGCACGTGCTTGCGGCACTGGGTTTGTGTGTGTGTGTGTGTGGGTGTGGGTGTGGGTGTGGGTGTGGGTGCGTGTTTGAGTGGCCAAGTGTCATTCATTGATTGTGGAGCATGTGTGTTTTTGTTTGTGTGTGTCCTCTGGTGTGTGTGTGTGTGTGTGTGTGTGTGTGCCATTGTCTATGCCTGTAAGTAAAGACCATGGGTGTTGGTGTGTTTGTTGTGTATGTGTGTGTTGTCGGGACGACGTTTGTGAGTTTGATAGGGCGGGTCCAAGTGTGGATGTCTCTGCTAGAGCCCTTGTGTGAGTGCTGTGTGTGTGTGTGTGTGTGTGTGTATGTCTGTTTGCGCAGCCAACAGTGCATGCCTGCGTGCAGGTCCACGTGTGTGCGTGTGGTGTGATTTGCGTGTGTGCATGTGCGTATGCGAGTGTGTGTGTGTGTGTGTCTATGCGACAATCTGCATGCCAGTGTGCCAGATAACGTGTCTGTGCGTGTTGTGTGTCCCGTGTGTTTGCATGGACATGTGTGTATGTGTGTGTGTGCTGTGTGTGTGTGTGCAGCCATCTCATGCCTGTGGGCCGGAGACCGTGTATAGGTGTGTGAGTTGCCGGTCTGCGTGGGTCCACATGGGCACCTCTGTGTGTGTGCGTGCAGCCATCTCCATGCCAGAGAGACGGAATCCGTGTCCATGTGGGTCTTGTGCATGCTTGCATGAGCACACGTGAGTGCTCGTGTCTCCCAGTTTGCAGCAAATGCATGAGAGGGGTGTGTGTGTGGCCACCTTGCATGCCTGTGTGTCAAGAGTGTGTGTCTGTGTGTGTTGCATGTTCAAGTGTCTGCATGAGCACACACGTGTCTCAGTGTGCTTGTAGGCCCTGTTCGATGAAGGAGAGGGAATGCGGGGTTTCTAGCTCTGCTGACTAAGGAGAAAGGGGCCACTGGCAGAGTGCAGCCACGTCCCTCCTGACACACAGCCGTCGTGGGCATTCCTTGGGTATTCAGGGGTGTGTCTGCCCCTGGATGCAACACGCAGAGGGGCCAAGGGAAGCAGGGAGGGGTGGGAGCTGGCGGGCGTGTGTCAGGCGACCTCCCATCTGTGCTGCTGGCACGGCTGGACCCAGCTGTGGGAAACACTGTGAGGTTTCAGCATGTGCTACAGAGGGGCTAAGAACTTGTGCCCCGATTTGCGCTGTCGGCCAAGGGTCCCAAAGAGTAAGTAAGTACCCACGGCAGTACGTTACTGCAGAGGAAAGGGTCCTGAGGGGAGTATTCCTCCTGGCCGAAGGGCCGTCCTGGTGTCCGATGAGCTCCAGGTTGGGGCGGTCATCTCTGCCTCCTGCGGACCAGGTGGAGAAGAGGGAAGGGAGAGGAGGTGGACCCTCAAGGCCCGTGTTCCCTGCCTCACCGAGGGCCACCTAGCTTGCTGCTCCTGAGCCCACAGGGGCTTCCCAAATCAACACCTCTCACCACCCCTGAGCTCACCCCCACCACCAGCATGCCCCCAAGGACGCACTCCCCCAGGTGACTTTCCCCACTACCTCTGCCACAACTGGACCTTGCAGCGTGGTCCCAGCTCTGTCTTCCTGTTGCCCATCAATGGTCCCTGTGTGAGACTCCCAGCAGCCCCTGGGCTGTCATGCTGACAGCTCAGCCTGTTTGGACTCTTGGCCTCACGTCCTTGGGGAACTCTGTTCCTTCCTGCCTGTCGGAGCAGCTAGCGGTAGGTAGGGGAGGGTTTTGGCCTTCGGGCTCAGGAAACCCTGCTGAGCCCATGGTCCCTGCCCGGAACAGCACTAGGTGGCACCACTGTGCGGCAGTGTTGGGGATCTGAAGCCCGATGCACCCCTCAGGAACAGCTTAGGGTGTTGGAGAGCCGCAATGCCGTGGGCACACGGAGCTTCCCTTGAGCCACTGGAAAGGCTCTTCCCTCAGACATGTCTTCCCAGCTCCTTGACTCTTAAGCTGCAGGGCAGCCTGGCAGCTCCCACAGTCCGGTCCCTAGGAATTCTTATGTCCGCAGGGTGGAGATGAAGTCCCATGGACCCTTGTGGTCTCAGGGGATCGGCCAGCATGCCTCAGGCCCCAGAAGTCCCCAGAAAGGGCCAGCCCACCATGCCTGTTTTCCCTGGAAACTTCTGGGCTTCCTCTGGGCTTTCGGGAAGGACCTCCCTGCTCTAAAGGGGAGAGGAAAGGCTGGATGGTAGCTACGTGCCCTGTGCCACCAGAGCAAGGCGCCGTGCTGCCTCGGCCACGTGGAAGTCCTGCCTGCCGTGGAATGAGGTGGGGCGATTGGACGCATGCATCAGCTGCCAGGGAGTAAGTCTTACGTTGCCACGCCATCCCCAGGGCATGGCTCGTGCGGCACTTTGCCGGCTCCGAGGACTAAGTGGGTGTGTGGAGGAAGGCCCGACCTTTCAGTCATGCCTGGAGAGACTGGCTTGCATTGGCACCAAACCAACTGCCCCAAGCCTACTGTGCTGGCTTACAAGCACACTTTGTGTGTCCTCTCACCACGACTGCGAGCCCGCCGCGGGGCCGTGGTGGCCCGGCCTGATATTCCGCTCACGGTCTGACCCGGGTGGCCTGGACGGGCCAAGGCTAGGAAGGGTACGTTCTCTTCTGCAGGCCAGGTGAGCCGGGAACCCATTCCCACGGCATTCGCGGTGTTGGCAGAATGCAACGCAAGACGTTCTGTGTCTAGCAGGAAAGGCACGTGCATTCCTGCTACGTGTGTCCTGGGTGCCGTCCTCAGCTCCTTGCCGCCTGGCCTCCCTAACAGCAGACAGAGAGGTGGCTCCAGGCCAGCAGACGGCATCACCTGCCACCCTCTTAACAGGGTTCACCCAGACATCCTCTTCAGGGTCCCCTTTGCTCTATGCTCGTGGCTCCTCTAAGGGTCAGTTCGTCTGTCCTCCAGGGCAAACACACTGCGTGTCTGCTTGCGTGGTTGTTGGGTGAGTGTGCTGCTGTGGGTACCCCGCTTGGGACCTTTTCCAGGGTCACCTGACTGGGTGCCAGTCACAGAGGGGGACAGGGCTTTTATGTCCAGGGAAAAGAGCTGCTCAGAGAGGCGTCTGCATCTTCCATCCTGAAGTCCTTCTCCCCTAGAGACCGTGTGGCCAGCGAGGGGCCAGAGAAAGAGCACCTGAACCCAAAGACTTAGAGGAAGACGGAGAGGAGAGCAAGAAGAAAGCACAGGCACGCAGATGGAACCAGCACTCTTTGTCACTCTTCTCCTGAGTAGCAAAGGACATGGGCTGGGACAAACTGTGGCCACACTTTTCCCCCCAACCCCGGGCCGGCAGAGAGCATCGGGGCACCTGTGTCCTGGAATTGCCCTAGATTCTCCGGGGCATGGGCTGACGCTTTCCACACACACTGGTCCAGGGCTCCCGGGTGTGTATACAGCGTCCTGAGTCCTAGAGGAGTGTATTCGGGAAGGCGAGGGACAGCCTGGCACTGCTGGGTTCAAATACCAGGCGGAGGGCGCCCCGGGAGGAAGCGGCGGGAGGGGTGAAGGTGGAGGTGTGTCCTGGGAGCGCGGTAGGCGGGGCGCCCCGGCTGGCTCCCTGATTGGTGCCTGCAGGGCGAGGGGCGAGGCCCTGGCTGACCACGCCCACCGGCCGTTAACTGACTGGAAGAGGGGTTCTCCCTTGTCCTGGGCTAGCTCAGGACTCAGTCCCACCAAGGCCGCATACGTGATAGAGCGTCATCCTTGGGCGTCACAGCATGCCCTCTATCCCTTGTGCGCGTGTGTTCACCAGCCCGCAGCCTCTGGGAGGACGCTGCCTCCCGCAGACCGCTAGGGGCGCCAGAGCTCCACCTGCCCCACCGTTTGCGGGAGTCGCGTGCTCTCACCTCCAGTTCCTTCCCTCCGCTGCTGGCTCTGCTCGCGCAGGACCAGGACCACATGGAGAGCGCGGCAGGCTCCGGGGAAGGCGGCGCTGCCCTGCCGTCCGGGAGCACCTTGGTCCTGGAAGGGGGCCGTGAGGCATCGGGGCCCCTCGCCCAGGCAGGTGCCTGGGGAGAGGCGGGGCCGCTGCAGGCCCTAGGTGCCGGGGGGATGGGCACAGAGGCTGGGGTGGGTGCGGAGGCCCAGCAGGGCAGAGAGCAGGCCGGCCCGGGGGACGAGTTGCTGCTGGTGGTGGAGGATATCATGGCGGTGGTGGAGGTCGTGGCGGTGGAAGACCAGGAGGCGGTGCAAGCACAGCAGGACGAGCAACTGCCGCCGCTGCAGCAGGGGGAGTCAGGGCTGGGTCCCGAGATAGCCGGCGCCCCACTTGCCGCGCTGGAGATGGTTCAGTTTGCGCTCAGCTCTGTGGATGCCCAAGCTACCAGGGCCTACTTGCGGCTCAAGCGCAGGATGAATCAGAAGCGGAGTTCTCACCTGGCTCGAAGAAGGGCCATCATCCAGCGCATCCCCGGCTTCTGGGCCCAGGCCGTATCCTTCCTCCCTCTGGGCTTGGGTTTGTCTGCGGTGGAGGACCACTGGCAGGAGGGGAGGAGCAGAGGCTCCGCCAGGGGTAGGAGCGCTGGGGAGAAGGATCCCTGGCCCCTCCCCAACCCCCGTGGGAGTGGGTCCCCCGCCCCTATAAGGCACAGTACAGGACTGTGGGCCTTGAAGGTGGGGGGAAGGCAGGGGCTGAGGCTTGTATAGACCACGTCTGAGCAGAAGCTGCGGGCAAATGCTCTGGGACTGCAGGGAGCGCTCCCAACACTCTCCAGGTGTCATGGAGCACATGTCCACACCCTGCATGCCTAGTGTAGTTCCACCCTTGGCTCGGAGCAGGTCCTGGAAGGAAACGTCCTGCCGGCTGCGTGGGGCATGCCCATTGAGAGGCAGGCCGCCCCCTTCCCTGTCCTTCAGAGCCTGTGTCCTTTTCCAAAGAGTTCAGTGCCCACCCACAGCTGCGTCCTCATGCGGCTTCCAGAGTCACTCAGCAGGCCGCCACGCTTCCCCGGACACGGCAACCCAGACACGCTGCATGCTGTGCTGCCAACTGTATCAGGCCCTACACAGCCAGGCCGCGGACCCAGGGCCATGCGCCCACACCCACGTTTCCTTACCTCCCTGTCTCTCCCATCTGTGTGTCCCCCACCCTCTCCCTCTCTGCGCTCTGCCTTCCCTCTGTGTCCCTTCCTCCCTGTATGGCTGTCTCTGTCTCTCTTGTGCTTTCCCTCCTGCTGCCTCTAACCCCTTTCCCTCCCTCTCTCGCTGATCCCTACGGGCCCTCCCTTTGCCCTGTGGGTGTGCAGCCAGGCTCCAAGGGAGCTGAGCGGCCCCTTTGTGGGCGCAGAAGGCCCCTCAAGGGCACAGGCCTGCAGGCTAACATTTAAGCAAACACAGCCCTGAGAGCGCGACCGAGCACATCTGGACACCCAAAGCAGTCACTGCCTGCCGGCCACAGACACAGGCCAGGGTTGAGGGTGGAAGAGAGCGCAGGCAGTCCTTTGGCCTTGTGCTGCCGGGCGCAGACCCTCTCGGAGGCACTGGAAGCCAAGGCACCTGCTGGTATTGAGCAGCTGTGATGAAAGAGCAGGAGCTGAGTGGGTTGGGAGGGCAGCAGGGCCTGGTGGTTCTACACGTGCCCTGTTTCGGGCCCTTCCTCTCACCGGGAAGGGCTGGGCTGCTCCTGGCTCTCCTTCCGTAGCGCTGAAGGCGAGGCTCCTTGACCCAAGGCAGATCCTGAATCACCCCCAGATATCAGCCGTGATGGGTGACCAGGACAAAGATGTGCTCAGCTACATGACCGACTTGGAGGTCAGCCCTGGGAGTGGGAGGCGGGGGTAGGACCACTGGGAGTGGAATTTGGGCAGGAGAGGGCCCGGCAGTCTTGTTCAGCGGGACATGCAGGGAGCATCTCGGGACCCGTGGAGGACAAGTCCCATTCCCCTCGTCTTTCTTTGGCGGGGTAGGTGGAGGAACCGGGCCGTCCCAAGGACCACAGCAGGTTGATGTTTTTCTTTGGGAACAACCCCTACTTCCAGAACAAAGTGATCCTTAAGGAGTATCACCTTAGCATTGCCGGTAGGAGTGGGCTAGAGCTTCGAGGGTGCCGGGGGCGGGCCGGCGGGGGCAGGTGGGCACTCGGGAGGGGCAGGGGGTGTGCAGGGACACAAGGTGGGGGCGGGAGCCGGCACAGGATGGAGAGAGGCTGAGAGGAGAGCGGGAGAGAGGGCGACAGGGTGTGGGTCCTAGACAGTGCAGAGCCTCCCCTGAATTTTCCCTTCCTGCAGGGTACAGGGCGACTCGGTCCACTCCAGTGCAGTGGTTCTGGGATGATGAACGTGGAGCTCCCAGCCGAAGACTCGACACCACCAGCCTTACCTTCTTCAAGTGGTTGTGCGACCCCAGCTGCCCAGGGTCTAACAAGATCGCCGAGGTGGGGCCGCTGAGGCCTGCTTTAGCCTTGGTGATGGCAATGGGGGCAGCCTGGGAATGGGGCCTGGGCCCCGTGCTCACCTGGGCGGTTTCCCCTACCAGATCATCATTGAGGACCTGTGGCCCAATCCCCTGCGGTACTACCTGCGGCAGGGAGGCAGCCGAAGGCAATGAGCAGAGAGGAGGACCTGTCGGTGAGTGGCCGGGTCACTGCTTCCTGAAATATGTGTGGGAAGTGCCAGGGCACTGTCGGGTTTGGGGACCAGTTTGGAAACTGAGGCTCAGAGGACCCTGAGAGCAGGGACCCTGGCGAGGGAACTCAGGGCACACACCCAGGGCAGGGTGTCCACTGGGGCAAGTTCATCCGGTGAGCCAGGTGTGAGCCAGAAAGTCTCAGGTCGTTCGGGGGAAGCAAGGCTCCTCCACCCCATTTCTCTGAACACTCACCCATGGCCGTCCGCCGGGTCCTCAGTTCTCCACCTAGCTTTTCAGGTGGGGACAGTCTGCCAAATTTTGGGAGTGGGGCTGCCTTGTCCCGAGACGCTCCGACGTCCCTCCGTGTTACGGACCACCCCGTGGCCTCCCACAGCCACACGGCCATTCTTGGCAATGGTACTAGGCCATCTGGAGGAGGGTGGTGAAGCCCTAGAGGAGGAGGAAGCGGGATCCCACAAGGACAGGGCCCTCGGTCACCGCCGCCTTAGCGATCCTCGGCATGAGGCAGTGTCACGAACACCTCCCTTGTGCGTCCGTGTGCCGTGTGTTTGTGCGTGTGTGTCGCGGGCACGGCAGCTGTGCGGACGTGGACACCGCAGAGCATCAGAGAAGCAGTGGAGGAGGCGTCCAGCGTTGTGAGAGACGGGTGGACGAGTCTACGTGGTGCTCTGCCCGCACAGGACAGACGTGGGGGAACAGATCTTCAGGGCCAGCTCTAGAGAGTGTCCAGCACCCAGATCGCCAGGGATGGCGGGCGAGTCATAAACAAGTTAAGAAGCCCTATGTGTCTGTGCGTGGATGTGTATGGGGGACCCAGCACACGGCCAGTAGGAGATCAGCCCTGGCCTGTGGGATTCCGTGTGTGCGGGGGATGTAAGGCACGGGGGCAGGGCAGGGCAGGGCTTGTTTGTGGAGAGACCACCGCTCTTGCTCGGCAGGTCAGGGAGGAGGACGGGAAAGGGTACACCTCTCTACATGGGAGCCCTGCTCTTCAGGGCAGGGGAAGGGCCGTGCCGAGCGGGGCACTCGTGGCCCGGTGGCTCTGCTACCGCCCCGTTCACCCCGCTTGGAGAGCTTCTCCCTGTACCCTTGCTCCTGGAAGCGTGCCCCGCATTGCTGTGATGCCGTCCCGTGCATGCTTCCTCTAGTCAGGATCACCGCAAAACCACATGTCCCTGGAGGACCACGGAGGAGGCGTTTCCTCAGGGTCCCTCACGGTCCCTCCAGACCCACGTCCTGTCCCTCTGCACCACCCACCCACAGGCGACAGCTCCAAGAACGTGTGAGGGAAATCCGGTGTGAGTTGTGGGCACTGCGGCTGTGTGAGCGGGCTGTGTGTAACGGAGCATGTATGACCAGGTCTGCATGCAGGTGTGTGTGTGTTTGTGTTGTGTGTGTGTTCATGTGGGCGGGCACGTGCGGCCAGCCGACCATGCCTCTGAGCTGGACCACGTGTGCTTGTGTAGTGTGTGTGTTTGCATGTGCACTTGTGTGTGGGAGTGTGTGCTTGTGTGTGTGCAGGGACCACGTGAGCTAATCCGTATTGCGTGTGTGTGTCTGCATACGCCCGTATGTGTGTATGTGTGTGGCCAAGTGTGTGTGCCTGGGTGCCAGAGACTGTGTGTGCTTGCCTGTGTTGTGCATGAGTGTGTGTCTCTCCCGTGGGCACGTACGTGTGTGTTGTGGCACATTTACATGCAGGCGTACCGGACGGTGTCTGTTGGTGTGTGTTTCCTGAGTGTGTGTTTGCACAGGCACGGGTGTGTGTGTTGGCTCGGCCAGGTGCACAAGCCTCTGTTGGGGTACCAGTGTGTGTTGCGTGTGTGTGTTTCCACATGCACGTATTTGTGAGTTTCCATTTGGTTACCGAGATCCGCTCACCTGTATGGATAGTGCATGTGTGTATAGGGTCTGTGTGTCTTTGTAGGCGCACCTTGGCTGGTGATTTTCTGTGGGGCTACTCACCTATGGCTCTGTGCCAGAAACCATGAGTGCGCGTTGGCGTGTAAGTGTGCTTGATTCTGCATGGTTGTCAGCTGCTCGTCCGTGTGTTTGCGAGCCGACGGGGGAGTGTGTGGGCACGCGCGGGTGTGCGTGTATGCATACCCACCTGTGTGTGCCTCTGGTTGGGGACCGTGTGTGTAAGGTGTGTTTCTCATTTTACACAAGCACATGTGCATGTATAGGGGTGCTGGAGGGTGCATACCCCTGTGCCTGCCCACGTCTGTGCCAGTGTGTGTTTTGTCTCTGTGTGTTTTTGCATGCATGGATACATGTGTGTGTGTGTGTTTGTCTGTGTGTCTCTGTCAGCCTGATGGTGCAGGGATAATTGTGAATGCTTCTGTGCAGAAGACCATGTATGTTCGTTGTGTGTGTTCTCCTGTGTGCGTGTGTGTGCGTGTGTGTGTGTGTGTATGTTTGCGTGGCTCGAGGGTCAGCTGTGCATGGTTGTGAGGCCGAGAGCTTTGGTGAGAGCTTCCACGTGCTCTAAAACAAACATGCTTTCATGCGTGTTTGCAGGGCCACGGAGCATGCCTGTGTGCGGAGATCTTGTGGGGGGGTATCAGCACGTGCTTGCGGCACTGGGTTTGTGTGTGTGTGTGTGTGTGTGTGGGTGTGGGTGTGGGTGTGGGTGTGGGTGCGTGTTTGAGTGGCCAAGTGTCATTCATTGATTGTGGAGCGTGTGTGTTTTTGTTTGTGTGTGTCCTCTGGTGTGTGTGTGTGTGTGTGTGTGTGTGTGTGTGTGTGCCATTGTCTATGCCTGTAAGTAAAGACCATGGGTGTTGGTGTGTTTGTTGTGTATGTGTGTGTTGTCGGGACGACGTTTGTGAGTTTGATAGGGCGGGTCCAAGTGTGGATGTCTCTGCTAGAGCCCTTGTGTGAGTGCTGTGTGTGTGTGTGTGTGTGTGTGTATGTCTGTTTGCGCAGCCAACAGTGCATGCCTGCGTGCAGGTCCACGTGTGTGCGTGTGGTGTGATTTGCGTGTGTGCATGTGCGTATGCGAGTGTGTGTGTGTGTGTGTCTATGCGACAATCTGCATGCCAGTGTGCCAGATAACGTGTCTGTGCGTGTTGTGTGTCCCGTGTGTTTGCATGGACATGTGTGTATGTGTGTGTGTGCTGTGTGTGTGTGTGCAGCCATCTCATGCCTGTGGGCCGGAGACCGTGTATAGGTGTGTGAGTTGCCGGTCTGCGTGGGTCCACATGGGCACCTCTGTGTGTGTGCGTGCAGCCATCTCCATGCCAGAGAGACGGAATCCGTGTCCATGTGGGTCTTGTGCATGCTTGCATGAGCACACGTGAGTGCTCGTGTCTCCCAGTTTGCAGCAAATGCATGAGAGGGGTGTGTGTGTGGCCACCTTGCATGCCTGTGTGTCAAGAGTGTGTGTCTGTGTGTGTTGCATGTTCAAGTGTCTGCATGAGCACACACGTGTCTCAGTGTGCTTGTAGGCCCTGTTCGATGAAGGAGAGGGAATGCGGGGTTTCTAGCTCTGCTGACTAAGGAGAAAGGGGCCACTGGCAGAGTGCAGCCACGTCCCTCCTGACACACAGCCGTCGTGGGCATTCCTTGGGTATTCAGGGGTGTGTCTGCCCCTGGATGCAACACGCAGAGGGGCCAAGGGAAGCAGGGAGGGGTGGGAGCTGGCGGGCGTGTGTCAGGCGACCTCCCATCTGTGCTGCTGGCACGGCTGGACCCAGCTGTGGGAAACACTGTGAGGTTTCAGCATGTGCTACAGAGGGGCTAAGAACTTGTGCCCCGATTTGCGCTGTCGGCCAAGGGTCCCAAAGAGTAAGTAAGTACCCACGGCAGTACGTTACTGCAGAGGAAAGGGTCCTGAGGGGAGTATTCCTCCTGGCCGAAGGGCCGTCCTGGTGTCCGATGAGCTCCAGGTTGGGGCGGTCATCTCTGCCTCCTGCGGACCAGGTGGAGAAGAGGGAAGGGAGAGGAGGTGGACCCTCAAGGCCCGTGTTCCCTGCCTCACCGAGGGCCACCTAGCTTGCTGCTCCTGAGCCCACAGGGGCTTCCCAAATCAACACCTCTCACCACCCCTGAGCTCACCCCCACCACCAGCATGCCCCCAAGGACGCACTCCCCCAGGTGACTTTCCCCACTACCTCTGCCACAACTGGACCTTGCAGCGTGGTCCCAGCTCTGTCTTCCTGTTGCCCATCAATGGTCCCTGTGTGAGACTCCCAGCAGCCCCTGGGCTGTCATGCTGACAGCTCAGCCTGTTTGGACTCTTGGCCTCACGTCCTTGGGGAACTCTGTTCCTTCCTGCCTGTCGGAGCAGCTAGCGGTAGGTAGGGGAGGGTTTTGGCCTTCGGGCTCAGGAAACCCTGCTGAGCCCATGGCCCCTGCCCGGAACAGCACTAGGTGGCACCACTGTGCGGCAGTGTTGGGGATCTGAAGCCCGATGCACCCCTCAGGAACAGCTTAGGGTGTTGGAGGGCCGCAATGCCGTGGGCACAGGGAGCTTCCCTTGAGCCACTGGAAAGGCTCTTCCCTCAGACATGTCTTCCCAGCTCCTTGACTCTTAAGCTGCAGGGCAGCCTGGCAGCTCCCACAGTCCGGTCCCTAGGAATTCTTATGTCCGCAGGGTGGAGGTGAAGTCCCATGGACCCTTGTGGTCTCAGGGGATCGGCCAGCATGCCTCAGGCCCCAGAAGTCCCCAGAAAGGGCCAGCCCACCATGCCTGTTTTCCCTGGAAACTTCTGGGCTTCCTCTGGGCTTTCGGGAAGGACCTCCCTGCTCTAAAGGGGAGAGGAAAGGCTGGATGGTAGCTACGTGCCCTGTGCCACCAGAGCAAGGCGCCGTGCTGCCTCGGCCACGTGGAAGTCCTGCCTGCCGTGGAATGAGGTGGGGCGATTGGACGCATGCATCAGCTGCCAGGGAGTAAGTCTTACGTTGCCACGCCATCCCCAGGGCATGGCTCGTGCGGCACTTTGCCGGCTCCGAGGACTAAGTGGGTGTGTGGAGGAAGGCCCGACCTTTCAGTCATGCCTGGAGAGACTGGCTTGCATTGGCACCAAACCAACTGCCCCAAGCCTACTGTGCTGGCTTACAAGCACACTTTGTGTGTCCTCTCACCACGACTGCGAGCCCGCCGCGGGGCCGTGGTGGCCCGGCCTGATATTCCGCTCACGGTCTGACCCGGGTGGCCTGGACGGGCCAAGGCTAGGAAGGGTACGTTCTCTTCTGCAGGCCAGGTGAGCCGGGAACCCATTCCCACGGCATTCGCGGTGTTGGCAGAATGCAACGCAAGACGTTCTGTGTCTAGCAGGAAAGGCACGTGCATTCCTGCTACGTGTGTCCTGGGTGCCGTCCTCAGCTCCTTGCCGCCTGGCCTCCCTAACAGCAGACAGAGAGGTGGCTCCAGGCCAGCAGACGGCATCACCTGCCACCCTCTTAACAGGGTTCACCCAGACATCCTCTTCAGGGTCCCCTTTGCTCTATGCTCGTGGCTCCTCTAAGGGTCAGTTCGTCTGTCCTCCAGGGCAAACACACTGCGTGTCTGCTTGCGTGGTTGTTGGGTGAGTGTGCTGCTGTGGGTACCCCGCTTGGGACCTTTTCCAGGGTCACCTGACTGGGTGCCAGTCACAGAGGGGGACAGGGCTTTTATGTCCAGGGAAAAGAGCTGCTCAGAGAGGCGTCTGCATCTTCCATCCTGAAGTCCTTCTCCCCTAGAGACCGTGTGGCCAGCGAGGGGCCAGAGAAAGAGCACCTGAACCCAAAGACTTAGAGGAAGACGGAGAGGAGAGCAAGAAGAAAGCACAGGCACGCAGATGGAACCAGCACTCTTTGTCACTCTTCTCCTGAGTAGCAAAGGACATGGGCTGGGACAAACTGTGGCCACACTTTTCCCCCCAACCCCGGGCCGGCAGAGAGCATCGGGGCACCTGTGTCCTGGAATTGCCCTAGATTCTCCGGGGCATGGGCTGACGCTTTCCACACACACTGGTCCAGGGCTCCCGGGTGTGTATACAGCGTCCTGAGTCCTAGAGGAGTGTATTCGGGAAGGCGAGGGACAGCCTGGCACTGCTGGGTTCAAATACCAGGCGGAGGGCGCCCCGGGAGGAAGCGGCGGGAGGGGTGAAGGTGGAGGTGTGTCCTGGGAGCGCGGTAGGCGGGGCGCCCCGGCTGGCTCCCTGATTGGTGCCTGCAGGGCGAGGGGCGAGGCCCTGGCTGACCACGCCCACCGGCCGTTAACTGACTGGAAGAGGGGTTCTCCCTTGTCCTGGGCTAGCTCAGGACTCAGTCCCACCAAGGCCGCATACGTGATAGAGCGTCATCCTTGGGCGTCACAGCATGCCCTCTATCCCTTGTGCGCGTGTGTTCACCAGCCCGCAGCCTCTGGGAGGACGCTGCCTCCCGCAGACCGCTAGGGGCGCCAGAGCTCCACCTGCCCCACCGTTTGCGGGAGTCGCGTGCTCTCACCTCCAGTTCCTTCCCCTCCGCTGCTGGCTCTGCTCGCGCAGGACCAGGACCACATGGAGAGCGCGGCAGGCTCCGGGGAAGGCGGCGCTGCCCTGCCGTCCGGGAGCACCTTGGTCCTGGAAGGGGGCCGTGAGGCATCGGGGCCCCTCGCCCAGGCAGGTGCCTGGGGAGAGGCGGGGCCGCTGCAGGCCCTAGGTGCCGGGGGGATGGGCACAGAGGCTGTGGTGGGTGCGGAGGCCCAGCAGGGCAGAGAGCAGGCCGGCCCGGGGGACGAGTTGCTGCTGGTGGTGGAGGATATCATGGCGGTGGTGGAGGTCGTGGCGGTGGAAGACCAGGAGGCGGTGCAAGCACAGCAGGACGAGCAACTGCCGCCGCTGCAGCAGGGGGAGTCAGGGCTGGGTCCCGAGATAGCCGGCGCCCCACTTGCCGCGCTGGAGATGGTTCAGTTTGCGCTCAGCTCTGTGGATGCCCAAGCTACCAGGGCCTACTTGCGGCTCAAGCGCAGGATGAATCAGAAGCGGAGTTCTCACCTGGCTCGAAGAAGGGCCATCATCCAGCGCATCCCCGGCTTCTGGGCCCAGGCCGTATCCTTCCTCCCTCTGGGCTTGGGTTTGTCTGCGGTGGAGGACCACTGGCAGGAGGGGAGGAGCAGAGGCTCCGCCAGGGGTAGGAGCGCTGGGGAGAAGGATCCCTGGCCCCTCCCCAACCCCCGTGGGAGTGGGTCCCCCGCCCCTATAAGGCACAGTACAGGACTGTGGGCCTTGAAGGTGGGGGGAAGGCAGGGGCTGAGGCTTGTATAGACCACGTCTGAGCAGAAGCTGCGGGCAAATGCTCTGGGACTGCAGGGAGCGCTCCCAACACTCTCCAGGTGTCATGGAGCACATGTCCACACCCTGCATGCCTAGTGTAGTTCCACCCTTGGCTCGGAGCAGGTCCTGGAAGGAAATGTCCTGCCGGCTGCGTGGGGCATGCCCATTGAGAGGCAGGCCGCCCCCTTCCCTGTCCTTCAGAGCCTGTGTCCTTTTCCAAAGAGTTCAGTGCCCACCCACAGCTGCGTCCTCATGCGGCTTCCAGAGTCACTCAGCAGGCCGCCACGCTTCCCCGGACACGGCAACCCAGACACGCTGCATGCTGTGCTGCCAACTGTATCAGGCCCTACACAGCCAGGCCGCGGACCCAGGGCCATGCGCCCACACCCACGTTTCCTTACCTCCCTGTCTCTCCCATCTGTGTGTCCCCCACCCTCTCCCTCTCTGCGCTCTGCCTTCCCTCTGTGTCCCTTCCTCCCTGTATGGCTGTCTCTGTCTCTCTTGTGCTTTCCCTCCTGCTGCCTCTAACCCCTTTCCCTCCCTCTCTCGCTGATCCCTACGGGCCCTCCCTTTGCCCTGTGGGTGTGCAGCCAGGCTCCAAGGGAGCTGAGCGGCCCCTTTGTGGGCGCAGAAGGCCCCTCAAGGGCACAGGCCTGCAGGCTAACATTTAAGCAAACACAGCCCTGAGAGCGCGACCGAGCACATCTGGACACCCAAAGCAGTCACTGCCTGCCGGCCACAGACACAGGCCAGGGTTGAGGGTGGAAGGGAGCGCAGGCAGTCCTTTGGCCTTGTGCTGCCGGGCGCAGACCCTCTCGGAGGCACTGGAAGCCAAGGCACCTGCTGGTATTGAGCAGCTGTGATGAAAGAGCAGGAGCTGAGTGGGTTGGGAGGGCAGCAGGGCCTGGTGGTTCTACACGTGCCCTGTTTCGGGCCCTTCCTCTCACCGGGAAGGGCTGGGCTGCTCCTGGCTCTCCTTCCGTAGCGCTGAAGGCGAGGCTCCTTGACCCAAGGCAGATCCTGAATCACCCCCAGATATCAGCCGTGATGGGTGACCAGGACAAAGATGTGCTCAGCTACATGACCGACTTGGAGGTCAGCCCTGGGAGTGGGAGGCGGGGGTAGGACCACTGGGAGTGGAATTTGGGCAGGAGAGGGCCCGGCAGTCTTGTTCAGCGGGACATGCAGGGAGCATCTCGGGACCCATGGAGGACAAGTCCCATTCCCCTCGTCTTTCTTTGGCGGGGTAGGTGGAGGAACCGGGCCGTCCCAAGGACCACAGCAGGTTGATGTTTTTCTTTGGGAACAACCCCTACTTCCAGAACAAAGTGATCCTTAAGGAGTATCACCTTAGCATTGCCGGTAGGAGTGGGCTAGAGCTTCGAGGGTGCCGGGGGCGGGCCGGCGGGGGCAGGTGGGCACTCGGGAGGGGCAGGGGGTGTGCAGGGACACAAGGTGGGGGCGGGAGCCGGCACAGGATGGAGAGAGGCTGAGAGGAGAGCGGGAGAGAGGGCGACAGGGTGTGGGTCCTAGACAGTGCAGAGCCTCCCCTGAATTTTCCCTTCCTGCAGGGTACAGGGCGACTCGGTCCACTCCAGTGCAGTGGTTCTGGGATGATGAACGTGGAGCTCCCAGCCGAAGACTCGACACCACCAGCCTTACCTTCTTCAAGTGGTTGTGCGACCCCAGCTGCCCAGGGTCTAACAAGATCGCCGAGGTGGGGCCGCTGAGGCCTGCTTTAGCCTTGGTGATGGCAATGGGGGCAGCCTGGGAATGGGGCCTGGGCCCCGTGCTCACCTGGGCGGTTTCCCCTACCAGATCATCATTGAGGACCTGTGGCCCAATCCCCTGCGGTACTACCTGCGGCAGGGAGGCAGCCGAAGGCAATGAGCAGAGAGGAGGACCTGTCGGTGAGTGGCCGGGTCACTGCTTCCTGAAATATGTGTGGGAAGTGCCAGGGCACTGTCGGGTTTGGGGACCAGTTTGGAAACTGAGGCTCAGAGGACCCTGAGAGCAGGGACCCTGGCGAGGGAACTCAGGGCACACACCCAGGGCAGGGTGTCCACTGGGGCAAGTTCATCCGGTGAGCCAGGTGTGAGCCAGAAAGTCTCAGGTCGTTCGGGGGAAGCAAGGCTCCTCCACCCCATTTCTCTGAACACTCACCCATGGCCGTCCGCCGGGTCCTCAGTTCTCCACCTAGCTTTTCAGGTGGGGACAGTCTGCCAAATTTTGGGAGTGGGGCTGCCTTGTCCCAAGACGCTCCGACGTCCCTCCGTGTTACGGACCACCCCGTGGCCTCCCACAGCCACACGGCCATTCTTGGCAATGGTACTAGGCCATCTGGAGGAGGGTGGTGAAGCCCTAGAGGAGGAGGAAGCGGGATCCCACAAGGACAGGGCCCTCGGTCACCGCCGCCTTAGCGATCCTCGGCATGAGGCAGTGTCACGAACACCTCCCTTGTGCGTCCGTGTGCCGTGTGTTTGTGCGTGTGTGTCGCGGGCACGGCAGCTGTGCGGACGTGGACACCGCAGAGCATCAGAGTTGGACCGACGAGAAGCAGTGGAGGAGGCGTCCAGCGTTGTGAGAGACGGGTGGACGAGTCTACGTGGTGCTCTGCCCGCACAGGACAGACGTGGGGGAACAGATCTTCAGGGCCAGCTCTAGAGAGTGTCCAGCACCCAGATCGCCAGGGATGGCGGGCGAGTCATAAACAAGTTAAGAAGCCCTATGTGTCTGTGCGTGGATGTGTATGGGGGACCCAGCACACGGCCAGTAGGAGATCAGCCCTGGCCTGTGGGATTCCGTGTGTGCGGGGGATGTAAGGCACGGGGGCAGGGCAGGGCAGGGCTTGTTTGTGGAGAGACCACCGCTCTTGCTCGGCAGGTCAGGGAGGAGGACGGGAAAGGGCACACCTCTCTACATGGGAGCCCTGTTCTTCAGGGCAGGGGAAGGGCCGTGCCGAGCGGGGCACTCGTGGCCCGGTGGCTCTGCTACCGCCCCGTTCACCCCGCTTGGAGAGCTTCTCCCTGTACCCTTGCTCCTGGAAGCGTGCCCCGCATTGCTGTGATGCCGTCCCGTGCATGCTTCCTCTAGTCAGGATCACCGCAAAACCACATGTCCCTGGAGGACCACGGAGGAGGCGTTTCCTCAGGGTCCCTCACGGTCCCTCCAGACCCACGTCCTGTCCCTCTGCACCACCCACCCACAGGCGACAGCTCCAAGAACGTGTGAGGGAAATCCGGTGTGAGTTGTGGGCACTGCGGCTGTGTGAGCGGGCTGTGTGTAACGGAGCATGTATGACCAGGTCTGCATGCAGGTGTGTGTGTGTTTGTGTTGTGTGTGTGTTCATGTGGGCGGGCACGTGCGGCCAGCCGACCATGCCTCTGAGCTGGACCACGTGTGCTTGTGTAGTGTGTGTGTTTGCATGTGCACTTGTGTGTGGGAGTGTGTGCTTGTGTGTGTGCAGGGACCACGTGAGCTAATCCGTATTGCGTGTGTGTGTCTGCATACGCCCGTATGTGTGTATGTGTGTGGCCAAGTGTGTGTGCCTGGGTGCCAGAGACTGTGTGTGCTTGCCTGTGTTGTGCATGAGTGTGTGTCTCTCCCGTGGGCACGTACGTGTGTGTTGTGGCACATTTACATGCAGGCGTACCGGACGGTGTCTGTTGGTGTGTGTTTCCTGAGTGTGTGTTTGCACAGGCACGGGTGTGTGTGTTGGCTCGGCCAGGTGCACAAGCCTCTGTTGGGGTACCAGTGTGTGTTGCGTGTGTGTGTTTCCACATGCACGTATTTGTGAGTTTCCATTTGGTTACCGAGATCCGCTCACCTGTATGGATAGTGCATGTGTGTATAGGGTCTGTGTGTCTTTGTAGGCGCACCTTGGCTGGTGATTTTCTGTGGGGCTACTCACCTATGGCTCTGTGCCAGAAACCATGAGTGCGCGTTGGCGTGTAAGTGTGCTTGATTCTGCATGGTTGTCAGCTGCTCGTCTGTGTGTTTGCGAGCCGACGGGGGAGTGTGTGGGCACGCGCGGGTGTGCGTGTATGCATACCCACCTGTGTGTGCCTCTGGTTGGGGACCGTGTGTGTAAGGTGTGTTTCTCATTTTACACAAGCACATGTGCATGTATAGGGGTGCTGGAGGGTGCATACCCCTGTGCCTGCCCACGTCTGTGCCAGTGTGTGTTTTGTCTCTGTGTGTTTTTGCATGCATGGATACATGTGTGTGTGTGTGTTTGTCTGTGTGTCTCTGTCAGCCTGATGGTGCAGGGATAATTGTGAATGCTTCTGTGCAGAAGACCATGTATGTTCGTTGTGTGTGTTCTCCTGCGTGCGTGTGTGTGTGTGTGTGTGTGTATGTTTGCGTGGCTCGAGGGTCAGCTGTGCATGGTTGTGAGGCCGAGAGCTTTGGTGAGAGCTTCCACGTGCTCTAAAACAAACATGCTTTCATACGTGTTTGCAGGGCCACGGAGCATGCCTGTGTGCGGAGATCTTGTGGGGGGGTATCAGCACGTGCTTGCGGCACTGGGTTTGTGTGTGTGTGTGTGTGGGTGTGGGTGTGGGTGTGGGTGCGTGTTTGAGTGGCCAAGTGTCATTCATTGATTGTGGAGCATGTGTGTTTTTGTTTGTGTGTGTCCTCTGGTGTGTGTGTGTGTGTGTGTGTGTGTGTGTGTGTGCCATTGTCTATGCCTGTAAGTAAAGACCATGGGTGTTGGTGTGTTTGTTGTGTATGTGTGTGTTGTCGGGACGACGTTTGTGAGTTTGATAGGGCGGGTCCAAGTGTGGATGTCTCTGCTAGAGCCCTTGTGTGAGTGCTGTGTGTGTGTGTGTGTGTATGTCTGTTTGCGCAGCCAACAGAGTGCATGCCTGCGTGCAGGTCCACGTGTGTGCGTGTGGTGTGATTTGCGTGTGTGCATGTGCGTATGCGAGTGTGTGTGTGTGTGTGTGTCTATGCGACAATCTGCATGCCAGTGTGCCAGATAACGTGTCTGTGCGTGTTGTGTGTCCCGTGTGTTTGCATGGACATGTGTGTATGTGTGTGTGTGCTGTGTGTGTGTGTGCAGCCATCTCATGCCTGTGGGCCGGAGACCGTGTATAGGTGTGTGAGTTGCCGGTCTGCGTGGGTCCACATGGGCACCTCTGTGTGTGTGCGTGCAGCCATCTCCATGCCAGAGAGACGGAATCCGTGTCCATGTGGGTCTTGTGCATGCTTGCATGAGCACACGTGAGTGCTCGTGTCTCCCAGTTTGCAGCAAATGCATGAGAGGGGTGTGTGTGTGCCACCTTGCATGCCTGTGTGTCAAGAGTGTGTGTCTGTGTGTGTTGCATGTTCAAGTGTCTGCATGAGCACACACGTGTCTCAGTGTGCTTGTAGGCCCTGTTCGATGAAGGAGAGGGAATGCGGGGTTTCTAGCTCTGCTGACTAAGGAGAAAGGGGCCACTGGCAGAGTGCAGCCACGTCCCTCCTGACACACAGCCGTCGTGGGCATTCCTTGGGTATTCAGGGGTGTGTCTGCCCCTGGATGCAACACGCAGAGGGGCCAAGGGAAGCAGGGAGGGGTGGGAGCTGGCGGGCGTGTGTCAGGCGACCTCCCATCTGTGCTGCTGGCACGGCTGGTCCCAGCTGTGGGAAACACTGTGAGGTTTCAGCATGTGCTACAGAGGGCTAAGAACTTGTGCCCCGATTTGCGCTGTCGGCCAAGGGTCCCAAAGAGTAAGTAAGTACCCACGGCAGTACGTTACTGCAGAGGAAAGGGTCCTGAGGGGAGTATTCCTCCTGGCCGAAGGGCCGTCCTGGTGTCCGATGAGCTCCAGGTTGGGGCGGTCATCTCTGCCTCCTGCGGACCAGGTGGAGAAGAGGGAAGGGAGAGGAGGTGGACCCTCAAGGCCCGTGTTCCCTGCCTCACCGAGGGCCACCTAGCTTGCTGCCCCTGAGCCCACAGGGGCTTCCCAAATCAACACCTCTCACCACCCCTGAGCTCACCCCCACCACCAGCATGCCCCCAAGGACGCACTCCCCCAGGTGACTTTCCCCACTACCTCTGCCACAACTGGACCTTGCAGCGTGGTCCCAGCTCTGTCTTCCTGTTGCCCATCAATGGTCCCTGTGTGAGACTCCCAGCAGCCCCTGGGCTGTCATGCTGACAGCTCAGCCTGTTTGGACTCTTGGCCTCACGTCCTTGGGGAACTCTGTTCCTTCCTGCCTGTCGGAGCAGCTAGCGGTAGGTAGGGGAGGGTTTTGGCCTTCGGGCTCAGGAAACCCTGCTGAGCCCATGGCCCCTGCCCGGAACAGCACTAGGTGGCACCACTGTGCGGCAGTGTTGGGGATCTGAAGCCCGATGCACCCCTCAGGAACAGCTTAGGGTGTTGGAGAGCCGCAATGCCGTGGGCACAGGGAGCTTCCCTTGAGCCACTGGAAAGGCTCTTCCCTCAGACATGTCTTCCCAGCTCCTTGACTCTTAAGCTGCAGGGCAGCCTGGCAGCTCCCACAGTCCGGTCCCTAGGAATTCTTATGTCCGCAGGGTGGAGGTGAAGTCCCATGGACCCTTGTGGTCTCAGGGGATCGGCCAGCATGCCTCAGGCCCCAGAAGTCCCCAGAAAGGGCCAGCCCACCATGCCTGTTTTCCCTGGAAACTTCTGGGCTTCCTCTGGGCTTTCGGGAAGGACCTCCCTGCTCTAAAGGGGAGAGGAAAGGCTGGATGGTAGCTACGTGCCCTGTGCCACCAGAGCAAGGCGCCGTGCTGCCTCGGCCACGTGGAAGTCCTGCCTGCCGTGGAATGAGGTGGGGCGATTGGACGCATGCATCAGCTGCCAGGGAGTAAGTCTTACGTTGCCACGCCATCCCCAGGGCATGGCTCGTGCGGCACTTTGCCGGCTCCGAGGACTAAGTGGGTGTGTGGAGGAAGGCCCGACCTTTCAGTCATGCCTGGAGAGACTGGCTTGCATTGGCACCAAACCAACTGCCCCAAGCCTACTGTGCTGGCTTACAAGCACACTTTGTGTGTCCTCTCACCACGACTGCGAGCCCGCCGCGGGGCCGTGGTGGCCCGGCCTGATATTCCGCTCACGGTCTGACCCGGGTGGCCTGGACGGGCCAAGGCTAGGAAGGGTACGTTCTCTTCTGCAGGCCAGGTGAGCCGGGAACCCATTCCCACGGCATTCGCGGTGTTGGCAGAATGCAACGCAAGACGTTCTGTGTCTAGCAGGAAAGGCACGTGCATTCCTGCTACGTGTGTCCTGGGTGCCGTCCTCAGCTCCTTGCCGCCTGGCCTCCCTAACAGCAGACAGAGAGGTGGCTCCAGGCCAGCAGACGGCATCACCTGCCACCCTCTTAACAGGGTTCACCCAGACATCCTCTTCAGGGTCCCCTTTGCTCTATGCTCGTGGCTCCTCTAAGGGTCAGTTCGTCTGTCCTCCAGGGCAAACACACTGCGTGTCTGCTTGCGTGGTTGTTGGGTGAGTGTGCTGCTGTGGGTACCCCGCTTGGGACCTTTTCCAGGGTCACCTGACTGGGTGCCAGTCACAGAGGGGGACAGGGCTTTTATGTCCAGGGAAAAGAGCTGCTCAGAGAGGCGTCTGCATCTTCCATCCTGAAGTCCTTCTCCCCTAGAGACCGTGTGGCCAGCGAGGGGCCAGAGAAAGAGCACCTGAACCCAAAGACTTAGAGGAAGACGGAGAGGAGAGCAAGAAGAAAGCACAGGCACGCAGATGGAACCAGCACTCTTTGTCACTCTTCTCCTGAGTAGCAAAGGACATGGGCTGGGACAAACTGTGGCCACACTTTTCCCCCCAACCCCGGGCCGGCAGAGAGCATCGGGGCACCTGTGTCCTGGAATTGCCCTAGATTCTCCGGGGCATGGGCTGACGCTTTCCACACACACTGGTCCAGGGCTCCCGGGTGTGTATACAGCGTCCTGAGTCCTAGAGGAGTGTATTCGGGAAGGCGAGGGACAGCCTGGCACTGCTGGGTTCAAATACCAGGCGGAGGGCGCCCCGGGAGGAAGCGGCGGGAGGGGTGAAGGTGGAGGTGTGTCCTGGGAGCGCGGTAGGCGGGGCGCCCCGGCTGGCTCCCTGATTGGTGCCTGCAGGGCGAGGGGCGAGGCCCTGGCTGACCACGCCCACCGGCCGTTAACTGACTGGAAGAGGGGTTCTCCCTTGTCCTGGGCTAGCTCAGGACTCAGTCCCACCAAGGCCGCATACGTGATAGAGCGTCATCCTTGGGCGTCACAGCATGCCCTCTATCCCTTGTGCGCGTGTGTTCACCAGCCCGCAGCCTCTGGGAGGACGCTGCCTCCCGCAGACCGCTAGGGGCGCCAGAGCTCCACCTGCCCCACCGTTTGCGGGAGTCGCGTGCTCTCACCTCCAGTTCCTTCCCCTCCGCTGCTGGCTCTGCTCGCGCAGGACCAGGACCACATGGAGAGCGCGGCAGGCTCCGGGGAAGGCGGCGCTGCCCTGCCGTCCGGGAGCACCTTGGTCCTGGAAGGGGGCCGTGAGGCATCGGGGCCCCTCGCCCAGGCAGGTGCCTGGGGAGAGGCGGGGCCGCTGCAGGCCCTAGGTGCCGGGGGGATGGGCACAGAGGCTGGGGTGGGTGCGGAGGCCCAGCAGGGCAGAGAGCAGGCCGGCCCGGGGGACGAGTTGCTGCTGGTGGTGGAGGATATCATGGCGGTGGTGGAGGTCGTGGCGGTGGAAGACCAGGAGGCGGTGCAAGCACAGCAGGACGAGCAACTGCCGCCGCTGCAGCAGGGGGAGTCAGGGCTGGGTCCCGAGATAGCCGGCGCCCCACTTGCCGCGCTGGAGATGGTTCAGTTTGCGCTCAGCTCTGTGGATGCCCAAGCTACCAGGGCCTACTTGCGGCTCAAGCGCAGGATGAATCAGAAGCGGAGTTCTCACCTGGCTCGAAGAAGGGCCATCATCCAGCGCATCCCCGGCTTCTGGGCCCAGGCCGTATCCTTCCTCCCTCTGGGCTTGGGTTTGTCTGCGGTGGAGGACCACTGGCAGGAGGGGAGGAGCAGAGGCTCCGCCAGGGGTAGGAGCGCTGGGGAGAAGGATCCCTGGCCCCTCCCCAACCCCCGTGGGAGTGGGTCCCCCGCCCCTATAAGGCACAGTACAGGACTGTGGGCCTTGAAGGTGGGGGGAAGGCAGGGGCTGAGGCTTGTATAGACCACGTCTGAGCAGAAGCTGCGGCCAAATGCTCTGGGACTGCAGGGAGCGCTCCCAACACTCTCCAGGTGTCATGGAGCACATGTCCACACCCTGCATGCCTAGTGTAGTTCCACCCTTGGCTCGGAGCAGGTCCTGGAAGGAAACGTCCTGCCGGCTGCGTGGGGCATGCCCATTGAGAGGCAGGCCGCCCCCTTCCCTGTCCTTCAGAGCCTGTGTCCTTTTCCAAAGAGTTCAGTGCCCACCCACAGCTGCGTCCTCATGCGGCTTCCAGAGTCACTCAGCAGGCCGCCACGCTTCCCCGGACACGGCAACCCAGACACGCTGCATGCTGTGCTGCCAACTGTATCAGGCCCTACACAGCCAGGCCGCGGACCCAGGGCCATGCGCCCACACCCACGTTTCCTTACCTCCCTGTCTCTCCCATCTGTGTGTCCCCCACCCTCTCCCTCTCTGCGCTCTGCCTTCCCTCTGTGTCCCTTCCTCCCTGTATGGCTGTCTCTGTCTCTCTTGTGCTTTCCCTCCTGCTGCCTCTAACCCCTTTCCCTCCCTCTCTCGCTGATCCCTACGGGCCCTCCCTTTGCCCTGTGGGTGTGCAGCCAGGCTCCAAGGGAGCTGAGCGGCCCCTTTGTGGGCGCAGAAGGCCCCTCAAGGGCACAGGCCTGCAGGCTAACATTTAAGCAAACACAGCCGTGAGAGCGCGACCGAGCACATCTGGACACCCAAAGCAGTCACTGCCTGCCGGCCACAGACACAGGCCAGGGTTGAGGGTGGAAGGGAGCGCAGGCAGTCCTTTGGCCTTGTGCTGCCGGGCGCAGACCCTCTCGGAGGCACTGGAAGCCAAGGCACCTGCTGGTATTGAGCAGCTGTGATGAAAGAGCAGGAGCTGAGTGGGTTGGGAGGGCAGCAGGGCCTGGTGGTTCTACACGTGCCCTGTTTCGGGCCCTTCCTCTCACCGGGAAGGGCTGGGCTGCTCCTGGCTCTCCTTCCGTAGCGCTGAAGGCGAGGCTCCTTGACCCAAGGCAGATCCTGAATCACCCCCAGATATCAGCCGTGATGGGTGACCAGGACAAAGATGTGCTCAGCTACATGACCGACTTGGAGGTCAGCCCTGGGAGTGGGAGGCGGGGGTAGGACCACTGGGAGTGGAATTTGGGCAGGAGAGGGCCCGGCAGTCTTGTTCAGCGGGACATGCAGGGAGCATCTCGGGACCCGTGGAGGACAAGTCCCATTCCCCTCGTCTTTCTTTGGCGGGGTAGGTGGAGGAACCGGGCCGTCCCAAGGACCACAGCAGGTTGATGTTTTTCTTTGGGAACAACCCCTACTTCCAGAACAAAGTGATCCTTAAGGAGTATCACCTTAGCATTGCCGGTAGGAGTGGGCTAGAGCTTCGAGGGTGCCGGGGGCGGGCCGGCGGGGGCAGGTGGGCACTCGGGAGGGGCAGGGGGTGTGCAGGGACACAAGGTGGGGGCGGGAGCCGGCACAGGATGGAGAGAGGCTGAGAGGAGAGCGGGAGAGAGGGCGACAGGGTGTGGGTCCTAGACAGTGCAGAGCCTCCCCTGAATTTTCCCTTCCTGCAGGGTACAGGGCGACTCGGTCCACTCCAGTGCAGTGGTTCTGGGATGATGAACGTGGAGCTCCCAGCCGAAGACTCGACACCACCAGCCTTACCTTCTTCAAGTGGTTGTGCGACCCCAGCTGCCCAGGGTCTAACAAGATCGCCGAGGTGGGGCCGCTGAGGCCTGCTTTAGCCTTGGTGATGGCAATGGGGGCAGCCTGGGAATGGGGCCTGGGCCCCGTGCTCACCTGGGCGGTTTCCCCTACCAGATCATCATTGAGGACCTGTGGCCCAATCCCCTGCGGTACTACCTGCGGCAGGGAGGCAGCCGAAGGCAATGAGCAGAGAGGAGGACCTGTCGGTGAGTGGCCGGGTCACTGCTTCCTGAAATATGTGTGGGAAGTGCCAGGGCACTGTCGGGTTTGGGGACCAGTTTGGAAACTGAGGCTCAGAGGACCCTGAGAGCAGGGACCCTGGCGAGGGAACTCAGGGCACACACCCAGGGCAGGGTGTCCACTGGGGCAAGTTCATCCGGTGAGCCAGGTGTGAGCCAGAAAGTCTCAGGTCGTTCGGGGAAGCAAGGCTCCTCCACCCCATTTCTCTGAACACTCACCCATGGCCGTCCGCCGGGTCCTCAGTTCTCCACCTAGCTTTTCAGGTGGGGACAGTCTGCCAAATTTTGGGAGTGGGGCTGCCTTGTCCCGAGACGCTCCGACGTCCCTCCATGTTACGGACCACCCCGTGGCCTCCCACAGCCACACGGCCATTCTTGGCAATGGTACTAGGCCATCTGGAGGAGGGTGGTGAAGCCCTAGAGGAGGAGGAAGCGGGATCCCACAAGGACAGGGCCCTCGGTCACCGCCGCCTTAGCGATCCTCGGCATGAGGCAGTGTCACGAACACCTCCCTTGTGCGTCCGTGTGCCGTGTGTTTGTGCGTGTGTGTCGCGGGCACGGCAGCTGTGCGGACGTGGACACCGCAGAGCATCAGAGTTGGACCGACGAGAAGCAGTGGAGGAGGCGTCCAGCGTTGTGAGAGACGGGTGGACGAGTCTACGTGGTGCTCTGCCCGCACAGGACAGACGTGGGGGAACAGATCTTCAGGGCCAGCTCTAGAGAGTGTCCAGCACCCAGATCGCCAGGGATGGCGGGCGAGTCATAAACAAGTTAAGAAGCCCTATGTGTCTGTGCGTGGATGTGTATGGGGGACCCAGCACACGGCCAGTAGGAGATCAGCCCTGGCCTGTGGGATTCCGTGTGTGCGGGGGATGTAAGGCACGGGGGCAGGGCAGGGCAGGGCTTGTTTGTGGAGAGACCACCGCTCTTGCTCGGCAGGTCAGGGAGGAGGACGGGAAAGGGCACACCTCTCTACATGGGAGCCCTGTTCTTCAGGGCAGGGGAAGGGCCGTGCCGAGCGGGGCACTCGTGGCCCGGTGGCTCTGCTACCGCCCCGTTCACCCCCGCTTGGAGAGCTTCTTGTACCCTTGCTCCTGGAAGCGTGCCCCGCATTGCTGTGATGCCGTCCCGTGCATGCTTCCTCTAGTCAGGATCACCGCAAAACCACATGTCCCTGGAGGACCACGGAGGAGGCGTTTCCTCAGGGTCCCTCACGGTCCCTCCAGACCCACGTCCTGTCCCTCTGCACCACCCACCCACAGGCGACAGCTCCAAGAACGTGTGAGGGAAATCCGGTGTGAGTTGTGGGCACTGCGGCTGTGTGAGCGGGCTGTGTGTAACGGAGCATGTATGACCAGGTCTGCATGCAGGTGTGTGTGTGTTTGTGTTGTGTGTGTGTTCATGTGGGCGGGCACGTGCGGCCAGCCGACCATGCCTCTGAGCCGGACCACGTGTGCTTGTGTAGTGTGTGTGTTTGCATGTGCACTTGTGTGTGGGAGTGTGTGCTTGTGTGTGTGCAGGGACCACGTGAGCTAATCCGTATTGCGTGTGTGTGTCTGCATACGCCTGTATGTGTGTATGTGTGTGGCCAAGTGTGTGTGCCTGGGTGCCAGAGACTGTGTGTGCTTGCCTGTGTTGTGCATGAGTGTGTGTCTCTCCCGTGGGCACGTACGTGTGTGTTGTGGCACATTTACATGCAGGCGTACCGGACGGTGTCTGTTGGTGTGTGTTTCCTGAGTGTGTGTTTTGCACAGGCACGGGTGTGTGTGTTGGCTCGGCCAGGTGCACAAGCCTCTGTTGGGGTACCAGTGTGTGTTGCGTGTGTGTGTTTCCACATGCACGTATTTGTGAGTTTCCATTTGGTTACCGAGATCCGCTCACCTGTATGGATAGTGCATGTGTGTATAGGGTCTGTGTGTCTTTGTAGGCGCACCTTGGCTGGTGATTTTCTGTGGGGCTACTCACCTATGGCTCTGTGCCAGAAACCATGAGTGCGCGTTGGCGTGTAAGTGTGCTTGATTCTGCATGGTTGTCAGCTGCTCGTCTGTGTGTTTGCGAGCCGACGGGGGAGTGTGTGGGCACGCGCGGGTGTGCGTGTATGCATACCCACCTGTGTGTGCCTCTGGTTGGGGACCGTGTGTGTAAGGTGTGTTTCTCATTTTACACAAGCACATGTGCATGTATAGGGGTGCTGGAGGGTGCATACCCCTGTGCCTGCCCACGTCTGTGCCAGTGTGTGTTTTGTCTCTGTGTGTTTTTGCATGCATGGATACATGTGTGTGTGTGTGTTTGTCTGTGTGTCTCTGTCAGCCTGATGGTGCAGGGATAACTGTGAATGTTTCTGTGCAGAAGACCATGTATGTTCGTTGTGTGTGTTCTCCTGCGTGCGTGGTGTGTGTGTGTGTGTGTGTGTGTATGTTTGCGTGGCTCGAGGGTCAGCTGTGCATGGTTGGTGAGGCCGAGAGCTTTGGTGAGAGCTTCCACGTGCTCTAAAACAAACATGCTTTCATGCGTGTTTGCAGGTCCACGGAGCATGCCTGTGTGCGGAGATCTTGTGGGGGGGTATCAGCACGTGCTTGCGGCACTGGGTTTGTGTGTGTGTGTGTGTGTGTGTGGGTGTGGGTGTGGGTGTGGGTGTTTGAGTGGCCAAGTGTCATTCATTGATTGTGGAGCATGTGTGTTTTTGTTTGTGTGTGTCCTCTGGTGTGTGTGTGTGTGTGTGTGTGTGTGTGCCATTGTCTATGCCTGTAAGTAAAGACCATGGGTGTTGGTGTGTTTGTTGTGTATGTGTGTGTTGTCGGGACGACGTTTGTGAGTTTGATAGGGCGGGTCCAAGTGTGGATGTCTCTGCTAGAGCCCTTGTGTGAGTGCTGTGTGTGTGTGTGTGTGTGTGTGTATGTCTGTTTGCGCAGCCAACAGTGCATGCCTGCGTGCAGGTCCACGTGTGTGCGTGTGGTGTGATTTGCGTGTGTGCATGTGCGTATGCGAGTGTTTGTGTGTGTGTCTATGCGACAATCTGCATGCCAGTGTGCCAGATAACGTGTCTGTGCGTGTTGTGTGTCCCGTGTGTTTGCATGGACATGTGTGTATGTGTGTGTGTGCTGTGTGTGTGTGTGCAGCCATCTCATGCCTGTGGGCCGGAGACCGTGTATAGGTGTGTGAGTTGCCGGTCTGCGTGGGTCCACATGGGCACCTCTGTGTGTGTGCGTGCAGCCATCTCCATGCCAGAGAGACGGAATCCGTGTCCATGTGGGTCTTGTGCATGCTTGCATGAGCACACGTGAGTGCTCGTGTCTCCCAGTTTGCAGCAAATGCATGAGAGGGGTGTGTGTGTGGCCACCTTGCATGCCTGTGTGTCAAGAGTGTGTGTCTGTGTGTGTTGCATGTTCAAGTGTCTGCATGAGCACACACGTGTCTCAGTGTGCTTGTAGGCCCTGTTCGATGAAGGAGAGGGAATGCGGGGTTTCTAGCTCTGCTGACTAAGGAGAAAGGGGCCACTGGCAGAGTGCAGCCACGTCCCTCCTGACACACAGCCGTCGTGGGCATTCCTTGGGTATTCAGGGGTGTGTCTGCCCCTGGATGCAACACGCAGAGGGGCCAAGGGAAGCAGGGAGGGGTGGGAGCTGGCGGGCGTGTGTCAGGCGACCTCCCATCTGTGCTGCTGGCACGGCTGGTCCCAGCTGTGGGAAACACTGTGAGGTTTCAGCATGTGCTACAGAGGGGCTAAGAACTTGTGCCCCGATTTGCGCTGTCGGCCAAGGGTCCCAAAGAGTAAGTAAGTACCCACGGCAGTACGTTACTGCAGAGGAAAGGGTCCTGAGGGGAGTATTCCTCCTGGCCGAAGGGCCGTCCTGGTGTCCGATGAGCTCCAGGTTGGGGCGGTCATCTCTGCCTCCTGCGGACCAGGTGGAGAAGAGGGAAGGGAGAGGAGGTGGACCCTCAAGGCCCGTGTTCCCTGCCTCACCGAGGGCCACCTAGCTTGCTGCCCCTGAGCCCACAGGGGCTTCCCAAATCAACACCTCTCACCACCCCTGAGCTCACCCCCACCACCAGCATGCCCCCAAGGACGCACTCCCCCAGGTGACTTTCCCCACTACCTCTGCCACAACTGGACCTTGCAGCGTGGTCCCAGCTCTGTCTTCCTGTTGCCCATCAATGGTCCCTGTGTGAGACTCCCAGCAGCCCCTGGGCTGTCATGCTGACAGCTCAGCCTGTTTGGACTCTTGGCCTCACGTCCTTGGGGAACTCTGTTCCTTCCTGCCTGTCGGAGCAGCTAGCGGTAGGTAGGGGAGGGTTTTGGCCTTCGGGCTCAGGAAACCCTGCTGAGCCCATGGTCCCTGCCCGGAACAGCACTAGGTGGCACCACTGTGCGGCAGTGTTGGGGATCTGAAGCCCGATGCACCCCTCAGGAACAGCTTAGGGTGTTGGAGAGCCGCAATGCCGTGGGCACAGGGAGCTTCCCTTGAGCCACTGGAAAGGCTCTTCCCTCAGACATGTCTTCCCAGCTCCTTGACTCTTAAGCTGCAGGGCAGCCTGGCAGCTCCCACAGTCCGGTCCCTAGGAATTCTTATGTCCGCAGGGTGGAGGTGAAGTCCCATGGACCCTTGTGGTCTCAGGGGATCGGCCAGCATGCCTCAGGCCCCAGAAGTCCCCAGAAAGGGCCAGCCCACCATGCCTGTTTTCCCTGGAAACTTCTGGGCTTCCTCTGGGCTTTCGGGAAGGACCTCCCTGCTCTAAAGGGGAGAGGAAAGGCTGGATGGTAGCTACGTGCCCTGTGCCACCAGAGCAAGGCGCCGTGCTGCCTCGGCCACGTGGAAGTCCTGCCTGCCGTGGAATGAGGTGGGGCGATTGGACGCATGCATCAGCTGCCAGGGAGTAAGTCTTACGTTGCCACGCCATCCCCAGGGCATGGCTCGTGCGGCACTTTGCCGGCTCCGAGGACTAAGTGGGTGTGTGGAGGAAGGCCCGACCTTTCAGTCATGCCTGGAGAGACTGGCTTGCATTGGCACCAAACCAACTGCCCCAAGCCTACTGTGCTGGCTTACAAGCACACTTTGTGTGTCCTCTCACCACGACTGCGAGCCCGCCGCGGGGCCGTGGTGGCCCGGCCTGATATTCCGCTCACGGTCTGACCCGGGTGGCCTGGACGGGCCAAGGCTAGGAAGGGTACGTTCTCTTCTGCAGGCCAGGTGAGCCGGGAACCCATTCCCACGGCATTCGCGGTGTTGGCAGAATGCAACGCAAGACATTCTGTGTCTAGCAGGAAAGGCACGTGCATTCCTGCTACGTGTGTCCTGGGTGCCGTCCTCAGCTCCTTGCCGCCTGGCCTCCCTAACAGCAGACAGAGAGGTGGCTCCAGGCCAGCAGACGGCATCACCTGCCACCCTCTTAACAGGGTTCACCCAGACATCCTCTTCAGGGTCCCCTTTGCTCTATGCTCGTGGCTCCTCTAAGGGTCAGTTCGTCTGTCCTCCAGGGCAAACACACTGCGTGTCTGCTTGCGTGGTTGTTGGGTGAGTGTGCTGCTGTGGGTACCCCGCTTGGGACCTTTTCCAGGGTCACCTGACTGGGTGCCAGTCACAGAGGGGGACAGGGCTTTTATGTCCAGGGAAAAGAGCTGCTCAGAGAGGCGTCTGCATCTTCCATCCTGAAGTCCTTCTCCCCTAGAGACCGTGTGGCCAGCGAGGGGCCAGAGAAAGAGCACCTGAACCCAAAGACTTAGAGGAAGACGGAGAGGAGAGCAAGAAGAAAGCACAGGCACGCAGATGGAACCAGCACTCTTTGTCACTCTTCTCCTGAGTAGCAAAGGACATGGGCTGGGACAAACTGTGGCCACACTTTTCCCCCCAACCCCGGGCCGGCAGAGAGCATCGGGGCACCTGTGTCCTGGAATTGCCCTAGATTCTCCGGGGCATGGGCTGACGCTTTCCACACACACTGGTCCAGCGCTCCCGGGTGTGTATACAGCGTCCTGAGTCCTAGAGGAGTGTATTCGGGAAGGCGAGGGACAGCCTGGCACTGCTGGGTTCAAATACCAGGCGGAGGGCGCCCCGGGAGGAAGCGGCGGGAGGGGTGAAGGTGGAGGTGTGTCCTGGGAGCGCGGTAGGCGGGGCGCCCCGGCTGGCTCCCTGATTGGTGCCTGCAGGGCGAGGGGCGAGGCCCTGGCTGACCACGCCCACCGGCCGTTAACTGACTGGAAGAGGGGTTCTCCCTTGTCCTGGGCTAGCTCAGGACTCAGTCCCACCAAGGCCGCATACGTGATAGAGCGTCATCCTTGGGCGTCACAGCATGCCCTCTATCCCTTGTGCGCGTGTGTTCACCAGCCCGCAGCCTCTGGGAGGACGCTGCCTCCCGCAGACCGCTAGGGGCGCCAGAGCTCCACCTGCCCCACCGTTTGCGGGAGTCGCGTGCTCTCACCTCCAGTTCCTTCCCCTCCGCTGCTGGCTCTGCTCGCGCAGGACCAGGACCACATGGAGAGCGCGGCAGGCTCCGGGGAAGGCGGCGCTGCCCTGCCGTCCGGGAGCACCTTGGTCCTGGAAGGGGGCCGTGAGGCATCGGGGCCCCTCGCCCAGGCAGGTGCCTGGGGAGAGGCGGGGCCGCTGCAGGCCCTAGGTGCCGGGGGGATGGGCACAGAGGCTGGGGTGGGTGCGGAGGCCCAGCAGGGCAGAGAGCAGGCCGGCCCGGGGGACGAGTTGCTGCTGGTGGTGGAGGATATCATGGCGGTGGTGGAGGTCGTGGCGGTGGAAGACCAGGAGGCGGTGCAAGCACAGCAGGACGAGCAACTGCCGCCGCTGCAGCAGGGGGAGTCAGGGCTGGGTCCCGAGATAGCCGGCGCCCCACTTGCCGCGCTGGAGATGGTTCAGTTTGCGCTCAGCTCTGTGGATGCCCAAGCTACCAGGGCCTACTTGCGCCTCAAGCGCAGGATGAATCAGAAGCGGAGTTCTCACCTGGCTCGAAGAAGGGCCATCATCCAGCGCATCCCCGGCTTCTGGGCCCAGGCCGTATCCTTCCTCCCTCTGGGCTTGGGTTTGTCTGCGGTGGAGGACCACTGGCAGGAGGGGAGGAGCAGAGGCTCCGCCAGGGGTAGGAGCGCTGGGGAGAAGGATCCCTGGCCCCTCCCCAACCCCCGTGGGAGTGGGTCCCCCGCCCCTATAAGGCACAGTACAGGACTGTGGGCCTTGAAGGTGGGGGGAAGGCAGGGGCTGAGGCTTGTATAGACCACGTCTGAGCAGAAGCTGCGGCCAAATGCTCTGGGACTGCAGGGAGCGCTCCCAACACTCTCCAGGTGTCATGGAGCACATGTCCACACCCTGCATGCCTAGTGTAGTTCCACCCTTGGCTCGGAGCAGGTCCTGGAAGGAAACGTCCTGCCGGCTGCGTGGGGCATGCCCATTGAGAGGCAGGCCGCCCCCTTCCCTGTCCTTCAGAGCCTGTGTCCTTTTCCAAAGAGTTCAGTGCCCACCCACAGCTGCGTCCTCATGCGGCTTCCAGAGTCACTCAGCAGGCCGCCACGCTTCCCCGGACACGGCAACCCAGACACGCTGCATGCTGTGCTGCCAACTGTATCAGGCCCTACACAGCCAGGCCGCGGACCCAGGGCCATGCGCCCACACCCACGTTTCCTTACCTCCCTGTCTCTCCCATCTGTGTGTCCCCCACCCTCTCCCTCTCTGCGCTCTGCCTTCCCTCTGTGTCCCTTCCTCCCTGTATGGCTGTCTCTGTCTCTCTTGTGCTTTCCCTCCTGCTGCCTCTAACCCCTTTCCCTCCCTCTCTCGCTGATCCCTACGGGCCCTCCCTTTGCCCTGTGGGTGTGCAGCCAGGCTCCAAGGGAGCTGAGCGGCCCCTTTGTGGGCGCAGAAGGCCCCTCAAGGGCACAGGCCTGCAGGCTAACATTTAAGCAAACACAGCCGTGAGAGCGCGACCGAGCACATCTGGACACCCAAAGCAGTCACTGCCTGCCGGCCACAGACACAGGCCAGGGTTGAGGGTGGAAGGGAGCGCAGGCAGTCCTTTGGCCTTGTGCTGCCGGGCGCAGACCCTCTCGGAGGCACTGGAAGCCAAGGCACCTGCTGGTATTGAGCAGCTGTGATGAAAGAGCAGGAGCTGAGTGGGTTGGGAGGGCAGCAGGGCCTGGTGGTTCTACACGTGCCCTGTTTCGGGCCCTTCCTCTCACCGGGAAGGGCTGGGCTGCTCCTGGCTCTCCTTCCGTAGCGCTGAAGGCGAGGCTCCTTGACCCAAGGCAGATCCTGAATCACCCCCAGATATCAGCCGTGATGGGTGACCAGGACAAAGATGTGCTCAGCTACATGACCGACTTGGAGGTCAGCCCTGGGAGTGGGAGGCGGGGGTAGGACCACTGGGAGTGGAATTTGGGCAGGAGAGGGCCCGGCAGTCTTGTTCAGCGGGACATGCAGGGAGCATCTCGGGACCCGTGGAGGACAAGTCCCATTCCCCTCGTCTTTCTTTGGCGGGGTAGGTGGAGGAACCGGGCCGTCCCAAGGACCACAGCAGGTTGATGTTTTTCTTTGGGAACAACCCCTACTTCCAGAACAAAGTGATCCTTAAGGAGTATCACCTTAGCATTGCCGGTAGGAGTGGGCTAGAGCTTCGAGGGTGCCGGGGGGCGGGCCGGCGGGGGCAGGTGGGCACTCGGGAGGGGCAGGGGGTGTGCAGGGACACAAGGTGGGGGCGGGAGCCGGCACAGGATGGAGAGAGGCTGAGAGGAGAGCGGGAGAGAGGGCGACAGGGTGTGGGTCCTAGACAGTGCAGAGCCTCCCCTGAATTTTCCCTTCCTGCAGGGTACAGGGCGACTCGGTCCACTCCAGTGCAGTGGTTCTGGGATGATGAACGTGGAGCTCCCAGCCGAAGACTCGACACCACCAGCCTTACCTTCTTCAAGTGGTTGTGCGACCCCAGCTGCCCAGGGTCTAACAAGATCGCCGAGGTGGGGCCGCTGAGGCCTGCTTTAGCCTTGGTGATGGCAATGGGGGCAGCCTGGGAATGGGGCCTGGGCCCCGTGCTCACCTGGGCGGTTTCCCCTACCAGATCATCATTGAGGACCTGTGGCCCAATCCCCTGCGGTACTACCTGCGGCAGGGAGGCAGCCGAAGGCAATGAGCAGAGAGGAGGACCTGTCGGTGAGTGGCCGGGTCACTGCTTCCTGAAATATGTGTGGGAAGTGCCAGGGCACTGTCGGGTTTGGGGACCAGTTTGGAAACTGAGGCTCAGAGGACCCTGAGAGCAGGGACCCTGGCGAGGGAACTCAGGGCACACACCCAGGGCAGGGTGTCCACTGGGGCAAGTTCATCCGGTGAGCCAGGTGTGAGCCAGAAAGTCTCAGGTCGTTCGGGGGAAGCAAGGCTCCTCCACCCCATTTCTCTGAACACTCACCCATGGCCGTCCGCCGGGTCCTCAGTTCTCCACCTAGCTTTTCAGGTGGGGACAGTCTGCCAAATTTTGGGAGTGGGGCTGCCTTGTCCCGAGACGCTCCGACGTCCCTCCGTGTTACGGACCACCCCGTGGCCTCCCACAGCCACACGGCCATTCTTGGCAATGGTACTAGGCCATCTGGAGGAGGGTGGTGAAGCCCTAGAGGAGGAGGAAGCGGGATCCCACAAGGACAGGGCCCTCGGTCACCGCCGCCTTAGCGATCCTCGGCATGAGGCAGTGTCACGAACACCTCCCTTGTGCGTCCGTGTGCCGTGTGTTTGTGCGTGTGTGTCGCGGGCACGGCAGCTGTGCGGACGTGGACACCGCAGAGCATCAGAGTTGGACCGACGAGAAGCAGTGGAGGAGGCGTCCAGCGTTGTGAGAGACGGGTGGACGAGTCTACGTGGTGCTCTGCCCGCACAGGACAGACGTGGGGGAACAGATCTTCAGGGCCAGCTCTAGAGAGTGTCCAGCACCCAGATCGCCAGGGATGGCGGGCGAGTCATAAACAAGTTAAGAAGCCCTATGTGTCTGTGCGTGGATGTGTATGGGGGACCCAGCACACGGCCAGTAGGAGATCAGCCCTGGCCTGTGGGATTCCGTGTGTGCGGGGGATGTAAGGCACGGGGGCAGGGCAGGGCAGGGCTTGTTTGTGGAGAGACCACCGCTCTTGCTCGGCAGGTCAGGGAGGAGGACGGGAAAGGGCACACCTCTCTACATGGGAGCCCTGTCCTTCAGGGCAGGGGAAGGGCCGTGCCGAGCGGGGCACTCGTGGCCCGGTGGCTCTGCTACCGCCCCGTTCACCCCGCTTGGAGAGCTTCTCCCTGTACCCTTGCTCCTGGAAGCGTGCCCCGCATTGCTGTGATGCCGTCCCGTGCATGCTTCCTCTAGTCAGGATCACCGCAAAACCACATGTCCCTGGAGGACCACGGAGGAGGCGTTTCCTCAGGGTCCCTCACGGTCCCTCCAGACCCACGTCCTGTCCCTCTGCACCACCCACCCACAGGCGACAGCTCCAAGAACGTGTGAGGGAAATCCGGTGTGAGTTGTGGGCACTGCGGCTGTGTGAGCGGGCTGTGTGTAACGGAGCATGTATGACCAGGTCTGCATGCAGGTGTGTGTGTGTTTGTGTTGTGTGTGTGTTCATGTGGGCGGGCACGTGCGGCCAGCCGACCATGCCTCTGAGCCGGACCACGTGTGCTTGTGTAGTGTGTGTGTTTGCATGTGCACTTGTGTGTGGGAGTGTGTGCTTGTGTGTGTGCAGGGACCACGTGAGCTAATCCGTATTGCGTGTGTGTGTCTGCATACGCCCGTATGTGTGTATGTGTGTGGCCAAGTGTGTGTGCCTGGGTGCCAGAGACTGTGTGTGCTTGCCTGTGTTGTGCATGAGTGTGTGTCTCTCCCGTGGGCACGTACGTGTGTGTTGTGGCACCTTTACATGCAGGCGTACCGGACGGTGTCTGTTGGTGTGTGTTTCCTGAGTGTGTGTTTGCACAGGCACGGGTGTGTGTGTTGGCTCGGCCAGGTGCACAAGCCTCTGTTGGGGTACCAGTGTGTGTTGCGTGTGTGTGTTTCCACATGCACGTATTTGTGAGTTTCCATTTGGTTACCGAGATCCGCTCACCTGTATGGATAGTGCATGTGTGTATAGGGTCTGTGTGTCTTTGTAGGCGCACCTTGGCTGGTGATTTTCTGTGGGGCTACTCACCTATGGCTCTGTGCCAGAAACCATGAGTGCGCGTTGGCGTGTAAGTGTGCTTGATTCTGCATGGTTGTCAGCTGCTCGTCCGTGTGTTTGCGAGCCGACGGGGGAGTGTGTGGGCACGCGCGGGTGTGCGTGTATGCATACCCACCTGTGTGTGCCTCTGGTTGGGGACCGTGTGTGTAAGGTGTGTTTCTCATTTTACACAAGCACATGTGCATGTATAGGGGTGCTGGAGGGTGCATACCCCTGTGCCTGCCCACGTCTGTGCCAGTGTGTGTTTTGTCTCTGTGTGTTTTTGCATGCATGGATACATGTGTGTGTGTGTGTTTGTCTGTGTGTCTCTGTCAGCCTGATGGTGCAGGGATAATTGTGAATGCTTCTGTGCAGAAGACCATGTATGTTCGTTGTGTGTGTTCTCCTGCGTGCGTGTGTGTGTGTGTGTGTGTGTGTATGTTTGCGTGGCTCGAGGGTCAGCTGTGCATGGTTGTGAGGCCGAGAGCTTTGGTGAGAGCTTCCACGTGCTCTAAAACAAACATGCTTTCATGCGTGTTTGCAGGGCCACGGAGCATGCCTGTGTGCGGAGATCTTGTGGGGGGGTATCAGCACGTGCTTGCGGCACTGGGTTTGTGTGTGTGTGTGTGTGTGTGTGGGTGTGGGTGTGGGTGTGGGTGCGTGTTTGAGTGGCCAAGTGTCATTCATTGATTGTGGAGCGTGTGTGTTTTTGTTTGTGTGTGTCCTCTGGTGTGTGTGTGTGTGTGTGTGTGTGTGTGTGTGCCATTGTCTATGCCTGTAAGTAAAGACCATGGGTGTTGGTGTGTTTGTTGTGTATGTGTGTGTTGTCGGGACGACGTTTGTGAGTTTGATAGGGCGGGTCCAAGTGTGGATGTCTCTGCTAGAGCCCTTGTGTGAGTGCTGTGTGTGTGTGTGTGTGTGTATGTCTGTTTGCGCAGCCAACAGTGCATGCCTGCGTGCAGGTCCACGTGTGTGCGTGTGGTGTGATTTGCGTGTGTGCATGTGCGTATGCGAGTGTGTGTGTGTGTGTGTCTATGCGACAATCTGCATGCCAGTGTGCCAGATAACGTGTCTGTGCGTGTTGTGTGTCCCGTGTGTTTGCATGGACATGTGTGTGTGTGTGTGTGTGCTGTGTGTGTGTGTGCAGCCATCTCATGCCTGTGGGCTGGAGACCGTGTATAGGTGTGTGAGTTGCCGGTCTGCGTGGGTCCACATGGGCACCTCTGTGTGTGTGCGTGCAGCCATCTCCATGCCAGAGAGACGGAATCCGTGTCCATGTGGGTCTTGTGCATGCTTGCATGAGCACACGTGAGTGCTCGTGTCTCCCAGTTTGCAGCAAATGCATGAGAGGGGTGTGTGTGTGGCCACCTTGCATGCCTGTGTGTCAAGAGTGTGTGTCTGTGTGTGTTGCATGTTCAAGTGTCTGCATGAGCACACACGTGTCTCAGTGTGCTTGTAGGCCCTGTTCGATGAAGGAGAGGGAATGCGGGGTTTCTAGCTCTGCTGACTAAGGAGAAAGGGGCCACTGGCAGAGTGCAGCCACGTCCCTCCTGACACACAGCCGTCGTGGGCATTCCTTGGGTATTCAGGGGTGTGTCTGCCCCTGGATGCAACACGCAGAGGGGCCAAGGGAAGCAGGGAGGGGTGGGAGCTGGCGGGCGTGTGTCAGGCGACCTCCCATCTGTGCTGCTGGCACGGCTGGTCCCAGCTGTGGGAAACACTGTGAGGTTTCAGCATGTGCTACAGAGGGGCTAAGAACTTGTGCCCCGATTTGCGCTGTCGGCCAAGGGTCCCAAAGAGGAAGTAAGTACCCACGGCAGTACGTTACTGCAGAGGAAAGGGTCCTGAGGGGAGTATTCCTCCTGGCCGAAGGGCCGTCCTGGTGTCCGATGAGCTCCAGGTTGGGGCGGTCATCTCTGCCTCCTGCGGACCAGGTGGAGAAGAGGGAAGGGAGAGGAGGTGGACCCTCAAGGCCCGTGTTCCCTGCCTCACCGAGGGCCACCTAGCTTGCTGCCCCTGAGCCCACAGGGGCTTCCCAAATCAACACCTCTCACCACCCCTGAGCTCACCCCCACCACCAGCATGCCCCCAAGGACGCACTCCCCCAGGTGACTTTCCCCACTACCTCTGCCACAACTGGACCTTGCAGCGTGGTCCCAGCTCTGTCTTCCTGTTGCCCATCAATGGTCCCTGTGTGAGACTCCCAGCAGCCCCTGGGCTGTCATGCTGACAGCTCAGCCTGTTTGGACTCTTGGCCTCACGTCCTTGGGGAACTCTGTTCCTTCCTGCCTGTCGGAGCAGCTAGCGGTAGGTAGGGGAGGGTTTTGGCCTTCGGGCTCAGGAAACCCTGCTGAGCCCATGGTCCCTGCCCAGAACAGCACTAGGTGGCACCACTGTGCGGCAGTGTTGGGGATCTGAAGCCCGATGCACCCCTCAGGAACAGCTTAGGGTGTTGGAGAGCCGCAATGCCGTGGGCACAGGGAGCTTCCCTTGAGCCACTGGAAAGGCTCTTCCCTCAGACATGTCTTCCCAGCTCCTTGACTCTTAAGCTGCAGGGCAGCCTGGCAGCTCCCACAGTCCGGTCCCTAGGAATTCTTATGTCCGCAGGGTGGAGATGAAGTCCCATGGACCCTTGTGGTCTCAGGGGATCGGCCAGCATGCCTCAGGCCCCAGAAGTCCCCAGAAAGGGCCAGCCCACCATGCCTGTTTTCCCTGGAAACTTCTGGGCTTCCTCTGGGCTTTCGGGAAGGACCTCCCTGCTCTAAAGGGGAGAGGAAAGGCTGGATGGTAGCTACGTGCCCTGTGCCACCAGAGCAAGGCGCCGTGCTGCCTCGGCCACGTGGAAGTCCTGCCTGCCGTGGAATGAGGTGGGGCGATTGGACGCATGCATCAGCTGCCAGGGAGTAAGTCTTACGTTGCCACGCCATCCCCAGGGCATGGCTCGTGCGGCACTTTGCCGGCTCCGAGGACTAAGTGGGTGTGTGGAGGAAGGCCCGACCTTTCAGTCATGCCTGGAGAGACTGGCTTGCATTGGCACCAAACCAACTGCCCCAAGCCTACTGTGCTGGCTTACAAGCACACTTTGTGTGTCCTCTCACCACGACTGCGAGCCCGCCGCGGGGCCGTGGTGGCCCGGCCTGATATTCCGCTCACGGTCTGACCCGGGTGGCCTGGACGGGCCAAGGCTAGGAAGGGTACGTTCTCTTCTGCAGGCCAGGTGAGCCGGGAACCCATTCCCACGGCATTCGCGGTGTTGGCAGAATGCAACGCAAGACGTTCTGTGTCTAGCAGGAAAGGCACGTGCATTCCTGCTACGTGTGTCCTGGGTGCCGTCCTCAGCTCCTTGCCGCCTGGCCTCCCTAACAGCAGACAGAGAGGTGGCTCCAGGCCAGCAGACGGCATCACCTGCCACCCTCTTAACAGGGTTCACCCAGACATCCTCTTCAGGGTCCCCTTTGCTCTATGCTCGTGGCTCCTCTAAGGGTCAGTTCGTCTGTCCTCCAGGGCAAACACACTGCGTGTCTGCTTGCGTGGTTGTTGGGTGAGTGTGCTGCTGTGGGTACCCCGCTTGGGACCTTTTCCAGGGTCACCTGACTGGGTGCCAGTCACAGAGGGGGACAGGGCTTTTATGTCCAGGGAAAAGAGCTGCTCAGAGAGGCGTCTGCATCTTCCATCCTGAAGTCCTTCTCCCCTAGAGACCGTGTGGCCAGCGAGGGGCCAGAGAAAGAGCACCTGAACCCAAAGACTTAGAGGAAGACGGAGAGGAGAGCAAGAAGAAAGCACAGGCACGCAGATGGAACCAGCACTCTTTGTCACTCTTCTCCTGAGTAGCAAAGGACATGGGCTGGGACAAACTGTGGCCACACTTTTCCCCCCAACCCCGGGCCGGCAGAGAGCATCGGGGCACCTGTGTCCTGGAATTGCCCTAGATTCTCCGGGGCATGGGCTGACGCTTTCCACACACACTGGTCCAGGGCTCCCGGGTGTGTATACAGCGTCCTGAGTCCTAGAGGAGTGTATTCGGGAAGGCGAGGGACAGCCTGGCACTGCTGGGTTCAAATACCAGGCGGAGGGCGCCCCGGGAGGAAGCGGCGGGAGGGGTGAAGGTGGAGGTGTGTCCTGGGAGCGCGGTAGGCGGGGCGCCCCGGCTGGCTCCCTGATTGGTGCCTGCAGGGCGAGGGGCGAGGCCCTGGCTGACCACGCCCACCGGCCGTTAACTGACTGGAAGAGGGGTTCTCCCTTGTCCTGGGCTAGCTCAGGACTCAGTCCCACCAAGGCCGCATACGTGATAGAGCGTCATCCTTGGGCGTCACAGCATGCCCTCTATCCCTTGTGCGCGTGTGTTCACCAGCCCGCAGCCTCTGGGAGGACGCTGCCTCCCGCAGACCGCTAGGGGCGCCAGAGCTCCACCTGCCCCACCGTTTGCGGGAGTCGCGTGCTCTCACCTCCAGTTCCTTCCCCTCCGCTGCTGGCTCTGCTCGCGCAGGACCAGGACCACATGGAGAGCGCGGCAGGCTCCGGGGAAGGCGGCGCTGCCCTGCCGTCCGGGAGCACCTTGGTCCTGGAAGGGGGCCGTGAGGCATCGGGGCCCCTCGCCCAGGCAGGTGCCTGGGGAGAGGCGGGGCCGCTGCAGGCCCTAGGTGCCGGGGGGATGGGCACAGAGGCTGTGGTGGGTGCGGAGGCCCAGCAGGGCAGAGAGCAGGCCGGCCCGGGGGACGAGTTGCTGCTGGTGGTGGAGGATATCATGGCGGTGGTGGAGGTCGTGGCGGTGGAAGACCAGGAGGCGGTGCAAGCACAGCAGGACGAGCAACTGCCGCCGCTGCAGCAGGGGGAGTCAGGGCTGGGTCCCGAGATAGCCGGCGCCCCACTTGCCGCGCTGGAGATGGTTCAGTTTGCGCTCAGCTCTGTGGATGCCCAAGCTACCAGGGCCTACTTGCGCCTCAAGCGCAGGATGAATCAGAAGCGGAGTTCTCACCTGGCTCGAAGAAGGGCCATCATCCAGCGCATCCCCGGCTTCTGGGCCCAGGCCGTATCCTTCCTCCCTCTGGGCTTGGGTTTGTCTGCGGTGGAGGACCACTGACAGGAGGGGAGGAGCAGAGGCTCCGCCAGGGGTAGGAGCGCTGGGGAGAAGGATCCCTGGCCCCTCCCCAACCCCCGTGGGAGTGGGTCCCCCGCCCCTATAAGGCACAGTACAGGACTGTGGGCCTTGAAGGTGGGGGGAAGGCAGGGGCTGAGGCTTGTATAGACCACGTCTGAGCAGAAGCTGCGGCCAAATGCTCTGGGACTGCAGGGAGCGCTCCCAACACTCTCCAGGTGTCATGGAGCACATGTCCACACCCTGCATGCCTAGTGTAGTTCCACCCTTGGCTCGGAGCAGGTCCTGGAAGGAAACGTCCTGCCGGCTGCGTGGGGCATGCCCATTGAGAGGCAGGCCGCCCCCTTCCCTGTCCTTCAGAGCCTGTGTCCTTTTCCAAAGAGTTCAGTGCCCACCCACAGCTGCGTCCTCATGCGGCTTCCAGAGTCACTCAGCAGGCCGCCACGCTTCCCCGGACACGGCAACCCAGACACGCTGCATGCTGTGCTGCCAACTGTATCAGGCCCTACACAGCCAGGCCGCGGACCCAGGGCCATGCGCCCACACCCACGTTTCCTTACCTCCCTGTCTCTCCCATCTGTGTGTCCCCCACCCTCTCCCTCTCTGCGCTCTGCCTTCCCTCTGTGTCCCTTCCTCCCTGTATGGCTGTCTCTGTCTCTCTTGTGCTTTCCCTCCTGCTGCCTCTAACCCCTTTCCCTCCCTCTCTCGCTGATCCCTACGGGCCCTCCCTTTGCCCTGTGGGTGTGCAGCCAGGCTCCAAGGGAGCTGAGCGGCCCCTTTGTGGGCGCAGAAGGCCCCTCAAGGGCACAGGCCTGCAGGCTAACATTTAAGCAAACACAGCCCTGAGAGCGCGACCGAGCACATCTGGACACCCAAAGCAGTCACTGCCTGCCGGCCACAGACACAGGCCAGGGTTGAGGGTGGAAGGGAGCGCAGGCAGTCCTTTGGCCTTGTGCTGCCGGGCGCAGACCCTCTCGGAGGCACTGGAAGCCAAGGCACCTGCTGGTATTGAGCAGCTGTGATGAAAGAGCAGAAGCTGAGTGGGTTGGGAGGGCAGCAGGGCCTGGTGGTTCTACACGTGCCCTGTTTCGGGCCCTTCCTCTCACCGGGAAGGGCTGGGCTGCTCCTGGCTCTCCTTCCGTAGCGCTGAAGGCGAGGCTCCTTGACCCAAGGCAGATCCTGAATCACCCCCAGATATCAGCCGTGATGGGTGACCAGGACAAAGATGTGCTCAGCTACATGACCGACTTGGAGGTCAGCCCTGGGAGTGGGAGGCGGGGGTAGGACCACTGGGAGTGGAATTTGGGCAGGAGAGGGCCCGGCAGTCTTGTTCAGCGGGACATGCAGGGAGCATCTCGGGACCCGTGGAGGACAAGTCCCATTCCCCTCGTCTTTCTTTGGCGGGGTAGGTGGAGGAACCGGGCCGTCCCAAGGACCACAGCAGGTTGATGTTTTTCTTTGGGAACAACCCCTACTTCCAGAACAAAGTGATCCTTAAGGAGTATCACCTTAGCATTGCTGGTAGGAGTGGGCTAGAGCTTCGAGGGTGCCGGGGGCGGGCCGGCGGGGGCAGGTGGGCACTCGGGAGGGGCAGGGGGTGTGCAGGGACACAAGGTGGGGGCGGGAGCCGGCACAGGATGGAGAGAGGCTGAGAGGAGAGCGGGAGAGAGGGCGACAGGGTGTGGGTCCTAGACAGTGCAGAGCCTCCCCTGAATTTTCCCTTCCTGCAGGGTACAGGGCGACTCGGTCCACTCCAGTGCAGTGGTTCTGGGATGATGAACGTGGAGCTCCCAGCCGAAGACTCGACACCACCAGCCTTACCTTCTTCAAGTGGTTGTGCGACCCCAGCTGCCCAGGGTCTAACAAGATCGCCGAGGTGGGGCCGCTGAGGCCTGCTTTAGCCTTGGTGATGGCAATGGGGGCAGCCTGGGAATGGGGCCTGGGCCCCGTGCTCACCTGGGCGGTTTCCCCTACCAGATCATCATTGAGGACCTGTGGCCCAATCCCCTGCGGTACTACCTGCGGCAGGGAGGCAGCCGAAGGCAATGAGCAGAGAGGAGGACCTGTCGGTGAGTGGCCGGGTCACTGCTTCCTGAAATATGTGTGGGAAGTGCCAGGGCACTGTCGGGTTTGGGGACCAGTTTGGAAACTGAGGCTCAGAGGACCCTGAGAGCAGGGACCCTGGCGAGGGAACTCAGGGCACACACCCAGGGCAGGGTGTCCACTGGGGCAAGTTCATCCGGTGAGCCAGGTGTGAGCCAGAAAGTCTCAGGTCGTTCGGGGGAAGCAAGGCTCCTCCACCCCATTTCTCTGAACACTCACCCATGGCCGTCCGCCGGGTCCTCAGTTCTCCACCTAGCTTTTCAGGTGGGGACAGTCTGCCAAATTTTGGGAGTGGGGCTGCCTTGTCCCGAGACGCTCCGACGTCCCTCCGTGTTACGGACCACCCCGTGGCCTCCCACAGCCACACGGCCATTCTTGGCAATGGTACTAGGCCATCTGGAGGAGGGTGGTGAAGCCCTAGAGGAGGAGGAAGCGGGATCCCACAAGGACAGGGCCCTCGGTCACCGCCGCCTTAGCGATCCTCGGCATGAGGCAGTGTCACGAACACCTCCCTTGTGCGTCCGTGTGCCGTGTGTTTGTGCGTGTGTGTCGCGGGCACGGCAGCTGTGCGGACGTGGACACCGCAGAGCATCAGAGTTGGACCGACGAGAAGCAGTGGAGGAGGCGTCCAGCGTTGTGAGAGACGGGTGGACGAGTCTACGTGGTGCTCTGCCCGCACAGGACAGACGTGGGGGAACAGATCTTCAGGGCCAGCTCTAGAGAGTGTCCAGCACCCAGATCGCCAGGGATGGCGGGCGAGTCATAAACAAGTTAAGAAGCCCTATGTGTCTGTGCGTGGATGTGTATGGGGGACCCAGCACACGGCCAGTAGGAGATCAGCCCTGGCCTGTGGGATTCCGTGTGTGCGGGGGATGTAAGGCACGGGGGCAGGGCAGGGCAGGGCTTGTTTGTGGAGAGACCACCGCTCTTGCTCGGCAGGTCAGGGAGGAGGACGGGAAAGGGCACACCTCTCTACATGGGAGCCCTGTCCTTCAGGGCAGGGGAAGGGCCGTGCCGAGCGGGGCACTCGTGGCCCGGTGGCTCTGCTACCGCCCCGTTCACCCCGCTTGGAGAGCTTCTCCCTGTACCCTTGCTCCTGGAAGCGTGCCCCGCATTGCTGTGATGCCGTCCCGTGCATGCTTCCTCTAGTCAGGATCACCGCAAAACCACATGTCCCTGGAGGACCACGGAGGAGGCGTTTCCTCAGGGTCCCTCACGGTCCCTCCAGACCCACGTCCTGTCCCTCTGCACCACCCACCCACAGGCGACAGCTCCAAGAACGTGTGAGGGAAATCCGGTGTGAGTTGTGGGCACTGCGGCTGTGTGAGCGGGCTGTGTGTAACGGAGCATGTATGACCAGGTCTGCATGCAGGTGTGTGTGTGTTTGTGTTGTGTGTGTGTTCATGTGGGCGGGCACGTGCGGCCAGCCGACCATGCCTCTGAGCCGGACCACGTGTGCTTGTGTAGTGTGTGTGTTTGCATGTGCACTTGTGTGTGGGAGTGTGTGCTTGTGTGTGTGCAGGGACCACGTGAGCTAATCCGTATTGCGTGTGTGTGTCTGCATACGCCCGTATGTGTGTATGTGTGTGGCCAAGTGTGTGTGCCTGGGTGCCAGAGACTGTGTGTGCTTGCCTGTGTTGTGCATGAGTGTGTGTCTCTCCCGTGGGCACGTACGTGTGTGTTGTGGCACATTTACATGCAGGCGTACCGGACGGTGTCTGTTGGTGTGTGTTTCCTGAGTGTGTGTTTGCACAGGCACGGGTGTGTGTGTTGGCTCGGCCAGGTGCACAAGCCTCTGTTGGGGTACCAGTGTGTGTTGCGTGTGTGTGTTTCCACATGCACGTATTTGTGAGTTTCCATTTGGTTACCGAGATCCGCTCACCTGTATGGATAGTGCATGTGTGTATAGGGTCTGTGTGTCTTTGTAGGCGCACCTTGGCTGGTGATTTTCTGTGGGGCTACTCACCTATGGCTCTGTGCCAGAAACCATGAGTGCGCGTTGGCGTGTAAGTGTGCTTGATTCTGCATGGTTGTCAGCTGCTCGTCCGTGTGTTTGCGAGCCGACGGGGGAGTGTGTGGGCACGCGCGGGTGTGCGTGTATGCATACCCACCTGTGTGTGCCTCTGGTTGGGGACCGTGTGTGTAAGGTGTGTTTCTCATTTTACACAAGCACATGTGCATGTATAGGGGTGCTGGAGGGTGCATACCCCTGTGCCTGCCCACGTCTGTGCCAGTGTGTGTTTTGTCTCTGTGTGTTTTTGCATGCATGGATACATGTGTGTGTGTGTGTTTGTCTGTGTGTCTCTGTCAGCCTGATGGTGCAGGGATAATTGTGAATGCTTCTGTGCAGAAGACCATGTATGTTCGTTGTGTGTGTTCTCCTGCGTGCGTGTGTGTGTGTGTGTGTGTGTGTATGTTTGCGTGGCTCGAGGGTCAGCTGTGCATGGTTGTGAGGCCGAGAGCTTTGGTGAGAGCTTCCACGTGCTCTAAAACAAACATGCTTTCATGCGTGTTTGCAGGGCCACGGAGCATGCCTGTGTGCGGAGATCTTGTGGGGGGGTATCAGCACGTGCTTGCGGCACTGGGTTTGTGTGTGTGTGTGTGTGTGTGTGGGTGTGGGTGTGGGTGTGGGTGCGTGTTTGAGTGGCCAAGTGTCATTCATTGATTGTGGAGCGTGTGTGTTTTTGTTTGTGTGTGTCCTCTGGTGTGTGTGTGTGTGTGTGTGTGTGTGTGTGTGCCATTGTCTATGCCTGTAAGTAAAGACCATGGGTGTTGGTGTGTTTGTTGTGTATGTGTGTGTTGTCGGGACGACGTTTGTGAGTTTGATAGGGCGGGTCCAAGTGTGGATGTCTCTGCTAGAGCCCTTGTGTGAGTGCTGTGTGTGTGTGTGTGTGTGTATGTCTGTTTGCGCAGCCAACAGTGCATGCCTGCGTGCAGGTCCACGTGTGTGCGTGTGGTGTGATTTGCGTGTGTGCATGTGCGTATGCGAGTGTGTGTGTGTGTGTGTCTATGCGACAATCTGCATGCCAGTGTGCCAGATAACGTGTCTGTGCGTGTTGTGTGTCCCGTGTGTTTGCATGGACATGTGTGTATGTGTGTGTGTGCTGTGTGTGTGTGTGCAGCCATCTCATGCCTGTGGGCCGGAGACCGTGTATAGGTGTGTGAGTTGCCGGTCTGCGTGGGTCCACATGGGCACCTCTGTGTGTGTGCGTGCAGCCATCTCCATGCCAGAGAGACGGAATCCGTGTCCATGTGGGTCTTGTGCATGCTTGCATGAGCACACGTGAGTGCTCGTGTCTCCCAGTTTGCAGCAAATGCATGAGAGGGGTGTGTGTGTGGCCACCTTGCATGCCTGTGTGTCAAGAGTGTGTGTCTGTGTGTGTTGCATGTTCAAGTGTCTGCATGAGCACACACGTGTCTCAGTGTGCTTGTAGGCCCTGTTCGATGAAGGAGAGGGAATGCGGGGTTTCTAGCTCTGCTGACTAAGGAGAAAGGGGCCACTGGCAGAGTGCAGCCACGTCCCTCCTGACACACAGCCGTCGTGGGCATTCCTTGGGTATTCAGGGGTGTGTCTGCCCCTGGATGCAACACGCAGAGGGGCCAAGGGAAGCAGGGAGGGGTGGGAGCTGGCGGGCGTGTGTCAGGCGACCTCCCATCTGTGCTGCTGGCACGGCTGGTCCCAGCTGTGGGAAACACTGTGAGGTTTCAGCATGTGCTACAGAGGGGCTAAGAACTTGTGCCCCGATTTGCGCTGTCGGCCAAGGGTCCCAAAGAGGAAGTAAGTACCCACGGCAGTACGTTACTGCAGAGGAAAGGGTCCTGAGGGGAGTATTCCTCCTGGCCGAAGGGCCGTCCTGGTGTCCGATGAGCTCCAGGTTGGGGCGGTCATCTCTGCCTCCTGCGGACCAGGGGGAGAAGAGGGAAGGGAGAGGAGGTGGACCCTCAAGGCCCGTGTTCCCTGCCTCACCGAGGGCCACCTAGCTTGCTGCCCCTGAGCCCACAGGGGCTTCCCAAATCAACACCTCTCACCACCCCTGAGCTCACCCCCACCACCAGCATGCCCCCAAGGACGCACTCCCCCAGGTGACTTTCCCCACTACCTCTGCCACAACTGGACCTTGCAGCGTGGTCCCAGCTCTGTCCTCCTGTTGCCCATCAATGGTCCCTGTGTGAGACTCCCAGCAGCCCCTGGGCTGTCATGCTGACAGCTCAGCCTGTTTGGACTCTTGGCCTCACGTCCTTGGGGAACTCTGTTCCTTCCTGCCTGTCGGAGCAGCTAGCGGTAGGTAGGGGAGGGTTTTGGCCTTCGGGCTCAGGAAACCCTGCTGAGCCCATGGTCCCTGCCCGGAACAGCACTAGGTGGCACCACTGTGCGGCAGTGTTGGGGATCTGAAGCCCGATGCACCCCTCAGGAACAGCTTAGGGTGTTGGAGAGCCGCAATGCCGTGGGCACAGGGAGCTTCCCTTGAGCCACTGGAAAGGCTCTTCCCTCAGACATGTCTTCCCAGCTCCTTGACTCTTAAGCTGCAGGGCAGCCTGGCAGCTCCCACAGTCCGGTCCCTAGGAATTCTTATGTCCGCAGGGTGGAGGTGAAGTCCCATGGACCCTTGTGGTCTCAGGGGATCGGCCAGCATGCCTCAGGCCCCAGAAGTCCCCAGAAAGGGCCAGCCCACCATGCCTGTTTTCCCTGGAAACTTCTGGGCTTCCTCTGGGCTTTCGGGAAGGACCTCCCTGCTCTAAAGGGGAGAGGAAAGGCTGGATGGTAGCTACGTGCCCTGTGCCACCAGAGCAAGGCGCCGTGCTGCCTCGGCCACGTGGAAGTCCTGCCTGCCGTGGAATGAGGTGGGGCGATTGGACGCATGCATCAGCTGCCAGGGAGTAAGTCTTACGTTGCCACGCCATCCCCAGGGCATGGCTCGTGCGGCACTTTGCCGGCTCCGAGGACTAAGTGGGTGTGTGGAGGAAGGCCCGACCTTTCAGTCATGCCTGGAGAGACTGGCTTGCATTGGCACCAAACCAACTGCCCCAAGCCTACTGTGCTGGCTTACAAGCACACTTTGTGTGTCCTCTCACCACGACTGCGAGCCCGCCGCGGGGCCGTGGTGGCCCGGCCTGATATTCCGCTCACGGTCTGACCCGGGTGGCCTGGACGGGCCAAGGCTAGGAAGGGTACGTTCTCTTCTGCAGGCCAGGTGAGCCGGGAACCCATTCCCACGGCATTCGCGGTGTTGGCAGAATGCAACGCAAGACGTTCTGTGTCTAGCAGGAAAGGCACGTGCATTCCTGCTACGTGTGTCCTGGGTGCCGTCCTCAGCTCCTTGCCGCCTGGCCTCCCTAACAGCAGACAGAGAGGTGGCTCCAGGCCAGCAGACGGCATCACCTGCCACCCTCTTAACAGGGTTCACCCAGACATCCTCTTCAGGGTCCCCTTTGCTCTATGCTCGTGGCTCCTCTAAGGGTCAGTTCGTCTGTCCTCCAGGGCAAACACACTGCGTGTCTGCTTGCGTGGTTGTTGGGTGAGTGTGCTGCTGTGGGTACCCCGCTTGGGACCTTTTCCAGGGTCACCTGACTGGGTGCCAGTCACAGAGGGGGACAGGGCTTTTATGTCCAGGGAAAAGAGCTGCTCAGAGAGGCGTCTGCATCTTCCATCCTGAAGTCCTTCTCCCCTAGAGACCGTGTGGCCAGCGAGGGGCCAGAGAAAGAGCACCTGAACCCAAAGACTTAGAGGAAGACGGAGAGGAGAGCAAGAAGAAAGCACAGGCACGCAGATGGAACCAGCACTCTTTGTCACTCTTCTCCTGAGTAGCAAAGGACATGGGCTGGGACAAACTGTGGCCACACTTTTCCCCCCAACCCCGGGCCGGCAGAGAGCATCGGGGCACCTGTGTCCTGGAATTGCCCTAGATTCTCCGGGGCATGGGCTGACGCTTTCCACACACACTGGTCCAGGGCTCCCGGGTGTGTATACAGCGTCCTGAGTCCTAGAGGAGTGTATTCGGGAAGGCGAGGGACAGCCTGGCACTGCTGGGTTCAAATACCAGGCGGAGGGCGCCCCGGGAGGAAGCGGCGGGAGGGGTGAAGGTGGAGGTGTGTCCTGGGAGCGCGGTAGGCGGGGCGCCCCGGCTGGCTCCCTGATTGGTGCCTGCAGGGCGAGGGGCGAGGCCCTGGCTGACCACGCCCACCGGCCGTTAACTGACTGGAAGAGGGGTTCTCCCTTGTCCTGGGCTAGCTCAGGACTCAGTCCCACCAAGGCCGCATACGTGATAGAGCATCATCCTTGGGCGTCACAGCATGCCCTCTATCCCTTGTGCGCGTGTGTTCACCAGCCCGCAGCCTCTGGGAGGACGCTGCCTCCCGCAGACCGCTAGGGGCGCCAGAGCTCCACCTGCCCCACCGTTTGCGGGAGTCGCGTGCTCTCACCTCCAGTTCCTTCCCCTCCGCTGCTGGCTCTGCTCGCGCAGGACCAGGACCACATGGAGAGCGCGGCAGGCTCCGGGGAAGGCGGCGCTGCCCTGCCGTCCGGGAGCACCTTGGTCCTGGAAGGGGGCCGTGAGGCATCGGGGCCCCTCGCCCAGGCAGGTGCCTGGGGAGAGGCGGGGCCGCTGCAGGCCCTAGGTGCCGGGGGGATGGGCACAGAGGCTGGGGTGGGTGCGGAGGCCCAGCAGGGCAGAGAGCAGGCCGGCCCGGGGGACGAGTTGCTGCTGGTGGTGGAGGATATCATGGCGGTGGTGGAGGTCGTGGCGGTGGAAGACCAGGAGGCGGTGCAAGCACAGCAGGACGAGCAACTGCCGCCGCTGCAGCAGGGGGAGTCAGGGCTGGGTCCCGAGATAGCCGGCGCCCCACTTGCCGCGCTGGAGATGGTTCAGTTTGCGCTCAGCTCTGTGGATGCCCAAGCTACCAGGGCCTACTTGCGGCTCAAGCGCAGGATGAATCAGAAGCGGAGTTCTCACCTGGCTCGAAGAAGGGCCATCATCCAGCGCATCCCCGGCTTCTGGGCCCAGGCCGTATCCTTCCTCCCTCTGGGCTTGGGTTTGTCTGCGGTGGAGGACCACTGGCAGGAGGGGAGGAGCAGAGGCTCCGCCAGGGGTAGGAGCGCTGGGGAGAAGGATCCCTGGCCCCTCCCCAACCCCCGTGGGAGTGGGTCCCCCGCCCCTATAAAGGCACAGTACAGGACTGTGGGCCTTGAAGGTGGGGGGAAGGCAGGGGCTGAGGCTTGTATAGACCACGTCTGAGCAGAAGCTGCGGGCAAATGCTCTGGGACTGCAGGGAGCGCTCCCAACACTCTCCAGGTGTCATGGAGCACATGTCCACACCCTGCATGCCTAGTGTAGTTCCACCCTTGGCTCGGAGCAGGTCCTGGAAGGAAACGTCCTGCCGGCTGCGTGGGGCATGCCCATTGAGAGGCAGGCCGCCCCCTTCCCTGTCCTTCAGAGCCTGTGTCCTTTTCCAAAGAGTTCAGTGCCCACCCACAGCTGCGTCCTCATGCGGCTTCCAGAGTCACTCAGCAGGCCGCCACGCTTCCCCGGACACGGCAACCCAGACACGCTGCATGCTGTGCTGCCAACTGTATCAGGCCCTACACAGCCAGGCCGCGGACCCAGGGCCATGCGCCCACACCCACGTTTCCTTACCTCCCTGTCTCTCCCATCTGTGTGTCCCCCACCCTCTCCCTCTCTGCGCTCTGCCTTCCCTCTGTGTCCCTTCCTCCCTGTATGGCTGTCTCTGTCTCTCTTGTGCTTTCCCTCCTGCTGCCTCTAACCCCTTTCCCTCCCTCTCTCGCTGATCCCTACGGGCCCTCCCTTTGCCCTGTGGGTGTGCAGCCAGGCTCCAAGGGAGCTGAGCGGCCCCTTTGTGGGCGCAGAAGGCCCCTCAAGGGCACAGGCCTGCAGGCTAACATTTAAGCAAACACAGCCGTGAGAGCGCGACCGAGCACATCTGGACACCCAAAGCAGTCACTGCCTGCCGGCCACAGACACAGGCCAGGGTTGAGGGTGGAAGGGAGCGCAGGCAGTCCTTTGGCCTTGTGCTGCCGGGCGCAGACCCTCTCGGAGGCACTGGAAGCCAAGGCACCTGCTGGTATTGAGCAGCTGTGATGAAAGAGCAGGAGCTGAGTGGGTTGGGAGGGCAGCAGGGCCTGGTGGTTCTACACGTGCCCTGTTTCGGGCCCTTCCTCTCACCGGGAAGGGCTGGGCTGCTCCTGGCTCTCCTTCCGTAGCGCTGAAGGCGAGGCTCCTTGACCCAAGGCAGATCCTGAATCACCCCCAGATATCAGCCGTGATGGGTGACCAGGACAAAGATGTACTCAGCTACATGACCGACTTGGAGGTCAGCCCTGGGAGTGGGAGGCGGGGGTAGGACCACTGGGAGTGGAATTTGGGCAGGAGAGGGCCCGGCAGTCTTGTTCAGCGGGACATGCAGGGAGCATCTCGGGACCCGTGGAGGACAAGTCCCATTCCCCTCGTCTTTCTTTGGCGGGGTAGGTGGAGGAACCGGGCCGTCCCAAGGACCACAGCAGGTTGATGTTTTTCTTTGGGAACAACCCCTACTTCCAGAACAAAGTGATCCTTAAGGAGTATCACCTTAGCATTGCCGGTAGGAGTGGGCTAGAGCTTCGAGGGTGCCGGGGGCGGGCCGGCGGGGGCAGGTGGGCACTCGGGAGGGGCAGGGGGTGTGCAGGGACACAAGGTGGGGGCGGGAGCCGGCACAGGATGGAGAGAGGCTGAGAGGAGAGCGGGAGAGAGGGCGACAGGGTGTGGGTCCTAGACAGTGCAGAGCCTCCCCTGAATTTTCCCTTCCTGCAGGGTACAGGGCGACTCGGTCCACTCCAGTGCAGTGGTTCTGGGATGATGAACGTGGAGCTCCCAGCCGAAGACTCGACACCACCAGCCTTACCTTCTTCAAGTGGTTGTGCGACCCCAGCTGCCCAGGGTCTAACAAGATCGCCGAGGTGGGGCCGCTGAGGCCTGCTTTAGCCTTGGTGATGGCAATGGGGGCAGCCTGGGAATGGGGCCTGGGCCCCGTGCTCACCTGGGCGGTTTCCCCTACCAGATCATCATTGAGGACCTGTGGCCCAATCCCCTGCGGTACTACCTGCGGCAGGGAGGCAGCCGAAGGCAATGAGCAGAGAGGAGGACCTGTCGGTGAGTGGCCGGGTCACTGCTTCCTGAAATATGTGTGGGAAGTGCCAGGGCACTGTCGGGTTTGGGGACCAGTTTGGAAACTGAGGCTCAGAGGACCCTGAGAGCAGGGACCCTGGCGAGGGAACTCAGGGCACACACCCAGGGCAGGGTGTCCACTGGGGCAAGTTCATCCGGTGAGCCAGGTGTGAGCCAGAAAGTCTCAGGTCGTTCGGGGGAAGCAAGGCTCCTCCACCCCATTTCTCTGAACACTCACCCATGGCCGTCCGCCGGGTCCTCAGTTCTCCACCTAGCTTTTCAGGTGGGGACAGTCTGCCAAATTTTGGGAGTGGGGCTGCCTTGTCCCGAGACGCTCCGACGTCCCTCCGTGTTACGGACCACCCCGTGGCCTCCCACAGCCACACGGCCATTCTTGGCAATGGTACTAGGCCATCTGGAGGAGGGTGGTGAAGCCCTAGAGGAGGAGGAAGCGGGATCCCACAAGGACAGGGCCCTCGGTCACCGCCGCCTTAGCGATCCTCGGCATGAGGCAGTGTCACGAACACCTCCCTTGTGCGTCCGTGTGCCGTGTGTTTGTGCGTGTGTGTCACGGGCACGGCAGCTGTGCGGACGTGGACACCGCAGAGCATCAGAGTTGGACCGACGAGAAGCAGTGGAGGAGGCGTCCAGCGTTGTGAGAGACGGGTGGACGAGTCTACGTGGTGCTCTGCCCGCACAGGACAGACGTGGGGGAACAGATCTTCAGGGCCAGCTCTAGAGAGTGTCCAGCACCCAGATCGCCAGGGATGGCGGGCGAGTCATAAACAAGTTAAGAAGCCCTATGTGTCTGTGCGTGGATGTGTATGGGGGACCCAGCACACGGCCAGTAGGAGATCAGCCCTGGCCTGTGGGATTCCGTGTGTGCGGGGGATGTAAGGCACGGGGGCAGGGCAGGGCAGGGCTTGTTTGTGGAGAGACCACCGCTCTTGCTCGGCAGGTCAGGGAGGAGGACGGGAAAGGGCACACCTCTCTACATGGGAGCCCTGTTCTTCAGGGCAGGGGAAGGGCCGTGCCGAGCGGGGCACTCGTGGCCCGGTGGCTCTGCTACCGCCCCGTTCACCCCGCTTGGAGAGCTTCTCCCTGTACCCTTGCTCCTGGAAGCGTGCCCCGCATTGCTGTGATGCCGTCCCGTGCATGCTTCCTCTAGTCAGGATCACCGCAAAACCACATGTCCCTGGAGGACCACGGAGGAGGCGTTTCCTCAGGGTCCCTCACGGTCCCTCCAGACCCACGTCCTGTCCCTCTGCACCACCCACCCACAGGCGACAGCTCCAAGAACGTGTGAGGGAAATCCGGTGTGAGTTGTGGGCACTGCGGCTGTGTGAGCGGGCTGTGTGTAACGGAGCATGTATGACCAGGTCTGCATGCAGGTGTGTGTGTGTTTGTGTTGTGTGTGTGTTCATGTGGGCGGGCACGTGCGGCCAGCCGACCATGCCTCTGAGCCGGACCACGTGTGCTTGTGTAGTGTGTGTGTTTGCATGTGCACTTGTGTGTGGGAGTGTGTGCTTGTGTGTGTGCAGGGACCACGTGAGCTAATCCGTATTGCGTGTGTGTGTCTGCATACGCCCGTATGTGTGTATGTGTGTGGCCAAGTGTGTGTGCCTGGGTGCCAGAGACTGTGTGTGCTTGCCTGTGTTGTGCATGAGTGTGTGTCTCTCCCGTGGGCACGTACGTGTGTGTTGTGGCACATTTACATGCAGGCGTACCGGACGGTGTCTGTTGGTGTGTGTTTCCTGAGTGTGTGTTTGCACAGGCACGGGTGTGTGTGTTGGCTCGGCCAGGTGCGCAAGCCTCTGTTGGGGTACCAGTGTGTGTTGCGTGTGTGTGTTTCCACATGCACGTATTTGTGAGTTTCCATTTGGTTACCGAGATCCGCTCACCTGTATGGATAGTGCATGTGTGTATAGGGTCTGTGTGTCTTTGTAGGCGCACCTTGGCTGGTGATTTTCTGTGGGGCTACTCACCTATGGCTCTGTGCCAGAAACCATGAGTGCGCGTTGGCGTGTAAGTGTGCTTGATTCTGCATGGTTGTCAGCTGCTCGTCCGTGTGTTTGCGAGCCGACGGGGGAGTGTGTGGGCACGCGCGGGTGTGCGTGTATGCATACCCACCTGTGTGTGCCTCTGGTTGGGGACCGTGTGTGTAAGGTGTGTTTCTCATTTTACACAAGCACATGTGCATGTATAGGGGTGCTGGAGGGTGCATACCCCTGTGCCTGCCCACGTCTGTGCCAGTGTGTGTTTTGTCTCTGTGTGTTTTTGCATGCATGGATACATGTGTGTGTGTGTGTTTGTCTGTGTGTCTCTGTCAGCCTGATGGTGCAGGGATAATTGTGAATGCTTCTGTGCAGAAGACCATGTATGTTCGTTGTGTGTGTTCTCCTGCGTGCGTGTGTGTGTGTGTGTGTGTGTGTGTATGTTTGCGTGGCTCGAGGGTCAGCTGTGCATGGTTGTGAGGCCGAGAGCTTTGGTGAGAGCTTCCACGTGCTCTAAAACAAACATGCTTTCATGCGTGTTTGCAGGGCCACGGAGCATGCCTGTGTGCGGAGATCTTGTGGGGGGGTATCAGCACGTGCTTGCGGCACTGGGTTTGTGTGTGTGTGTGTGTGGGTGTGGGTGTGGGTGTGGGTGTGGGTGCGTGTTTGAGTGGCCAAGTGTCATTCATTGATTGTGGAGCATGTGTGTTTTTGTTTGTGTGTGTCCTCTGGTGTGTGTGTGTGTGTGTGTGTGCCATTGTCTATGCCTGTAAGTAAAGACCATGGGTGTTGGTGTGTTTGTTGTGTATGTGTGTGTTGTCGGGACGACGTTTGTGAGTTTGATAGGGCGGGTCCAAGTGTGGATGTCTCTGCTAGAGCCCTTGTGTGAGTGCTGTGTGTGTGTGTGTGTGTATGTCTGTTTGCGCAGCCAACAGTGCATGCCTGCGTGCAGGTCCACGTGTGTGCGTGTGGTGTGATTTGCGTGTGTGCATGTGCGTATGCGAGTGTGTGTGTGTGTGTCTATGCGACAATCTGCATGCCAGTGTGCCAGATAACGTGTCTGTGCGTGTTGTGTGTCCCGTGTGTTTGCATGGACATGTGTGTATGTGTGTGTGTGCTGTGTGTGTGTGTGCAGCCATCTCATGCCTGTGGGCCGGAGACCGTGTATAGGTGTGTGAGTTGCCGGTCTGCGTGGGTCCACATGGGCACCTCTGTGTGTGTGCGTGCAGCCATCTCCATGCCAGAGAGACGGAATCCGTGTCCATGTGGGTCTTGTGCATGCTTGCATGAGCACACGTGAGTGCTCGTGTCTCCCAGTTTGCAGCAAATGCATGAGAGGGGTGTGTGTGTGGCCACCTTGCATGCCTGTGTGTCAAGAGTGTGTGTCTGTGTGTGTTGCATGTTCAAGTGTCTGCATGAGCACACACGTGTCTCAGTGTGCTTGTAGGCCCTGTTCGATGAAGGAGAGGGAATGCGGGGTTTCTAGCTCTGCTGACTAAGGAGAAAGGGGCCACTGGCAGAGTGCAGCCACGTCCCTCCTGACACACAGCCGTCGTGGGCATTCCTTGGGTATTCAGGGGTGTGTCTGCCCCTGGATGCAACACGCAGAGGGGCCAAGGGAAGCAGGGAGGGGTGGGAGCTGGCGGGCGTGTGTCAGGCGACCTCCCATCTGTGCTGCTGGCACGGCTGGTCCCAGCTGTGGGAAACACTGTGAGGTTTCAGCATGTGCTACAGAGGGGCTAAGAACTTGTGCCCCGATTTGCGCTGTCGGCCAAGGGTCCCAAAGAGGAAGTAAGTACCCACGGCAGTACGTTACTGCAGAGGAAAGGGTCCTGAGGGGAGTATTCCTCCTGGCCGAAGGGCCGTCCTGGTGTCCGATGAGCTCCAGGTTGGGGCGGTCATCTCTGCCTCCTGCGGACCAGGTGGAGAAGAGGGAAGGGAGAGGAGGTGGACCCTCAAGGCCCGTGTTCCCTGCCTCACCGAGGGCCACCTAGCTTGCTGCCCCTGAGCCCACAGGGGCTTCCCAAATCAACACCTCTCACCACCCCTGAGCTCACCCCCACCACCAGCATGCCCCCAAGGACGCACTCCCCCAGGTGACTTTCCCCACTACCTCTGCCACAACTGGACCTTGCAGCGTGGTCCCAGCTCTGTCCTCCTGTTGCCCATCAATGGTCCCTGTGTGAGACTCCCAGCAGCCCCTGGGCTGTCATGCTGACAGCTCAGCCTGTTTGGACTCTTGGCCTCACGTCCTTGGGGAACTCTGTTCCTTCCTGCCTGTCGGAGCAGCTAGCGGTAGGTAGGGGAGGGTTTTGGCCTTCGGGCTCAGGAAACCCTGCTGAGCCCATGGTCCCTGCCCGGAACAGCACTAGGTGGCACCACTGTGCGGCAGTGTTGGGGATCTGAAGCCCGATGCACCCCTCAGGAACAGCTTAGGGTGTTGGAGAGCCGCAATGCCGTGGGCACAGGGAGCTTCCCTTGAGCCACTGGAAAGGCTCTTCCCTCAGACATGTCTTCCCAGCTCCTTGACTCTTAAGCTGCAGGGCAGCCTGGCAGCTCCCACAGTCCGGTCCCTAGGAATTCTTATGTCCGCAGGGTGGAGGTGAAGTCCCATGGACCCTTGTGGTCTCAGGGGATCGGCCAGCATGCCTCAGGCCCCAGAAGTCCCCAGAAAGGGCCAGCCCACCATGCCTGTTTTCCCTGGAAACTTCTGGGCTTCCTCTGGGCTTTCGGGAAGGACCTCCCTGCTCTAAAGGGGAGAGGAAAGGCTGGATGGTAGCTACGTGCCCTGTGCCACCAGAGCAAGGCGCCGTGCTGCCTCGGCCACGTGGAAGTCCTGCCTGCCGTGGAATGAGGTGGGGCGATTGGACGCATGCATCAGCTGCCAGGGAGTAAGTCTTACGTTGCCACGCCATCCCCAGGGCATGGCTCGTGCGGCACTTTGCCGGCTCCGAGGACTAAGTGGGTGTGTGGAGGAAGGCCCGACCTTTCAGTCATGCCTGGAGAGACTGGCTTGCATTGGCACCAAACCAACTGCCCCAAGCCTACTGTGCTGGCTTACAAGCACACTTTGTGTGTCCTCTCACCACGACTGCGAGCCCGCCGCGGGGCCGTGGTGGCCCGGCCTGATATTCCGCTCACGGTCTGACCCGGGTGGCCTGGACGGGCCAAGGCTAGGAAGGGTACGTTCTCTTCTGCAGGCCAGGTGAGCCGGGAACCCATTCCCACGGCATTCGCGGTGTTGGCAGAATGCAACGCAAGACGTTCTGTGTCTAGCAGGAAAGGCACGTGCATTCCTGCTACGTGTGTCCTGGGTGCCGTCCTCAGCTCCTTGCCGCCTGGCCTCCCTAACAGCAGACAGAGAGGTGGCTCCAGGCCAGCAGACGGCATCACCTGCCACCCTCTTAACAGGGTTCACCCAGACATCCTCTTCAGGGTCCCCTTTGCTCTATGCTCGTGGCTCCTCTAAGGGTCAGTTCGTCTGTCCTCCAGGGCAAACACACTGCGTGTCTGCTTGCGTGGTTGTTGGGTGAGTGTGCTGCTGTGGGTACCCCGCTTGGGACCTTTTCCAGGGTCACCTGACTGGGTGCCAGTCACAGAGGGGGACAGGGCTTTTATGTCCAGGGAAAAGAGCTGCTCAGAGAGGCGTCTGCATCTTCCATCCTGAAGTCCTTCTCCCCTAGAGACCGTGTGGCCAGCGAGGGGCCAGAGAAAGAGCACCTGAACCCAAAGACTTAGAGGAAGACGGAGAGGAGAGCAAGAAGAAAGCACAGGCACGCAGATGGAACCAGCACTCTTTGTCACTCTTCTCCTGAGTAGCAAAGGACATGGGCTGGGACAAACTGTGGCCACACTTTTCCCCCCAACCCCGGGCCGGCAGAGAGCATCGGGGCACCTGTGTCCTGGAATTGCCCTAGATTCTCCGGGGCATGGGCTGACGCTTTCCACACACACTGGTCCAGGGCTCCCGGGTGTGTATACAGCGTCCTGAGTCCTAGAGGAGTGTATTCGGGAAGGCGAGGGACAGCCTGGCACTGCTGGGTTCAAATACCAGGCGGAGGGCGCCCCGGGAGGAAGCGGCGGGAGGGGTGAAGGTGGAGGTGTGTCCTGGGAGCGCGGTAGGCGGGGCGCCCCGGCTGGCTCCCTGATTGGTGCCTGCAGGGCGAGGGGCGAGGCCCTGGCTGACCACGCCCACCGGCCGTTAACTGACTGGAAGAGGGGTTCTCCCTTGTCCTGGGCTAGCTCAGGACTCAGTCCCACCAAGGCCGCATACGTGATAGAGCGTCATCCTTGGGCGTCACAGCATGCCCTCTATCCCTTGTGCGCGTGTGTTCACCAGCCCGCAGCCTCTGGGAGGACGCTGCCTCCCGCAGACCGCTAGGGGCGCCAGAGCTCCACCTGCCCCACCGTTTGCGGGAGTCGCGTGCTCTCACCTCCAGTTCCTTCCCCTCCGCTGCTGGCTCTGCTCGCGCAGGACCAGGACCACATGGAGAGCGCGGCAGGCTCCGGGGAAGGCGGCGCTGCCCTGCCGTCCGGGAGCACCTTGGTCCTGGAAGGGGGCCGTGAGGCATCGGGGCCCCTCGCCCAGGCAGGTGCCTGGGGAGAGGCGGGGCCGCTGCAGGCCCTAGGTGCCGGGGGGATGGGCACAGAGGCTGGGGTGGGTGCGGAGGCCCAGCAGGGCAGAGAGCAGGCCGGCCCGGGGGACGAGTTGCTGCTGGTGGTGGAGGATATCATGGCGGTGGTGGAGGTCGTGGCGGTGGAAGACCAGGAGGCGGTGCAAGCACAGCAGGACGAGCAACTGCCGCCGCTGCAGCAGGGGGAGTCAGGGCTGGGTCCCGAGATAGCCGGCGCCCCACTTGCCGCGCTGGAGATGGTTCAGTTTGCGCTCAGCTCTGTGGATGCCCAAGCTACCAGGGCCTACTTGCGGCTCAAGCGCAGGATGAATCAGAAGCGGAGTTCTCACCTGGCTCGAAGAAGGGCCATCATCCAGCGCATCCCCGGCTTCTGGGCCCAGGCCGTATCCTTCCTCCCTCTGGGCTTGGGTTTGTCTGCGGTGGAGGACCACTGGCAGGAGGGGAGGAGCAGAGGCTCCGCCAGGGGTAGGAGCGCTGGGGAGAAGGATCCCTGGCCCCTCCCCAACCCCCGTGGGAGTGGGTCCCCCGCCCCTATAAAGGCACAGTACAGGACTGTGGGCCTTGAAGGTGGGGGGAAGGCAGGGGCTGAGGCTTGTATAGACCACGTCTGAGCAGAAGCTGCGGGCAAATGCTCTGGGACTGCAGGGAGCGCTCCCAACACTCTCCAGGTGTCATGGAGCACATGTCCACACCCTGCATGCCTAGTGTAGTTCCACCCTTGGCTCGGAGCAGGTCCTGGAAGGAAACGTCCTGCCGGCTGCGTGGGGCATGCCCATTGAGAGGCAGGCCGCCCCCTTCCCTGTCCTTCAGAGCCTGTGTCCTTTTCCAAAGAGTTCAGTGCCCACCCACAGCTGCGTCCTCATGCGGCTTCCAGAGTCACTCAGCAGGCCGCCACGCTTCCCCGGACACGGCAACCCAGACACGCTGCATGCTGTGCTGCCAACTGTATCAGGCCCTACACAGCCAGGCCGCGGACCCAGGGCCATGCGCCCACACCCACGTTTCCTTACCTCCCTGTCTCTCCCATCTGTGTGTCCCCCACCCTCTCCCTCTCTGCGCTCTGCCTTCCCTCTGTGTCCCTTCCTCCCTGTATGGCTGTCTCTGTCTCTCTTGTGCTTTCCCTCCTGCTGCCTCTAACCCCTTTCCCTCCCTCTCTCGCTGATCCCTACGGGCCCTCCCTTTGCCCTGTGGGTGTGCAGCCAGGCTCCAAGGGAGCTGAGCGGCCCCTTTGTGGGCGCAGAAGGCCCCTCAAGGGCACAGGCCTGCAGGCTAACATTTAAGCAAACACAGCCGTGAGAGCGCGACCGAGCACATCTGGACACCCAAAGCAGTCACTGCCTGCCGGCCACAGACACAGGCCAGGGTTGAGGGTGGAAGGGAGCGCAGGCAGTCCTTTGGCCTTGTGCTGCCGGGCGCAGACCCTCTCGGAGGCACTGGAAGCCAAGGCACCTGCTGGTATTGAGCAGCTGTGATGAAAGAGCAGGAGCTGAGTGGGTTGGGAGGGCAGCAGGGCCTGGTGGTTCTACACGTGCCCTGTTTCGGGCCCTTCCTCTCACCGGGAAGGGCTGGGCTGCTCCTGGCTCTCCTTCCGTAGCGCTGAAGGCGAGGCTCCTTGACCCAAGGCAGATCCTGAATCACCCCCAGATATCAGCCGTGATGGGTGACCAGGACAAAGATGTGCTCAGCTACATGACCGACTTGGAGGTCAGCCCTGGGAGTGGGAGGCGGGGGTAGGACCACTGGGAGTGGAATTTGGGCAGGAGAGGGCCCGGCAGTCTTGTTCAGCGGGACATGCAGGGAGCATCTCGGGACCCGTGGAGGACAAGTCCCATTCCCCTCGTCTTTCTTTGGCGGGGTAGGTGGAGGAACCGGGCCGTCCCAAGGACCACAGCAGGTTGATGTTTTTCTTTGGGAACAACCCCTACTTCCAGAACAAAGTGATCCTTAAGGAGTATCACCTTAGCATTGCCGGTAGGAGTGGGCTAGAGCTTCGAGGGTGCCGGGGGCGGGCCGGCGGGGGCAGGTGGGCACTCGGGAGGGGCAGGGGGTGTGCAGGGACACAAGGTGGGGGCGGGAGCCGGCACAGGATGGAGAGAGGCTGAGAGGAGAGCGGGAGAGAGGGCGACAGGGTGTGGGTCCTAGACAGTGCAGAGCCTCCCCTGAATTTTCCCTTCCTGCAGGGTACAGGGCGACTCGGTCCACTCCAGTGCAGTGGTTCTGGGATGATGAACGTGGAGCTCCCAGCCGAAGACTCGACACCACCAGCCTTACCTTCTTCAAGTGGTTGTGCGACCCCAGCTGCCCAGGGTCTAACAAGATCGCCGAGGTGGGGCCGCTGAGGCCTGCTTTAGCCTTGGTGATGGCAATGGGGGCAGCCTGGGAATGGGGCCTGGGCCCCGTGCTCACCTGGGCGGTTTCCCCTACCAGATCATCATTGAGGACCTGTGGCCCAATCCCCTGCGGTACTACCTGCGGCAGGGAGGCAGCCGAAGGCAATGAGCAGAGAGGAGGACCTGTCGGTGAGTGGCCGGGTCACTGCTTCCTGAAATATGTGTGGGAAGTGCCAGGGCACTGTCGGGTTTGGGGACCAGTTTGGAAACTGAGGCTCAGAGGACCCTGAGAGCAGGGACCCTGGCGAGGGAACTCAGGGCACACACCCAGGGCAGGGTGTCCACTGGGGCAAGTTCATCCGGTGAGCCAGGTGTGAGCCAGAAAGTCTCAGGTCGTTCGGGGGAAGCAAGGCTCCTCCACCCCATTTCTCTGAACACTCACCCATGGCCGTCCGCCGGGTCCTCAGTTCTCCACCTAGCTTTTCAGGTGGGGACAGTCTGCCAAATTTTGGGAGTGGGGCTGCCTTGTCCCGAGACGCTCCGACGTCCCTCCGTGTTACGGACCACCCCGTGGCCTCCCACAGCCACACGGCCATTCTTGGCAATGGTACTAGGCCATCTGGAGGAGGGTGGTGAAGCCCTAGAGGAGGAGGAAGCGGGATCCCACAAGGACAGGGCCCTCGGTCACCGCCGCCTTAGCGATCCTCGGCATGAGGCAGTGTCACGAACACCTCCCTTGTGCGTCCGTGTGCCGTGTGTTTGTGCGTGTGTGTCGCGGGCACGGCAGCTGTGCGGACGTGGACACCGCAGAGCATCAGAGTTGGACCGACGAGAAGCAGTGGAGGAGGCGTCCAGCGTTGTGAGAGACGGGTGGACGAGTCTACGTGGTGCTCTGCCCGCACAGGACAGACGTGGGGGAACAGATCTTCAGGGCCAGCTCTAGAGAGTGTCCAGCACCCAGATCGCCAGGGATGGCGGGCGAGTCATAAACAAGTTAAGAAGCCCTATGTGTCTGTGCGTGGATGTGTATGGGGGACCCAGCACACGGCCAGTAGGAGATCAGCCCTGGCCTGTGGGATTCCGTGTGTGCGGGGGATGTAAGGCACGGGGGCAGGGCAGGGCAGGGCTTGTTTGTGGAGAGACCACCGCTCTTGCTCGGCAGGTCAGGGAGGAGGACGGGAAAGGGCACACCTCTCTACATGGGAGCCCTGTCCTTCAGGGCAGGGGAAGGGCCGTGCCGAGCGGGGCACTCGTGGCCCGGTGGCTCTGCTACCGCCCCGTTCACCCCGCTTGGAGAGCTTCTCCCTGTACCCTTGCTCCTGGAAGCGTGCCCCGCATTGCTGTGATGCCGTCCCGTGCATGCTTCCTCTAGTCAGGATCACCGCAAAACCACATGTCCCTGGAGGACCACGGAGGAGGCGTTTCCTCAGGGTCCCTCACGGTCCCTCCAGACCCACGTCCTGTCCCTCTGCACCACCCACCCACAGGCGACAGCTCCAAGAACGTGTGAGGGAAATCCGGTGTGAGTTGTGGGCACTGCGGCTGTGTGAGCGGGCTGTGTGTAACGGAGCATGTATGACCAGGTCTGCATGCAGGTGTGTGTGTGTTTGTGTTGTGTGTGTGTTCATGTGGGCGGGCACGTGCGGCCAGCCGACCATGCCTCTGAGCCGGACCACGTGTGCTTGTGTAGTGTGTGTGTTTGCATGTGCACTTGTGTGTGGGAGTGTGTGCTTGTGTGTGTGCAGGGACCACGTGAGCTAATCCGTATTGCGTGTGTGTGTCTGCATACGCCCGTATGTGTGTATGTGTGTGGCCAAGTGTGTGTGCCTGGGTGCCAGAGACTGTGTGTGCTTGCCTGTGTTGTGCATGAGTGTGTGTCTCTCCCGTGGGCACGTACGTGTGTGTTGTGGCACATTTACATGCAGGCGTACCGGACGGTGTCTGTTGGTGTGTGTTTCCTGAGTGTGTGTTTGCACAGGCACGGGTGTGTGTGTTGGCTCGGCCAGGTGCGCAAGCCTCTGTTGGGGTACCAGTGTGTGTTGCGTGTGTGTGTTTCCACATGCACGTATTTGTGAGTTTCCATTTGGTTACCGAGATCCGCTCACCTGTATGGATAGTGCATGTGTGTATAGGGTCTGTGTGTCTTTGTAGGCGCACCTTGGCTGGTGATTTTCTGTGGGGCTACTCACCTATGGCTCTGTGCCAGAAACCATGAGTGCGCGTTGGCGTGTAAGTGTGCTTGATTCTGCATGGTTGTCAGCTGCTCGTCCGTGTGTTTGCGAGCCGACGGGGGAGTGTGTGGGCACGCGCGGGTGTGCGTGTATGCATACCCACCTGTGTGTGCCTCTGGTTGGGGACCGTGTGTGTAAGGTGTGTTTCTCATTTTACACAAGCACATGTGCATGTATAGGGGTGCTGGAGGGTGCATACCCCTGTGCCTGCCCACGTCTGTGCCAGTGTGTGTTTTGTCTCTGTGTGTTTTTGCATGCATGGATACATGTGTGTGTGTGTGTGTTTGTCTGTGTGTCTCTGTCAGCCTGATGGTGCAGGGATAATTGTGAATGCTTCTGTGCAGAAGACCATGTATGTTCGTTGTGTGTGTTCTCCTGCGTGCGTGCGTCTGTGTGTGTGTGTGTGTATGTTTGCGTGGCTCGAGGGTCAGCTGTGCATGGTTGTGAGGCCGAGAGCTTTGGTGAGAGCTTCCACGTGCTCTAAAACAAACATGCTTTCATGCGTGTTTGCAGGGCCACGGAGCATGCCTGTGTGCGGAGATCTTGTGGGGGGGTATCAGCACGTGCTTGCGGCACTGGGTTTGTGTGTGTGTGTGTGTGTGTGTGTGGGTGTGGGTGTGGGTGTGGGTGTGGGTGCGTGTTTGAGTGGCCAAGTGTCATTCATTGATTGTGGAGCGTGTGTGTTTTTGTTTGTGTGTGTCCTCTGGTGTGTGTGTGTGTGTGTGTGTGTGTGTGTGTGCCATTGTCTATGCCTGTAAGTAAAGACCATGGGTGTTGGTGTGTTTGTTGTGTATGTGTGTGTTGTCGGGACGACGTTTGTGTTTGATAGGGCGGGTCCAAGTGTGGATGTCTCTGCTAGAGCCCTTGTGTGAGTGCTGTGTGTGTGTGTGTGTGTGTATGTCTGTTTGCGCAGCCAACAGTGCATGCCTGCGTGCAGGTCCACGTGTGTGCGTGTGGTGTGATTTGCGTGTGTGCATGTGCGTATGCGAGTGTGTGTGTGTGTGTGTCTATGCGACAATCTGCATGCCAGTGTGCCAGATAACGTGTCTGTGCGTGTTGTGTGTCCCGTGTGTTTGCATGGACATGTGTGTATGTGTGTGTGTGCTGTGTGTGTGTGTGCAGCCATCTCATGCCTGTGGGCCGGAGACCGTGTATAGGTGTGTGAGTTGCCGGTCTGCGTGGGTCCACATGGGCACCTCTGTGTGTGTGCGTGCAGCCATCTCCATGCCAGAGAGACGGAATCCGTGTCCATGTGGGTCTTGTGCATGCTTGCATGAGCACACGTGAGTGCTCGTGTCTCCCAGTTTGCAGCAAATGCATGAGAGGGGTGTGTGTGTGGCCACCTTGCATGCCTGTGTGTCAAGAGTGTGTGTCTGTGTGTGTTGCATGTTCAAGTGTCTGCATGAGCACACACGTGTCTCAGTGTGCTTGTAGGCCCTGTTCGATGAAGGAGAGGGAATGCGGGGTTTCTAGCTCTGCTGACTAAGGAGAAAGGGGCCACTGGCAGAGTGCAGCCACGTCCCTCCTGACACACAGCCGTCGTGGGCATTCCTTGGGTATTCAGGGGTGTGTCTGCCCCTGGATGCAACACGCAGAGGGGCCAAGGGAAGCAGGGAGGGGTGGGAGCTGGCGGGCGTGTGTCAGGCGACCTCCCATCTGTGCTGCTGGCACGGCTGGTCCCAGCTGTGGGAAACACTGTGAGGTTTCAGCATGTGCTACAGAGGGGCTAAGAACTTGTGCCCCGATTTGCGCTGTCGGCCAAGGGTCCCAAAGAGTAAGTAAGTACCCACGGCAGTACGTTACTGCAGAGGAAAGGGTCCTGAGGGGAGTATTCCTCCTGGCCGAAGGGCCGTCCTGGTGTCCGATGAGCTCCAGGTTGGGGCGGTCATCTCTGCCTCCTGCGGACCAGGTGGAGAAGAGGGAAGGGAGAGGAGGTGGACCCTCAAGGCCCGTGTTCCCTGCCTCACCGAGGGCCACCTAGCTTGCTGCCCCTGAGCCCACAGGGGCTTCCCAAATCAACACCTCTCACCACCCCTGAGCTCACCCCCACCACCAGCATGCCCCCAAGGACGCACTCCCCCAGGTGACTTTCCCCACTACCTCTGCCACAACTGGACCTTGCAGCGTGGTCCCAGCTCTGTCTTCCTGTTGCCCATCAATGGTCCCTGTGTGAGACTCCCAGCAGCCCCTGGGCTGTCATGCTGACAGCTCAGCCTGTTTGGACTCTTGGCCTCACGTCCTTGGGGAACTCTGTTCCTTCCTGCCTGTCGGAGCAGCTAGCGGTAGGTAGGGGAGGGTTTTGGCCTTCGGGCTCAGGAAACCCTGCTGAGCCCATGGTCCCTGCCCGGAACAGCACTAGGTGGCACCACTGTGCGGCAGTGTTGGGGATCTGAAGCCCGATGCACCCCTCAGGAACAGCTTAGGGTGTTGGAGAGCCGCAATGCCGTGGGCACAGGGAGCTTCCCTTGAGCCACTGGAAAGGCTCTTCCCTCAGACATGTCTTCCCAGCTCCTTGACTCTTAAGCTGCAGGGCAGCCTGGCAGCTCCCACAGTCCGGTCCCTAGGAATTCTTATGTCCGCAGGGTGGAGGTGAAGTCCCATGGACCCTTGTGGTCTCAGGGGATCGGCCAGCATGCCTCAGGCCCCAGAAGTCCCCAGAAAGGGCCAGCCCACCATGCCTGTTTTCCCTGGAAACTTCTGGGCTTCCTCTGGGCTTTCGGGAAGGACCTCCCTGCTCTAAAGGGGAGAGGAAAGGCTGGATGGTAGCTACGTGCCCTGTGCCACCAGAGCAAGGCGCCGTGCTGCCTCGGCCACGTGGAAGTCCTGCCTGCCGTGGAATGAGGTGGGGCGATTGGACGCATGCATCAGCTGCCAGGGAGTAAGTCTTACGTTGCCACGCCATCCCCAGGGCATGGCTCGTGCGGCACTTTGCCGGCTCCGAGGACTAAGTGGGTGTGTGGAGGAAGGCCCGACCTTTCAGTCATGCCTGGAGAGACTGGCTTGCATTGGCACCAAACCAACTGCCCCAAGCCTACTGTGCTGGCTTACAAGCACACTTTGTGTGTCCTCTCACCACGACTGCGAGCCCGCCGCGGGGCCGTGGTGGCCCGGCCTGATATTCCGCTCACGGTCTGACCCGGGTGGCCTGGACGGGCCAAGGCTAGGAAGGGTACGTTCTCTTCTGCAGGCCAGGTGAGCCGGGAACCCATTCCCACGGCATTCGCGGTGTTGGCAGAATGCAACGCAAGACGTTCTGTGTCTAGCAGGAAAGGCACGTGCATTCCTGCTACGTGTGTCCTGGGTGCCGTCCTCAGCTCCTTGCCGCCTGGCCTCCCTAACAGCAGACAGAGAGGTGGCTCCAGGCCAGCAGACGGCATCACCTGCCACCCTCTTAACAGGGTTCACCCAGACATCCTCTTCAGGGTCCCCTTTGCTCTATGCTCGTGGCTCCTCTAAGGGTCAGTTCGTCTGTCCTCCAGGGCAAACACACTGCGTGTCTGCTTGCGTGGTTGTTGGGTGAGTGTGCTGCTGTGGGTACCCCGCTTGGGACCTTTTCCAGGGTCACCTGACTGGGTGCCAGTCACAGAGGGGGACAGGGCTTTTATGTCCAGGGAAAAGAGCTGCTCAGAGAGGCGTCTGCATCTTCCATCCTGAAGTCCTTCTCCCCTAGAGACCGTGTGGCCAGCGAGGGGCCAGAGAAAGAGCACCTGAACCCAAAGACTTAGAGGAAGACGGAGAGGAGAGCAAGAAGAAAGCACAGGCACGCAGATGGAACCAGCACTCTTTGTCACTCTTCTCCTGAGTAGCAAAGGACATGGGCTGGGACAAACTGTGGCCACACTTTTCCCCCCAACCCCGGGCCGGCAGAGAGCATCGGGGCACCTGTGTCCTGGAATTGCCCTAGATTCTCCGGGGCATGGGCTGACGCTTTCCACACACACTGGTCCAGGGCTCCCGGGTGTGTATACAGCGTCCTGAGTCCTAGAGGAGTGTATTCGGGAAGGCGAGGGACAGCCTGGCACTGCTGGGTTCAAATACCAGGCGGAGGGCGCCCCGGGAGGAAGCGGCGGGAGGGGTGAAGGTGGAGGTGTGTCCTGGGAGCGCGGTAGGCGGGGCGCCCCGGCTGGCTCCCTGATTGGTGCCTGCAGGGCGAGGGGCGAGGCCCTGGCTGACCACGCCCACCGGCCGTTAACTGACTGGAAGAGGGGTTCTCCCTTGTCCTGGGCTCGCTCAGGACTCAGTCCCACCAAGGCCGCATACGTGATAGAGCGTCATCCTTGGGCGTCACAGCATGCCCTCTATCCCTTGTGCGCGTGTGTTCACCAGCCCGCAGCCTCTGGGAGGACGCTGCCTCCCGCAGACCGCTAGGGGCGCCAGAGCTCCACCTGCCCCACCGTTTGCGGGAGTCGCGTGCTCTCACCTCCAGTTCCTTCCCTCCGCTGCTGGCTCTGCTCGCGCAGGACCAGGACCACATGGAGAGCGCGGCAGGCTCCGGGGAAGGCGGCGCTGCCCTGCCGTCCGGGAGCACCTTGGTCCTGGAAGGGGGCCGTGAGGCATCGGGGCCCCTCGCCCAGGCAGGTGCCTGGGGAGAGGCGGGGCCGCTGCAGGCCCTAGGTGCCGGGGGGATGGGCACAGAGGCTGGGGTGGGTGCGGAGGCCCAGCAGGGCAGAGAGCAGGCCGGCCCGGGGGACGAGTTGCTGCTGGTGGTGGAGGATATCATGGCGGTGGTGGAGGTCGTGGCGGTGGAAGACCAGGAGGCGGTGCAAGCACAGCAGGACGAGCAACTGCCGCCGCTGCAGCAGGGGGAGTCAGGGCTGGGTCCCGAGATAGCCGGCGCCCCACTTGCCGCGCTGGAGATGGTTCAGTTTGCGCTCAGCTCTGTGGATGCCCAAGCTACCAGGGCCTACTTGCGGCTCAAGCGCAGGATGAATCAGAAGCGGAGTTCTCACCTGGCTCGAAGAAGGGCCATCATCCAGCGCATCCCCGGCTTCTGGGCCCAGGCCGTATCCTTCCTCCCTCTGGGCTTGGGTTTGTCTGCGGTGGAGGACCACTGGCAGGAGGGGAGGAGCAGAGGCTCCGCCAGGGGTAGGAGCGCTGGGGAGAAGGATCCCTGGCCCCTCCCCAACCCCCGTGGGAGTGGGTCCCCCGCCCCTATAAAGGCACAGTACAGGACTGTGGGCCTTGAAGGTGGGGGGAAGGCAGGGGCTGAGGCTTGTATAGACCAAGTCTGAGCAGAAGCTGCGGGCAAATGCTCTGGGACTGCAGGGAGCGCTCCCAACACTCTCCAGGTGTCATGGAGCACATGTCCACACCCTGCATGCCTAGTGTAGTTCCACCCTTGGCTCGGAGCAGGTCCTGGAAGGAAACGTCCTGCCGGCTGCGTGGGGCATGCCCATTGAGAGGCAGGCCGCCCCCTTCCCTGTCCTTCAGAGCCTGTGTCCTTTTCCAAAGAGTTCAGTGCCCACCCACAGCTGCGTCCTCATGCGGCTTCCAGAGTCACTCAGCAGGCCGCCACGCTTCCCCGGACACGGCAACCCAGACACGCTGCATGCTGTGCTGCCAACTGTATCAGGCCCTACACAGCCAGGCCGCGGACCCAGGGCCATGCGCCCACACCCACGTTTCCTTACCTCCCTGTCTCTCCCATCTGTGTGTCCCCCACCCTCTCCCTCTCTGCGCTCTGCCTTCCCTCTGTGTCCCTTCCTCCCTGTATGGCTGTCTCTGTCTCTCTTGTGCTTTCCCTCCTGCTGCCTCTAACCCCTTTCCCTCCCTCTCTCGCTGATCCCTACGGGCCCTCCCTTTGCCCTGTGGGTGTGCAGCCAGGCTCCAAGGGAGCTGAGCGGCCCCTTTGTGGGCGCAGAAGGCCCCTCAAGGGCACAGGCCTGCAGGCTAACATTTAAGCAAACACAGCCGTGAGAGCGCGACCGAGCACATCTGGACACCCAAAGCAGTCACTGCCTGCCGGCCACAGACACAGGCCAGGGTTGAGGGTGGAAGGGAGCGCAGGCAGTCCTTTGGCCTTGTGCTGCCGGGCGCAGACCCTCTCGGAGGCACTGGAAGCCAAGGCACCTGCTGGTATTGAGCAGCTGTGATGAAAGAGCAGGAGCTGAGTGGGTTGGGAGGGCAGCAGGGCCTGGTGGTTCTACACGTGCCCTGTTTCGGGCCCTTCCTCTCACCGGGAAGGGCTGGGCTGCTCCTGGCTCTCCTTCCGTAGCGCTGAAGGCGAGGCTCCTTGACCCAAGGCAGATCCTGAATCACCCCCAGATATCAGCCGTGATGGGTGACCAGGACAAAGATGTGCTCAGCTACATGACCGACTTGGAGGTCAGCCCTGGGAGTGGGAGGCGGGGGTAGGACCACTGGGAGTGGAATTTGGGCAGGAGAGGGCCCGGCAGTCTTGTTCAGCGGGACATGCAGGGAGCATCTCGGGACCCGTGGAGGACAAGTCCCATTCCCCTCGTCTTTCTTTGGCGGGGTAGGTGGAGGAACCGGGCCGTCCCAAGGACCACAGCAGGTTGATGTTTTTCTTTGGGAACAACCCCTACTTCCAGAACAAAGTGATCCTTAAGGAGTATCACCTTAGCATTGCCGGTAGGAGTGGGCTAGAGCTTCGAGGGTGCCGGGGGCGGGCCGGCGGGGGCAGGTGGGCACTCGGGAGGGGCAGGGGGTGTGCAGGGACACAAGGTGGGGGCGGGAGCCGGCACAGGATGGAGAGAGGCTGAGAGGAGAGCGGGAGAGAGGGCGACAGGGTGTGGGTCCTAGACAGTGCAGAGCCTCCCCTGAATTTTCCCTTCCTGCAGGGTACAGGGCGACTCGGTCCACTCCAGTGCAGTGGTTCTGGGATGATGAACGTGGAGCTCCCAGCCGAAGACTCGACACCACCAGCCTTACCTTCTTCAAGTGGTTGTGCGACCCCAGCTGCCCAGGGTCTAACAAGATCGCCGAGGTGGGGCCGCTGAGGCCTGCTTTAGCCTTGGTGATGGCAATGGGGGCAGCCTGGGAATGGGGCCTGGGCCCCGTGCTCACCTGGGCGGTTTCCCCTACCAGATCATCATTGAGGACCTGTGGCCCAATCCCCTGCGGTACTACCTGCGGCAGGGAGGCAGCCGAAGGCAATGAGCAGAGAGGAGGACCTGTCGGTGAGTGGCCGGGTCACTGCTTCCTGAAATATGTGTGGGAAGTGCCAGGGCACTGTCGGGTTTGGGGACCAGTTTGGAAACTGAGGCTCAGAGGACCCTGAGAGCAGGGACCCTGGCGAGGGAACTCAGGGCACACACCCAGGGCAGGGTGTCCACTGGGGCAAGTTCATCCGGTGAGCCAGGTGTGAGCCAGAAAGTCTCAGGTCGTTCGGGGGAAGCAAGGCTCCTCCACCCCATTTCTCTGAACACTCACCCATGGCCGTCCGCCGGGTCCTCAGTTCTCCACCTAGCTTTTCAGGTGGGGACAGTCTGCCAAATTTTGGGAGTGGGGCTGCCTTGTCCCGAGACGCTCCGACGTCCCTCCGTGTTACGGACCACCCCGTGGCCGCCCACAGCCACACGGCCATTCTTGGCAATGGTACTAGGCCATCTGGAGGAGGGTGGTGAAGCCCTAGAGGAGGAGGAAGCGGGATCCCACAAGGACAGGGCCCTCGGTCACCGCCGCCTTAGCGATCCTCGGCATGAGGCAGTGTCACGAACACCTCCCTTGTGCGTCCGTGTGCCGTGTGTTTGTGCGTGTGTGTCGCGGGCACGGCAGCTGTGCGGACGTGGACACCGCAGAGCATCAGAGTTGGACCGACGAGAAGCAGTGGAGGAGGCGTCCAGCGTTGTGAGAGACGGGTGGACGAGTCTACGTGGTGCTCTGCCCGCACAGGACAGACGTGGGGGAACAGATCTTCAGGGCCAGCTCTAGAGAGTGTCCAGCACCCAGATCGCCAGGGATGGCGGGCGAGTCATAAACAAGTTAAGAAGCCCTATGTGTCTGTGCGTGGATGTGTATGGGGGACCCAGCACACGGCCAGTAGGAGATCAGCCCTGGCCTGTGGGATTCCGTGTGTGCGGGGGATGTAAGGCACGGGGGCAGGGCAGGGCAGGGCTTGTTTGTGGAGAGACCACCGCTCTTGCTCGGCAGGTCAGGGAGGAGGACGGGAAAGGGCACACCTCTCTACATGGGAGCCCTGTTCTTCAGGGCAGGGGAAGGGCCGTGCCGAGCGGGGCACTCGTGGCCCGGTGGCTCTGCTACCGCCCCGTTCACCCCGCTTGGAGAGCTTCTCCCTGTACCCTTGCTCCTGGAAGCGTGCCCCGCATTGCTGTGATGCCGTCCCGTGCATGCTTCCTCTAGTCAGGATCACCGCAAAACCACATGTCCCTGGAGGACCACGGAGGAGGCGTTTCCTCAGGGTCCCTCACGGTCCCTCCAGACCCACGTCCTGTCCCTCTGCACCACCCACCCACAGGCGACAGCTCCAAGAACGTGTGAGGGAAATCCGGTGTGAGTTGTGGGCACTGCGGCTGTGTGAGCGGGCTGTGTGTAACGGAGCATGTATGACCAGGTCTGCATGCAGGTGTGTGTGTGTTTGTGTTGTGTGTGTGTTCATGTGGGCGGGCACGTGCGGCCAGCCGACCATGCCTCTGAGCCGGACCACGTGTGCTTGTGTAGTGTGTGTGTTTGCATGTGCACTTGTGTGTGGGAGTGTGTGCTTGTGTGTGTGCAGGGACCACGTGAGCTAATCCGTATTGCGTGTGTGTGTCTGCATACGCCCGTATGTGTGTATGTGTGTGGCCAAGTGTGTGTGCCTGGGTGCCAGAGACTGTGTGTGCTTGCCTGTGTTGTGCATGAGTGTGTGTCTCTCCCGTGGGCACGTACGTGTGTGTTGTGGCACATTTACATGCAGGCGTACCGGACGGTGTCTGTTGGTGTGTGTTTCCTGAGTGTGTGTTTGCACAGGCACGGGTGTGTGTGTTGGCTCGGCCAGGTGCGCAAGCCTCTGTTGGGGTACCAGTGTGTGTTGCGTGTGTGTGTTTCCACATGCACGTATTTGTGAGTTTCCATTTGGTTACCGAGATCCGCTCACCTGTATGGATAGTGCATGTGTGTATAGGGTCTGTGTGTCTTTGTAGGCGCACCTTGGCTGGTGATTTTCTGTGGGGCTACTCACCTATGGCTCTGTGCCAGAAACCATGAGTGCGCGTTGGCGTGTAAGTGTGCTTGATTCTGCATGGTTGTCAGCTGCTCGTCCGTGTGTTTGCGAGCCGACGGGGGAGTGTGTGGGCACGCGCGGGTGTGCGTGTATGCATACCCACCTGTGTGTGCCTCTGGTTGGGGACCGTGTGTGTAAGGTGTGTTTCTCATTTTACACAAGCACATGTGCATGTATAGGGGTGCTGGAGGGTGCATACCCCTGTGCCTGCCCACGTCTGTGCCAGTGTGTGTTTTGTCTCTGTGTGTTTTTGCATGCATGGATACATGTGTGTGTGTGTGTTTGTCTGTGTGTCTCTGTCAGCCTGATGGTGCAGGGATAATTGTGAATGCTTCTGTGCAGAAGACCATGTATGTTCGTTGTGTGTGTTCTCCTGCGTGCGTGTGTGTGTGTGTGTGTGTGTATGTTTGCGTGGCTCGAGGGTCAGCTGTGCATGGTTGTGAGGCCGAGAGCTTTGGTGAGAGCTTCCACGTGCTCTAAAACAAACATGCTTTCATGCGTGTTTGCAGGGCCACGGAGCATGCCTGTGTGCGGAGATCTTGTGGGGGGGTATCAGCACGTGCTTGCGGCACTGGGTTTGTGTGTGTGTGTGTGTGTGTGTGTGGGTGTGGGTGTGGGTGTGGGTGTGGGTGCGTGTTTGAGTGGCCAAGTGTCATTCATTGATTGTGGAGCGTGTGTGTTTTTGTTTGTGTGTGTCCTCTGGTGTGTGTGTGTGTGTGTGTGTGTGTGTGTGTGCCATTGTCTATGCCTGTAAGTAAAGACCATGGGTGTTGGTGTGTTTGTTGTGTATGTGTGTGTTGTCGGGACGACGTTTGTGTTTGATAGGGCGGGTCCAAGTGTGGATGTCTCTGCTAGAGCCCTTGTGTGAGTGCTGTGTGTGTGTGTGTGTGTGTATGTCTGTTTGCGCAGCCAACAGTGCATGCCTGCGTGCAGGTCCACGTGTGTGCGTGTGGTGTGATTTGCGTGTGTGCATGTGCGTATGCGAGTGTGTGTGTGTGTGTGTCTATGCGACAATCTGCATGCCAGTGTGCCAGATAACGTGTCTGTGCGTGTTGTGTGTCCCGTGTGTTTGCATGGACATGTGTGTATGTGTGTGTGTGCTGTGTGTGTGTGTGCAGCCATCTCATGCCTGTGGGCCGGAGACCGTGTATAGGTGTGTGAGTTGCCGGTCTGCGTGGGTCCACATGGGCACCTCTGTGTGTGTGCGTGCAGCCATCTCCATGCCAGAGAGACGGAATCCGTGTCCATGTGGGTCTTGTGCATGCTTGCATGAGCACACGTGAGTGCTCGTGTCTCCCAGTTTGCAGCAAATGCATGAGAGGGGTGTGTGTGTGGCCACCTTGCATGCCTGTGTGTCAAGAGTGTGTGTCTGTGTGTGTTGCATGTTCAAGTGTCTGCATGAGCACACACGTGTCTCAGTGTGCTTGTAGGCCCTGTTCGATGAAGGAGAGGGAATGCGGGGTTTCTAGCTCTGCTGACTAAGGAGAAAGGGGCCACTGGCAGAGTGCAGCCACGTCCCTCCTGACACACAGCCGTCGTGGGCATTCCTTGGGTATTCAGGGGTGTGTCTGCCCCTGGATGCAACACGCAGAGGGGCCAAGGGAAGCAGGGAGGGGTGGGAGCTGGCGGGCGTGTGTCAGGCGACCTCCCATCTGTGCTGCTGGCACGGCTGGTCCCAGCTGTGGGAAACACTGTGAGGTTTCAGCATGTGCTACAGAGGGGCTAAGAACTTGTGCCCCGATTTGCGCTGTCGGCCAAGGGTCCCAAAGAGGAAGTAAGTACCCACGGCAGTACGTTACTGCAGAGGAAAGGGTCCTGAGGGGAGTATTCCTCCTGGCCGAAGGGCCGTCCTGGTGTCCGATGAGCTCCAGGTTGGGGCGGTCATCTCTGCCTCCTGCGGACCAGGGGGAGAAGAGGGAAGGGAGAGGAGGTGGACCCTCAAGGCCCGTGTTCCCTGCCTCACCGAGGGCCACCTAGCTTGCAGCTCCTGAGCCCACAGGGGCTTCCCAAATCAACACCTCTCACCACCCCTGAGCTCACCCCCACCACCAGCATGCCCCCAAGGACGCACTCCCCCAGGTGACTTTCCCCACTACCTCTGCCACAACTGGACCTTGCAGCGTGGTCCCAGCTCTGTCTTCCTGTTGCCCATCAATGGTCCCTGTGTGAGACTCCCAGCAGCCCCTGGGCTGTCATGCTGACAGCTCAGCCTGTTTGGACTCTTGGCCTCACGTCCTTGGGGAACTCTGTTCCTTCCTGCCTGTCGGAGCAGCTAGCGGTAGGTAGGGGAGGGTTTTGGCCTTCGGGCTCAGGAAACCCTGCTGAGCCCATGGTCCCTGCCCGGAACAGCACTAGGTGGCACCACTGTGCGGCAGTGTTGGGGATCTGAAGCCCGATGCACCCCTCAGGAACAGCTTAGGGTGTTGGAGAGCCGCAATGCCGTGGGCACAGGGAGCTTCCCTTGAGCCACTGGAAAGGCTCTTCCCTCAGACATGTCTTCCCAGCTCCTTGACTCTTAAGCTGCAGGGCAGCCTGGCAGCTCCCACAGTCCGGTCCCTAGGAATTCTTATGTCCGCAGGGTGGAGGTGAAGTCCCATGGACCCTTGTGGTCTCAGGGGATCGGCCAGCATGCCTCAGGCCCCAGAAGTCCCCAGAAAGGGCCAGCCCACCATGCCTGTTTTCCCTGGAAACTTCTGGGCTTCCTCTGGGCTTTCGGGAAGGACCTCCCTGCTCTAAAGGGGAGAGGAAAGGCTGGATGGTAGCTACGTGCCCTGTGCCACCAGAGCAAGGCGCCGTGCTGCCTCGGCCACGTGGAAGTCCTGCCTGCCGTGGAATGAGGTGGGGCGATTGGACGCATGCATCAGCTGCCAGGGAGTAAGTCTTACGTTGCCACGCCATCCCCAGGGCATGGCTCGTGCGGCACTTTGCCGGCTCCGAGGACTAAGTGGGTGTGTGGAGGAAGGCCCGACCTTTCAGTCATGCCTGGAGAGACTGGCTTGCATTGGCACCAAACCAACTGCCCCAAGCCTACTGTGCTGGCTTACAAGCACACTTTGTGTGTCCTCTCACCACGACTGCGAGCCCGCCGCGGGGCCGTGGTGGCCCGGCCTGATATTCCGCTCACGGTCTGACCCGGGTGGCCTGGACGGGCCAAGGCTAGGAAGGGTACGTTCTCTTCTGCAGGCCAGGTGAGCCGGGAACCCATTCCCACGGCATTCGCGGTGTTGGCAGAATGCAACGCAAGACGTTCTGTGTCTAGCAGGAAAGGCACGTGCATTCCTGCTACGTGTGTCCTGGGTGCCGTCCTCAGCTCCTTGCCGCCTGGCCTCCCTAACAGCAGACAGAGAGGTGGCTCCAGGCCAGCAGACGGCATCACCTGCCACCCTCTTAACAGGGTTCACCCAGACATCCTCTTCAGGGTCCCCTTTGCTCTATGCTCGTGGCTCCTCTAAGGGTCAGTTCGTCTGTCCTCCAGGGCAAACACACTGCGTGTCTGCTTGCGTGGTTGTTGGGTGAGTGTGCTGCTGTGGGTACCCCGCTTGGGACCTTTTCCAGGGTCACCTGACTGGGTGCCAGTCACAGAGGGGGACAGGGCTTTTATGTCCAGGGAAAAGAGCTGCTCAGAGAGGCGTCTGCATCTTCCATCCTGAAGTCCTTCTCCCCTAGAGACCGTGTGGCCAGCGAGGGGCCAGAGAAAGAGCACCTGAACCCAAAGACTTAGAGGAAGACGGAGAGGAGAGCAAGAAGAAAGCACAGGCACGCAGATGGAACCAGCACTCTTTGTCACTCTTCTCCTGAGTAGCAAAGGACATGGGCTGGGACAAACTGTGGCCACACTTTTCCCCCCAACCCCGGGCCGGCAGAGAGCATCGGGGCACCTGTGTCCTGGAATTGCCCTAGATTCTCCGGGGCATGGGCTGACGCTTTCCACACACACTGGTCCAGGGCTCCCGGGTGTGTATACAGCGTCCTGAGTCCTAGAGGAGTGTATTCGGGAAGGCGAGGGACAGCCTGGCACTGCTGGGTTCAAATACCAGGCGGAGGGCGCCCCGGGAGGAAGCGGCGGGAGGGGTGAAGGTGGAGGTGTGTCCTGGGAGCGCGGTAGGCGGGGCGCCCCGGCTGGCTCCCTGATTGGTGCCTGCAGGGCGAGGGGCGAGGCCCTGGCTGACCACGCCCACCGGCCGTTAACTGACTGGAAGAGGGGTTCTCCCTTGTCCTGGGCTAGCTCAGGACTCAGTCCCACCAAGGCCGCATACGTGATAGAGCGTCATCCTTGGGCGTCACAGCATGCCCTCTATCCCTTGTGCGCGTGTGTTCACCAGCCCGCAGCCTCTGGGAGGACGCTGCCTCCCGCAGACCGCTAGGGGCGCCAGAGCTCCACCTGCCCCACCGTTTGCGGGAGTCGCGTGCTCTCACCTCCAGTTCCTTCCCCTCCGCTGCTGGCTCTGCTCGCGCAGGACCAGGACCACATGGAGAGCGCGGCAGGCTCCGGGGAAGGCGGCGCTGCCCTGCCGTCCGGGAGCACCTTGGTCCTGGAAGGGGGCCGTGAGGCATCGGGGCCCCTCGCCCAGGCAGGTGCCTGGGGAGAGGCGGGGCCGCTGCAGGCCCTAGGTGCCGGGGGGATGGGCACAGAGGCTGGGGTGGGTGCGGAGGCCCAGCAGGGCAGAGAGCAGGCCGGCCCGGGGGACGAGTTGCTGCTGGTGGTGGAGGATATCATGGCGGTGGTGGAGGTCGTGGCGGTGGAAGACCAGGAGGCGGTGCAAGCACAGCAGGACGAGCAACTGCCGCCGCTGCAGCAGGGGGAGTCAGGGCTGGGTCCCGAGATAGCCGGCGCCCCACTTGCCGCGCTGGAGATGGTTCAGTTTGCGCTCAGCTCTGTGGATGCCCAAGCTACCAGGGCCTACTTGCGGCTCAAGCGCAGGATGAATCAGAAGCGGAGTTCTCACCTGGCTCGAAGAAGGGCCATCATCCAGCGCATCCCCGGCTTCTGGGCCCAGGCCGTATCCTTCCTCCCTCTGGGCTTGGGTTTGTCTGCGGTGGAGGACCACTGGCAGGAGGGGAGGAGCAGAGGCTCCGCCAGGGGTAGGAGCGCTGGGGAGAAGGATCCCTGGCCCCTCCCCAACCCCCGTGGGAGTGGGTCCCCCGCCCCTATAAAGGCACAGTACAGGACTGTGGGCCTTGAAGGTGGGGGGAAGGCAGGGGCTGAGGCTTGTATAGACCAAGTCTGAGCAGAAGCTGCGGGCAAATGCTCTGGGACTGCAGGGAGCGCTCCCAACACTCTCCAGGTGTCATGGAGCACATGTCCACACCCTGCATGCCTAGTGTAGTTCCACCCTTGGCTCGGAGCAGGTCCTGGAAGGAAACGTCCTGCCGGCTGCGTGGGGCATGCCCATTGAGAGGCAGGCCGCCCCCTTCCCTGTCCTTCAGAGCCTGTGTCCTTTTCCAAAGAGTTCAGTGCCCACCCACAGCTGCGTCCTCATGCGGCTTCCAGAGTCACTCAGCAGGCCGCCACGCTTCCCCGGACACGGCAACCCAGACACGCTGCATGCTGTGCTGCCAACTGTATCAGGCCCTACACAGCCAGGCCGCGGACCCAGGGCCATGCGCCCACACCCACGTTTCCTTACCTCCCTGTCTCTCCCATCTGTGTGTCCCCCACCCTCTCCCTCTCTGCGCTCTGCCTTCCCTCTGTGTCCCTTCCTCCCTGTATGGCTGTCTCTGTCTCTCTTGTGCTTTCCCTCCTGCTGCCTCTAACCCCTTTCCCTCCCTCTCTCGCTGATCCCTACGGGCCCTCCCTTTGCCCTGTGGGTGTGCAGCCAGGCTCCAAGGGAGCTGAGCGGCCCCTTTGTGGGCGCAGAAGGCCCCTCAAGGGCACAGGCCTGCAGGCTAACATTTAAGCAAACACAGCCGTGAGAGCGCGACCGAGCACATCTGGACACCCAAAGCAGTCACTGCCTGCCGGCCACAGACACAGGCCAGGGTTGAGGGTGGAAGGGAGCGCAGGCAGTCCTTTGGCCTTGTGCTGCCGGGCGCAGACCCTCTCGGAGGCACTGGAAGCCAAGGCACCTGCTGGTATTGAGCAGCTGTGATGAAAGAGCAGGAGCTGAGTGGGTTGGGAGGGCAGCAGGGCCTGGTGGTTCTACACGTGCCCTGTTTCGGGCCCTTCCTCTCACCGGGAAGGGCTGGGCTGCTCCTGGCTCTCCTTCCGTAGCGCTGAAGGCGAGGCTCCTTGACCCAAGGCAGATCCTGAATCACCCCCAGATATCAGCCGTGATGGGTGACCAGGACAAAGATGTGCTCAGCTACATGACCGACTTGGAGGTCAGCCCTGGGAGTGGGAGGCGGGGGTAGGACCACTGGGAGTGGAATTTGGGCAGGAGAGGGCCCGGCAGTCTTGTTCAGCGGGACATGCAGGGAGCATCTCGGGACCCGTGGAGGACAAGTCCCATTCCCCTCGTCTTTCTTTGGCGGGGTAGGTGGAGGAACCGGGCCGTCCCAAGGACCACAGCAGGTTGATGTTTTTCTTTGGGAACAACCCCTACTTCCAGAACAAAGTGATCCTTAAGGAGTATCACCTTAGCATTGCCGGTAGGAGTGGGCTAGAGCTTCGAGGGTGCCGGGGGCGGGCCGGCGGGGGCAGGTGGGCACTCGGGAGGGGCAGGGGGTGTGCAGGGACACAAGGTGGGGGCGGGAGCCGGCACAGGATGGAGAGAGGCTGAGAGGAGAGCGGGAGAGAGGGCGACAGGGTGTGGGTCCTAGACAGTGCAGAGCCTCCCCTGAATTTTCCCTTCCTGCAGGGTACAGGGCGACTCGGTCCACTCCAGTGCAGTGGTTCTGGGATGATGAACGTGGAGCTCCCAGCCGAAGACTCGACACCACCAGCCTTACCTTCTTCAAGTGGTTGTGCGACCCCAGCTGCCCAGGGTCTAACAAGATCGCCGAGGTGGGGCCGCTGAGGCCTGCTTTAGCCTTGGTGATGGCAATGGGGGCAGCCTGGGAATGGGGCCTGGGCCCCGTGCTCACCTGGGCGGTTTCCCCTACCAGATCATCATTGAGGACCTGTGGCCCAATCCCCTGCGGTACTACCTGCGGCAGGGAGGCAGCCGAAGGCAATGAGCAGAGAGGAGGACCTGTCGGTGAGTGGCCGGGTCACTGCTTCCTGAAATATGTGTGGGAAGTGCCAGGGCACTGTCGGGTTTGGGGACCAGTTTGGAAACTGAGGCTCAGAGGACCCTGAGAGCAGGGACCCTGGCGAGGGAACTCAGGGCACACACCCAGGGCAGGGTGTCCACTGGGGCAAGTTCATCCGGTGAGCCAGGTGTGAGCCAGAAAGTCTCAGGTCGTTCGGGGGAAGCAAGGCTCCTCCACCCCATTTCTCTGAACACTCACCCATGGCCGTCCGCCGGGTCCTCAGTTCTCCACCTAGCTTTTCAGGTGGGGACAGTCTGCCAAATTTTGGGAGTGGGGCTGCCTTGTCCCGAGACGCTCCGACGTCCCTCCGTGTTACGGACCACCCCGTGGCCGCCCACAGCCACACGGCCATTCTTGGCAATGGTACTAGGCCATCTGGAGGAGGGTGGTGAAGCCCTAGAGGAGGAGGAAGCGGGATCCCACAAGGACAGGGCCCTCGGTCACCGCCGCCTTAGCGATCCTCGGCATGAGGCAGTGTCACGAACACCTCCCTTGTGCGTCCGTGTGCCGTGTGTTTGTGCGTGTGTGTCGCGGGCACGGCAGCTGTGCGGACGTGGACACCGCAGAGCATCAGAGTTGGACCGACGAGAAGCAGTGGAGGAGGCGTCCAGCGTTGTGAGAGACGGGTGGACGAGTCTACGTGGTGCTCTGCCCGCACAGGACAGACGTGGGGGAACAGATCTTCAGGGCCAGCTCTAGAGAGTGTCCAGCACCCAGATCGCCAGGGATGGCGGGCGAGTCATAAACAAGTTAAGAAGCCCTATGTGTCTGTGCGTGGATGTGTATGGGGGACCCAGCACACGGCCAGTAGGAGATCAGCCCTGGCCTGTGGGATTCCGTGTGTGCGGGGGATGTAAGGCACGGGGGCAGGGCAGGGCAGGGCTTGTTTGTGGAGAGACCACCGCTCTTGCTCGGCAGGTCAGGGAGGAGGACGGGAAAGGGCACACCTCTCTACATGGGAGCCCTGTTCTTCAGGGCAGGGGAAGGGCCGTGCCGAGCGGGGCACTCGTGGCCCGGTGGCTCTGCTACCGCCCCGTTCACCCCGCTTGGAGAGCTTCTCCCTGTACCCTTGCTCCTGGAAGCGTGCCCCGCATTGCTGTGATGCCGTCCCGTGCATGCTTCCTCTAGTCAGGATCACCGCAAAACCACATGTCCCTGGAGGACCACGGAGGAGGCGTTTCCTCAGGGTCCCTCACGGTCCCTCCAGACCCACGTCCTGTCCCTCTGCACCACCCACCCACAGGCGACAGCTCCAAGAACGTGTGAGGGAAATCCGGTGTGAGTTGTGGGCACTGCGGCTGTGTGAGCGGGCTGTGTGTAACGGAGCATGTATGACCAGGTCTGCATGCAGGTGTGTGTGTGTTTGTGTTGTGTGTGTGTTCATGTGGGCGGGCACGTGCGGCCAGCCGACCATGCCTCTGAGCCGGACCACGTGTGCTTGTGTAGTGTGTGTGTTTGCATGTGCACTTGTGTGTGGGAGTGTGTGCTTGTGTGTGTGCAGGGACCACGTGAGCTAATCCGTATTGCGTGTGTGTGTCTGCATACGCCCGTATGTGTGTATGTGTGTGGCCAAGTGTGTGTGCCTGGGTGCCAGAGACTGTGTGTGCTTGCCTGTGTTGTGCATGAGTGTGTGTCTCTCCCGTGGGCACGTACGTGTGTGTTGTGGCACATTTACATGCAGGCGTACCGGACGGTGTCTGTTGGTGTGTGTTTCCTGAGTGTGTGTTTGCACAGGCACGGGTGTGTGTGTTGGCTCGGCCAGGTGCACAAGCCTCTGTTGGGGTACCAGTGTGTGTTGCGTGTGTGTGTTTCCACATGCACGTATTTGTGAGTTTCCATTTGGTTACCGAGATCCGCTCACCTGTATGGATAGTGCATGTGTGTATAGGGTCTGTGTGTCTTTGTAGGCGCACCTTGGCTGGTGATTTTCTGTGGGGCTACTCACCTATGGCTCTGTGCCAGAAACCATGAGTGCGCGTTGGCGTGTAAGTGTGCTTGATTCTGCATGGTTGTCAGCTGCTCGTCTGTGTGTTTGCGAGCCGACGGGGGAGTGTGTGGGCACGCGCGGGTGTGCGTGTATGCATACCCACCTGTGTGTGCCTCTGGTTGGGGACCGTGTGTGTAAGGTGTGTTTCTCATTTTACACAAGCACATGTGCATGTATAGGGGTGCTGGAGGGTGCATACCCCTGTGCCTGCCCACGTCTGTGCCAGTGTGTGTTTTGTCTCTGTGTGTTTTTGCATGCATGGATACATGTGTGTGTGTGTGTTTGTCTGTGTGTCTCTGTCAGCCTGATGGTGCAGGGATAATTGTGAATGCTTCTGTGCAGAAGACCATGTATGTTCGTTGTGTGTGTTCTCCTGCGTGCGTGTGTGTGTGTGTGTGTGTGTATGTTTGTGTGGCTCGAGGGTCAGCTGTGCATGGTTGTAGGGCCGAGAGCTTTGGTGAGAGCTTCCACGTGCTCTAAAACAAACATGCTTTCATGCGTGTTTGCAGGGCCACGGAGCATGCCTGTGTGCGGAGATCTTGTGGGGGGGGTATCAGCACGTGCTTGCGGCACTGGGTTTGTGTGTGTGTGGGGGGGGGGGATGTGTGTGTGGGTGCGTGTTTGAGTGGCCAAGTGTCATTCATTGATTGTGGAGCGTATGTGTTTTTGTTTGTGTGTGTCCTCTGGTGTGTGTGTGTGTATGTGGCCCATTGTCTATGCCTGTAAGTAAAGACCATAGGTGTTGGTGTGTTTGTTGTGTATGTGTGTGTTGTCGGGACGACGTTTGTGAGTTTGATAGGGCGGGTCCAAGTGTGGATGTCTCTGCTAGAGCCCTTGTGTGAGTGCTGTGTGTGTGTGTGTGTGTATGTCTGTTTGCGCAGCCAACAGTGCATGCCTGCGTGCAGGTCCACGTGTGTGCGTGTGGTGTGATTTGCATGTGTGCATGTGCGTATGCGAGTGTGTGTGTGTCTATGCGACAATCTGCATGCCAGTGTGCCAGATAACGTGTCTGTGCGTGTTGTGTGTCCCGTGTGTTTGCATGGACATGTGTGTATGTGTGTGTGTGCTGTGTGTGTGTGTGCAGCCATCTCATGCCTGTGGGCCGGAGACCGTGTATAGGTGTGTGAGTTGCCGGTCTGCGTGGGTCCACATGGGCACCTCTGTGTGTGTGCGTGCAGCCATCTCCATGCCAGAGAGACGGAATCCGTGTCCATGTGGGTCTTGTGCATGCTTGCATGAGCACACGTGAGTGCTCGTGTCTCCCAGTTTGCAGCAAATGCATGAGAGGGGTGTGTGTGTGGCCACCTTGCATGCCTGTGTGTCGAGAGTGTGTGTCTGTGTGTGTTGCATGTTCAAGTGTCTGCATGAGCACACACGTGTCTCAGTGTGCTTGTAGGCCCTGTTCGATGAAGGAGAGGGAATGCGGGGTTTCTAGCTCTGCTGACTAAGGAGAAAGGGGCCACTGGCAGAGTGCAGCCACGTCCCTCCTGACACACAGCCGTCGTGGGCATTCCTTGGGTATTCAGGGGTGTGTCTGCCCCTGGATGCAACATGCAGAGGGGCCAAGGGAAGCAGGGAGGGGTGGGAGCTGGCGGGCGTGTGTCAGGCGACCTCCCATCTGTGCTGCTGGCACGGCTGGACCCAGCTGTGGGAAACACTGTGAGGTTTCAGCATGTGCTACAGAGGGGCTAAGAACTTGTGCCCCGATTTGCGCTGTCGGCCAAGGGTCCCAAAGAGTAAGTAAGTACCCACGGCAGTACGTTACTGCAGAGGAAAGGGTCCTGAGGGGAGTATTCCTCCTGGCCGAAGGGCCGTCCTGGTGTCCGATGAGCTCCAGGTTGGGGCGGTCATCTCTGCCTCCTGCGGACCAGGTGGAGAAGAGGGAAGGGAGAGGAGGTGGACCCTCAAGGCCCGTGTTCCCTGCCTCACCGAGGGCCACCTAGCTTGCTGCTCCTGAGCCCACAGGGGCTTCCCAAATCAACACCTCTCACCACCCCTGAGCTCACCCCCACCACCAGCATGCCCCCAAGGACGCACTCCCCCAGGTGACTTTCCCCACTACCTCTGCCACAACTGGACCTTGCAGCGTGGTCCCAGCTCTGTCCTCCTGTTGCCCATCAATGGTCCCTGTGTGAGACTCCCAGCAGCCCCTGGGCTGTCATGCTGACAGCTCAGCCTGTTTGGACTCTTGGCCTCACGTCCTTGGGGAACTCTGTTCCTTCCTGCCTGTCGGAGCAGCTAGCGGTAGGTAGGGGAGGGTTTTGGCCTTCGGGCTCAGGAAACCCTGCTGAGCCCATGGTCCCTGCCCGGAACAGCACTAGGTGGCACCACTGTGCGGCAGTGTTGGGGATCTGAAGCCCGATGCACCCCTCAGGAACAGCTTAGGGTGTTGGAGAGCCGCAATGCCGTGGGCACACGGAGCTTCCCTTGAGCCACTGGAAAGGCTGTTCCCTCAGACATGTCTTCCCAGCTCCTTGACTCTTAAGCTGCAGGGCAGCCTGGCAGCTCCCACAGTCCGGTCCCTAGGAATTCTTATGTCCGCAGGGTGGAGGTGAAGTCCCATGGACCCTTGTGGTCTCAGGGGATCGGCCAGCATGCCTCAGGCCCCAGAAGTCCCCAGAAAGGGCCAGCCCACCATGCCTGTTTTCCCTGGAAACTTCTGGGCTTCCTCTGGGCTTTCGGGAAGGACCTCCCTGCTCTAAAGGGGAGAGGAAAGGCTGGATGGTAGCTACGTGCCCTGTGCCACCAGAGCAAGGCGCCGTGCTGCCTCGGCCACGTGGAAGTCCTGCCTGCCGTGGAATGAGGTGGGGCGATTGGACGCATGCATCAGCTGCCAGGGAGTAAGTCTTACGTTGCCACGCCATCCCCAGGGCATGGCTCGTGCGGCACTTTGCCGGCTCCGAGGACTAAGTGGGTGTGTGGAGGAAGGCCCGACCTTTCAGTCATGCCTGGAGAGACTGGCTTGCATTGGCACCAAACCAACTGCCCCAAGCCTACTGTGCTGGCTTACAAGCACACTTTGTGTGTCCTCTCACCACGACTGCGAGCCCGCCGCGGGGCCGTGGTGGCCCGGCCTGATATTCCGCTCACGGTCTGACCCGGGTGGCCTGGACGGGCCAAGGCTAGGAAGGGTACGTTCTCTTCTGCAGGCCAGGTGAGCCGGGAACCCATTCCCACGGCATTCGCGGTGTTGGCAGAATGCAACGCAAGACGTTCTGTGTCTAGCAGGAAAGGCACGTGCATTCCTGCTACGTGTGTCCTGGGTGCCGTCCTCAGCTCCTTGCCGCCTGGCCTCCCTAACAGCAGACAGAGAGGTGGCTCCAGGCCAGCAGACGGCATCACCTGCCACCCTCTTAACAGGGTTCACCCAGACATCCTCTTCAGGGTCCCCTTTGCTCTATGCTCGTGGCTCCTCTAAGGGTCAGTTCGTCTGTCCTCCAGGGCAAACACACTGCGTGTCTGCTTGCGTGGTTGTTGGGTGAGTGTGCTGCTGTGGGTACCCTGCTTGGGACCTTTTCCAGGGTCACCTGACTGGGTGCCAGTCACAGAGGGGGACAGGGCTTTTATGTCCAGGGAAAAGAGCTGCTCAGAGAGGCGTCTGCATCTTCCATCCTGAAGTCCTTCTCCCCTAGAGACCGTGTGGCCAGCGAGGGGCCAGAGAAAGAGCACCTGAACCCAAAGACTTAGAGGAAGACGGAGAGGAGAGCAAGAAGAAAGCACAGGCACGCAGATGGAACCAGCACTCTTTGTCACTCTTCTCCTGAGTAGCAAAGGACATGGGCTGGGACAAACTGTGGCCACACTTTTCCCCCCAACCCCGGGCCGGCAGAGAGCATCGGGGCACCTGTGTCCTGGAATTGCCCTAGATTCTCCGGGGCATGGGCTGACGCTTTCCACACACACTGGTCCAGGGCTCCCGGGTGTGTATACAGCGTCCTGAGTCCTAGAGGAGTGTATTCGGGAAGGCGAGGGACAGCCTGGCACTGCTGGGTTCAAATACCAGGCGGAGGGCGCCCCGGGAGGAAGCGGCGGGAGGGGTGAAGGTGGAGGTGTGTCCTGGGAGCGCGGTAGGCGGGGCGCCCCGGCTGGCTCCCTGATTGGTGCCTGCAGGGCGAGGGGCGAGGCCCTGGCTGACCACGCCCACCGGCCGTTAACTGACTGGAAGAGGGGTTCTCCCTTGTCCTGGGCTAGCTCAGGACTCAGTCCCACCAAGGCCGCATACGTGATAGAGCGTCATCCTTGGGCGTCACAGCATGCCCTCTATCCCTTGTGCGCGTGTGTTCACCAGCCCGCAGCCTCTGGGAGGACGCTGCCTCCCGCAGACCGCTAGGGGCGCCAGAGCTCCACCTGCCCCACCGTTTGCGGGAGTCGCGTGCTCTCACCTCCAGTTCCTTCCCTCCGCTGCTGGCTCTGCTCGCGCAGGACCAGGACCACATGGAGAGCGCGGCAGGCTCCGGGGAAGGCGGCGCTGCCCTGCCGTCCGGGAGCACCTTGGTCCTGGAAGGGGGCCGTGAGGCATCGGGGCCCCTCGCCCAGGCAGGTGCCTGGGGAGAGGCGGGGCCGCTGCAGGCCCTAGGTGCCGGGGGGATGGGCACAGAGGCTGGGGTGGGTGCGGAGGCCCAGCAGGGCAGAGAGCAGGCCGGCCCGGGGGACGAGTTGCTGCTGGTGGTGGAGGATATCATGGCGGTGGTGGAGGTCGTGGCGGTGGAAGACCAGGAGGCGGTGCAAGCACAGCAGGACGAGCAACTGCCGCCGCTGCAGCAGGGGGAGTCAGGGCTGGGTCCCGAGATAGCCGGCGCCCCACTTGCCGCGCTGGAGATGGTTCAGTTTGCGCTCAGCTCTGTGGATGCCCAAGCTACCAGGGCCTACTTGCGGCTCAAGCGCAGGATGAATCAGAAGCGGAGTTCTCACCTGGCTCGAAGAAGGGCCATCATCCAGCGCATCCCCGGCTTCTGGGCCCAGGCCGTATCCTTCCTCCCTCTGGGCTTGGGTTTGTCTGCGGTGGAGGACCACTGGCAGGAGGGGAGGAGCAGAGGCTCCGCCAGGGGTAGGAGCGCTGGGGAGAAGGATCCCTGGCCCCTCCCCAACCCCCGTGGGAGTGGGTCCCCCGCCCCTATAAAGGCACAGTACAGGACTGTGGGCCTTGAAGGTGGGGGGAAGGCAGGGGCTGAGGCTTGTATAGACCACGTCTGAGCAGAAGCTGCGGGCAAATGCTCTGGGACTGCAGGGAGCGCTCCCAACACTCTCCAGGTGTCATGGAGCACATGTCCACACCCTGCATGCCTAGTGTAGTTCCACCCTTGGCTCGGAGCAGGTCCTGGAAGGAAACGTCCTGCCGGCTGCGTGGGGCATGCCCATTGAGAGGCAGGCCGCCCCCTTCCCTGTCCTTCAGAGCCTGTGTCCTTTTCCAAAGAGTTCAGTGCCCACCCACAGCTGCGTCCTCATGCGGCTTCCAGAGTCACTCAGCAGGCCGCCACGCTTCCCCGGACACGGCAACCCAGACACGCTGCATGCTGTGCTGCCAACTGTATCAGGCCCTACACAGCCAGGCCGCGGACCCAGGGCCATGCGCCCACACCCACGTTTCCTTACCTCCCTGTCTCTCCCATCTGTGTGTCCCCCACCCTCTCCCTCTCTGCGCTCTGCCTTCCCTCTGTGTCCCTTCCTCCCTGTATGGCTGTCTCTGTCTCTCTTGTGCTTTCCCTCCTGCTGCCTCTAACCCCTTTCCCTCCCTCTCTCGCTGATCCCTACGGGCCCTCCCTTTGCCCTGTGGGTGTGCAGCCAGGCTCCAAGGGAGCTGAGCGGCCCCTTTGTGGGTGCAGAAGGCCCCTCAAGGGCACAGGCCTGCAGGCTAACATTTAAGCAAACACAGCCGTGAGAGCGCGACCGAGCACATCTGGACACCCAAAGCAGTCACTGCCTGCCGGCCACAGACACAGGCCAGGGTTGAGGGTGGAAGGGAGCGCAGGCAGTCCTTTGGCCTTGTGCTGCCGGGCGCAGACCCTCTCGGAGGCACTGGAAGCCAAGGCACCTGCTGGTATTGAGCAGCTGTGATGAAAGAGCAGGAGCTGAGTGGGTTGGGAGGGCAGCAGGGCCTGGTGGTTCTACACGTGCCCTGTTTCGGGCCCTTCCTCTCACCGGGAAGGGCTGGGCTGCTCCTGGCTCTCCTTCCGTAGCGCTGAAGGCGAGGCTCCTTGACCCAAGGCAGATCCTGAATCACCCCCAGATATCAGCCGTGATGGGTGACCAGGACAAAGATGTGCTCAGCTACATGACCGACTTGGAGGTCAGCCCTGGGAGTGGGAGGCGGGGGTAGGACCACTGGGAGTGGAATTTGGGCAGGAGAGGGCCCGGCAGTCTTGTTCAGCGGGACATGCAGGGAGCATCTCGGGACCCGTGGAGGACAAGTCCCATTCCCCTCGTCTTTCTTTGGCGGGGTAGGTGGAGGAACCGGGCCGTCCCAAGGACCACAGCAGGTTGATGTTTTTCTTTGGGAACAACCCCTACTTCCAGAACAAAGTGATCCTTAAGGAGTATCACCTTAGCATTGCCGGTAGGAGTGGGCTAGAGCTTCGAGGGTGCCGGGGGCGGGCCGGCGGGGGCAGGTGGGCACTCGGGAGGGGCAGGGGGTGTGCAGGGACACAAGGTGGGGGCGGGAGCCGGCACAGGATGGAGAGAGGCTGAGAGGAGAGCGGGAGAGAGGGCGACAGGGTGTGGGTCCTAGACAGTGCAGAGCCTCCCCTGAATTTTCCCTTCCTGCAGGGTACAGGGCGACTCGGTCCACTCCAGTGCAGTGGTTCTGGGATGATGAACGTGGAGCTCCCAGCCGAAGACTCGACACCACCAGCCTTACCTTCTTCAAGTGGTTGTGCGACCCCAGCTGCCCAGGGTCTAACAAGATCGCCGAGGTGGGGCCGCTGAGGCCTGCTTTAGCCTTGGTGATGGCAATGGGGGCAGCCTGGGAATGGGGCCTGGGCCCCGTGCTCACCTGGGCGGTTTCCCCTACCAGATCATCATTGAGGACCTGTGGCCCAATCCCCTGCGGTACTACCTGCGGCAGGGAGGCAGCCGAAGGCAATGAGCAGAGAGGAGGACCTGTCGGTGAGTGGCCGGGTCACTGCTTCCTGAAATATGTGTGGGAAGTGCCAGGGCACTGTCGGGTTTGGGGACCAGTTTGGAAACTGAGGCTCAGAGGACCCTGAGAGCAGGGACCCTGGCGAGGGAACTCAGGGCACACACCCAGGGCAGGGTGTCCACTGGGGCAAGTTCATCCGGTGAGCCAGGTGTGAGCCAGAAAGTCTCAGGTCGTTCGGGGGAAGCAAGGCTCCTCCACCCCATTTCTCTGAACACTCACCCATGGCCGTCCGCCGGGTCCTCAGTTCTCCACCTAGCTTTTCAGGTGGGGACAGTCTGCCAAATTTTGGGAGTGGGGCTGCCTTGTCCCGAGACGCTCCGACGTCCCTCCGTGTTACGGACCACCCCGTGGCCTCCCACAGCCACACGGCCATTCTTGGCAATGGTACTAGGCCATCTGGAGGAGGGTGGTGAAGCCCTAGAGGAGGAGGAAGCGGGATCCCACAAGGACAGGGCCCTCGGTCACCGCCGCCTTAGCGATCCTCGGCATGAGGCAGTGTCACGAACACCTCCCTTGTGCGTCCGTGTGCCGTGTGTTTGTGCGTGTGTGTCGCGGGCACGGCAGCTGTGCGGACGTGGACACCGCAGAGCATCAGAGTTGGACCGACGAGAAGCAGTGGAGGAGGCGTCCAGCGTTGTGAGAGACGGGTGGACGAGTCTACGTGGTGCTCTGCCCGCACAGGACAGACGTGGGGGAACAGATCTTCAGGGCCAGCTCTAGAGAGTGTCCAGCACCCAGATCGCCAGGGATGGCGGGCGAGTCATAAACAAGTTAAGAAGCCCTATGTGTCTGTGCGTGGATGTGTATGGGGGACCCAGCACACGGCCAGTAGGAGATCAGCCCTGGCCTGTGGGATTCCGTGTGTGCGGGGGATGTAAGGCACGGGGGCAGGGCAGGGCAGGGCTTGTTTGTGGAGAGACCACCGCTCTTGCTCGGCAGGTCAGGGAGGAGGACGGGAAAGGGCACACCTCTCTACATGGGAGCCCTGTTCTTCAGGGCAGGGGAAGGGCCGTGCCGAGCGGGGCACTCGTGGCCCGGTGGCTCTGCTACCGCCCCGTTCACCCCGCTTGGAGAGCTTCTCCCTGTACCCTTGCTCCTGGAAGCGTGCCCCGCATTGCTGTGATGCCGTCCCGTGCATGCTTCCTCTAGTCAGGATCACCGCAAAACCACATGTCCCTGGAGGACCACGGAGGAGGCGTTTCCTCAGGGTCCCTCACGGTCCCTCCAGACCCACGTCCTGTCCCTCTGCACCACCCACCCACAGGCGACAGCTCCAAGAACGTGTGAGGGAAATCCGGTGTGAGTTGTGGGCACTGCGGCTGTGTGAGCGGGCTGTGTGTAACGGAGCATGTATGACCAGGTCTGCATGCAGGTGTGTGTGTGTTTGTGTTGTGTGTGTGTTCATGTGGGCGGGCACGTGCGGCCAGCCGACCATGCCTCTGAGCCGGACCACTTGTGCTTGTGTAGTGTGTGTGTTTGCATGTGCACTTGTGTGTGGGAGTGTGTGCTTGTGTGTGTGCAGGGACCACGTGAGCTAATCCGTATTGCGTGTGTGTGTCTGCATACGCCCGTATGTGTGTATGTGTGTGGCCAAGTGTGTGTGCCTGGGTGCCAGAGACTGTGTGTGCTTGCCTGTGTTGTGCATGAGTGTGTGTCTCTCCCGTGGGCACGTACGTGTGTGTTGTGGCACATTTACATGCAGGCGTACCGGACGGTGTCTGTTGGTGTGTGTTTCCTGAGTGTGTGTTTGCACAGGCACGGGTGTGTGTGTTGGCTCGGCCAGGTGCACAAGCCTCTGTTGGGGTACCAGTGTGTGTTGCGTGTGTGTGTTTCCACATGCACGTATTTGTGAGTTTCCATTTGGTTACCGAGATCCGCTCACCTGTATGGATAGTGCATGTGTGTATAGGGTCTGTGTGTCTTTGTAGGCGCACCTTGGCTGGTGATTTTCTGTGGGGCTACTCACCTATGGCTCTGTGCCAGAAACCATGAGTGCGCGTTGGCGTGTAAGTGTGCTTGATTCTGCATGGTTGTCAGCTGCTCGTCCGTGTGTTTGCGAGCCGACGGGGGAGTGTGTGGGCACGCGCGGGTGTGCGTGTATGCATACCCACCTGTGTGTGCCTCTGGTTGGGGACCGTGTGTGTAAGGTGTGTTTCTCATTTTACACAAGCACATGTGCATGTATAGGGGTGCTGGAGGGTGCATACCCCTGTGCCTGCCCACGTCTGTGCCAGTGTGTGTTTTGTCTCTGTGTGTTTTTGCATGCATGGATACATGTGTGTGTGTGTGTTTGTCTGTGTGTCTCTGTCAGCCTGATGGTGCAGGGATAATTGTGAATGCTTCTGTGCAGAAGACCATGTATGTTCGTTGTGTGTGTTCTCCTGCGTGCGTGCGTCTGTGTGTGTGTGTGTGTGTGTGTGTGTATGTTTGCGTGGCTCGAGGGTCAGCTGTGCATGGTTGTGAGGCCGAGAGCTTTGGTGAGAGCTTCCACGTGCTCTAAAACAAACATGCTTTCATGCGTGTTTGCAGGGCCACGGAGCATGCCTGTGTGCGGAGATCTTGTGGGGGGGGTATCAGCACGTGCTTGCGGCACTGGGTTTGTGTGTGTGTGGGGGTGTGTGTGTGTGTGTGTGGGTGTGTGGGTGTGTGGGTGCGTGTTTGAGTGGCCAAGTGTCATTCATTGATTGTGAAGCGTGTGTGTTTTTGTTTGTGTGTGTCCTCTGGTGTGTGTGTGTGTGTGTGTGTGCCATTGTCTATGCCTGTAAGTAAAGACCATGGGTGTTGGTGTGTTTGTTGTGTATGTGTGTGTTGTCGGGACGACGTTTGTGAGTTTGATAGGGCGGGTCCAAGTGTGGATGTCTCTGCTAGAGCCCTTGTGTGAGTGCTGTGTGTGTGTGTGTGTGTATGTCTGTTTGCGCAGCCAACAGTGCATGCCTGCGTGCAGGTCCACGTGTGTGCGTGTGGTGTGATTTGCGTGTGTGCATGTGCGTATGCGAGTGTGTGTGTGTGTGTGTCTATGCGACAATCTGCATGCCAGTGTGCCAGATAACGTGTCTGTGCGTGTTGTGTGTCCCGTGTGTTTGCATGGACATGTGTGTATGTGTGTGTGTGCTGTGTGTGTGTGTGCAGCCATCTCATGCCTGTGGGCCGGAGACCGTGTATAGGTGTGTGAGTTGCCGGTCTGCGTGGGTCCACATGGGCACCTCTGTGTGTGTGCGTGCAGCCATCTCCATGCCAGAGAGACGGAATCCGTGTCCATGTGGGTCTTGTGCATGCTTGCATGAGCACACGTGAGTGCTCGTGTCTCCCAGTTTGCAGCAAATGCATGAGAGGGGTGTGTGTGTGGCCACCTTGCATGCCTGTGTGTCAAGAGTGTGTGTCTGTGTGTGTTGCATGTTCAAGTGTCTGCATGAGCACACACGTGTCTCAGTGTGCTTGTAGGCCCTGTTCGATGAAGGAGAGGGAATGCGGGGTTTCTAGCTCTGCTGACTAAGGAGAAAGGGGCCACTGGCAGAGTGCAGCCACGTCCCTCCTGACACACAGCCGTCGTGGGCATTCCTTGGGTATTCAGGGGTGTGTCTGCCCCTGGATGCAACACGCAGAGGGGCCAAGGGAAGCAGGGAGGGGTGGGAGCTGGCGGGCGTGTGTCAGGCGACCTCCCATCTGTGCTGCTGGCACGGCTGGTCCCAGCTGTGGGAAACACTGTGAGGTTTCAGCATGTGCTACAGAGGGGCTAAGAACTTGTGCCCCGATTTGCGCTGTCGGCCAAGGGTCCCAAAGAGGAAGTAAGTACCCACGGCAGTACGTTACTGCAGAGGAAAGGGTCCTGAGGGGAGTATTCCTCCTGGCCGAAGGGCCGTCCTGGTGTCCGATGAGCTCCAGGTTGGGGCGGTCATCTCTGCCTCCTGCGGACCAGGGGGAGAAGAGGGAAGGGAGAGGAGGTGGACCCTCAAGGCCCGTGTTCCCTGCCTCACCGAGGGCCACCTAGCTTGCAGCTCCTGAGCCCACAGGGGCTTCCCAAATCAACACCTCTCACCACCCCTGAGCTCACCCCCACCACCAGCATGCCCCCAAGGACGCACTCCCCCAGGTGACTTTCCCCACTACCTCTGCCACAACTGGACCTTGCAGCGTGGTCCCAGCTCTGTCTTCCTGTTGCCCATCGATGGTCCCTGTGTGAGACTCCCAGCAGCCCCTGGGCTGTCATGCTGACAGCTCAGCCTGTTTGGACTCTTGGCCTCACGTCCTTGGGGAACTCTGTTCCTTCCTGCCTGTCGGAGCAGCTAGCGGTAGGTAGGGGAGGGTTTTGGCCTTCGGGCTCAGGAAACCCTGCTGAGCCCATGGCCCCTGCCCGGAACAGCACTAGGTGGCACCACTGTGCGGCAGTGTTGGGGATCTGAAGCCCGATGCACCCCTCAGGAACAGCTTAGGGTGTTGGAGAGCCGCAATGCCGTGGGCACAGGGAGCTTCCCTTGAGCCACTGGAAAGGCTCTTCCCTCAGACATGTCTTCCCAGCTCCTTGACTCTTAAGCTGCAGGGCAGCCTGGCAGCTCCCACAGTCCGGTCCCTAGGAATTCTTATGTCCGCAGGGTGGAGGTGAAGTCCCATGGACCCTTGTGGTCTCAGGGGATCGGCCAGCATGCCTCAGGCCCCAGAAGTCCCCAGAAAGGGCCAGCCCACCATGCCTGTTTTCCCTGGAAACTTCTGGGCTTCCTCTGGGCTTTCGGGAAGGACCTCCCTGCTCTAAAGGGGAGAGGAAAGGCTGGATGGTAGCTACGTGCCCTGTGCCACCAGAGCAAGGCGCCGTGCTGCCTCGGCCACGTGGAAGTCCTGCCTGCCGTGGAATGAGGTGGGGCGATTGGACGCATGCATCAGCTGCCAGGGAGTAAGTCTTACGTTGCCACGCCATCCCCAGGGCATGGCTCGTGCGGCACTTTGCCGGCTCCGAGGACTAAGTGGGTGTGTGGAGGAAGGCCCGACCTTTCAGTCATGCCTGGAGAGACTGGCTTGCATTGGCACCAAACCAACTGCCCCAAGCCTACTGTGCTGGCTTACAAGCACACTTTGTGTGTCCTCTCACCACGACTGCGAGCCCGCCGCGGGGCCGTGGTGGCCCGGCCTGATATTCCGCTCACGGTCTGACCCGGGTGGCCTGGACGGGCCAAGGCTAGGAAGGGTACGTTCTCTTCTGCAGGCCAGGTGAGCCGGGAACCCATTCCCACGGCATTCGCGGTGTTGGCAGAATGCAACGCAAGACGTTCTGTGTCTAGCAGGAAAGGCACGTGCATTCCTGCTACGTGTGTCCTGGGTGCCGTCCTCAGCTCCTTGCCGCCTGGCCTCCCTAACAGCAGACAGAGAGGTGGCTCCAGGCCAGCAGACGGCATCACCTGCCACCCTCTTAACAGGGTTCACCCAGACATCCTCTTCAGGGTCCCCTTTGCTCTATGCTCGTGGCTCCTCTAAGGGTCAGTTCGTCTGTCCTCCAGGGCAAACACACTGCGTGTCTGCTTGCGTGGTTGTTGGGTGAGTGTGCTGCTGTGGGTACCCCGCTTGGGACCTTTTCCAGGGTCACCTGACTGGGTGCCAGTCACAGAGGGGGACAGGGCTTTTATGTCCAGGGAAAAGAGCTGCTCAGAGAGGCGTCTGCATCTTCCATCCTGAAGTCCTTCTCCCCTAGAGACCGTGTGGCCAGCGAGGGGCCAGAGAAAGAGCACCTGAACCCAAAGACTTAGAGGAAGACGGAGAGGAGAGCAAGAAGAAAGCACAGGCACGCAGATGGAACCAGCACTCTTTGTCACTCTTCTCCTGAGTAGCAAAGGACATGGGCTGGGACAAACTGTGGCCACACTTTTCCCCCCAACCCCGGGCCGGCAGAGAGCATCGGGGCACCTGTGTCCTGGAATTGCCCTAGATTCTCCGGGGCATGGGCTGACGCTTTCCACACACACTGGTCCAGGGCTCCCGGGTGTGTATACAGCGTCCTGAGTCCTAGAGGAGTGTATTCGGGAAGGCGAGGGACAGCCTGGCACTGCTGGGTTCAAATACCAGGCGGAGGGCGCCCCGGGAGGAAGCGGCGGGAGGGGTGAAGGTGGAGGTGTGTCCTGGGAGCGCGGTAGGCGGGGCGCCCCGGCTGGCTCCCTGATTGGTGCCTGCAGGGCGAGGGGCGAGGCCCTGGCTGACCACGCCCACCGGCCGTTAACTGACTGGAAGAGGGGTTCTCCCTTGTCCTGGGCTAGCTCAGGACTCAGTCCCACCAAGGCCGCATACGTGATAGAGCGTCATCCTTGGGCGTCACAGCATGCCCTCTATCCCTTGTGCGCGTGTGTTCACCAGCCCGCAGCCTCTGGGAGGACGCTGCCTCCCGCAGACCGCTAGGGGCGCCAGAGCTCCACCTGCCCCACCGTTTGCGGGAGTCGCGTGCTCTCACCTCCAGTTCCTTCCCTCCGCTGCTGGCTCTGCTCGCGCAGGACCAGGACCACATGGAGAGCGCGGCAGGCTCCGGGGAAGGCGGCGCTGCCCTGCCGTCCGGGAGCACCTTGGTCCTGGAAGGGGGCCGTGAGGCATCGGGGCCCCTCGCCCAGGCAGGTGCCTGGGGAGAGGCGGGGCCGCTGCAGGCCCTAGGTGCCGGGGGGATGGGCACAGAGGCTGGGGTGGGTGCGGAGGCCCAGCAGGGCAGAGAGCAGGCCGGCCCGGGGGACGAGTTGCTGCTGGTGGTGGAGGATATCATGGCGGTGGTGGAGGTCGTGGCGGTGGAAGACCAGGAGGCGGTGCAAGCACAGCAGGACGAGCAACTGCCGCCGCTGCAGCAGGGGGAGTCAGGGCTGGGTCCCGAGATAGCCGGCGCCCCACTTGCCGCGCTGGAGATGGTTCAGTTTGCGCTCAGCTCTGTGGATGCCCAAGCTACCAGGGCCTACTTGCGGCTCAAGCGCAGGATGAATCAGAAGCGGAGTTCTCACCTGGCTCGAAGAAGGGCCATCATCCAGCGCATCCCCGGCTTCTGGGCCCAGGCCGTATCCTTCCTCCCTCTGGGCTTGGGTTTGTCTGCGGTGGAGGACCACTGGCAGGAGGGGAGGAGCAGAGGCTCCGCCAGGGGTAGGAGCGCTGGGGAGAAGGATCCCTGGCCCCTCCCCAACCCCCGTGGGAGTGGGTCCCCCGCCCCTATAAAGGCACAGTACAGGACTGTGGGCCTTGAAGGTGGGGGGAAGGCAGGGGCTGAGGCTTGTATAGACCACGTCTGAGCAGAAGCTGCGGCCAAATGCTCTGGGACTGCAGGGAGCGCTCCCAACACTCTCCAGGTGTCATGGAGCACATGTCCACACCCTGCATGCCTAGTGTAGTTCCACCCTTGGCTCGGAGCAGGTCCTGGAAGGAAACGTCCTGCCGGCTGCGTGGGGCATGCCCATTGAGAGGCAGGCCGCCCCCTTCCCTGTCCTTCAGAGCCTGTGTCCTTTTCCAAAGAGTTCAGTGCCCACCCACAGCTGCGTCCTCATGCGGCTTCCAGAGTCACTCAGCAGGCCGCCACGCTTCCCCGGACACGGCAACCCAGACACGCTGCATGCTGTGCTGCCAACTGTATCAGGCCCTACACAGCCAGGCCGCGGACCCAGGGCCATGCGCCCACACCCACGTTTCCTTACCTCCCTGTCTCTCCCATCTGTGTGTCCCCCACCCTCTCCCTCTCTGCGCTCTGCCTTCCCTCTGTGTCCCTTCCTCCCTGTATGGCTGTCTCTGTCTCTCTTGTGCTTTCCCTCCTGCTGCCTCTAACCCCTTTCCCTCCCTCTCTCGCTGATCCCTACGGGCCCTCCCTTTGCCCTGTGGGTGTGCAGCCAGGCTCCAAGGGAGCTGAGCGGCCCCTTTGTGGGCGCAGAAGGCCCCTCAAGGGCACAGGCCTGCAGGCTAACATTTAAGCAAACACAGCCGTGAGAGCGCGACCGAGCACATCTGGACACCCAAAGCAGTCACTGCCTGCCGGCCACAGACACAGGCCAGGGTTGAGGGTGGAAGGGAGCGCAGGCAGTCCTTTGGCCTTGTGCTGCCGGGCGCAGACCCTCTCGGAGGCACTGGAAGCCAAGGCACCTGCTGGTATTGAGCAGCTGTGATGAAAGAGCAGGAGCTGAGTGGGTTGGGAGGGCAGCAGGGCCTGGTGGTTCTACACGTGCCCTGTTTCGGGCCCTTCCTCTCACCGGGAAGGGCTGGGCTGCTCCTGGCTCTCCTTCCGTAGCGCTGAAGGCGAGGCTCCTTGACCCAAGGCAGATCCTGAATCACCCCCAGATATCAGCCGTGATGGGTGACCAGGACAAAGATGTGCTCAGCTACATGACCGACTTGGAGGTCAGCCCTGGGAGTGGGAGGCGGGGGTAGGACCACTGGGAGTGGAATTTGGGCAGGAGAGGGCCCGGCAGTCTTGTTCAGCGGGACATGCAGGGAGCATCTCGGGACCCGTGGAGGACAAGTCCCATTCCCCTCGTCTTTCTTTGGCGGGGTAGGTGGAGGAACCGGGCCGTCCCAAGGACCACAGCAGGTTGATGTTTTTCTTTGGGAACAACCCCTACTTCCAGAACAAAGTGATCCTTAAGGAGTATCACCTTAGCATTGCCGGTAGGAGTGGGCTAGAGCTTCGAGGGTGCCGGGGGCGGGCCGGCGGGGGCAGGTGGGCACTCGGGAGGGGCAGGGGGTGTGCAGGGACACAAGGTGGGGGCGGGAGCCGGCACAGGATGGAGAGAGGCTGAGAGGAGAGCGGGAGAGAGGGCGACAGGGTGTGGGTCCTAGACAGTGCAGAGCCTCCCCTGAATTTTCCCTTCCTGCAGGGTACAGGGCGACTCGGTCCACTCCAGTGCAGTGGTTCTGGGATGATGAACGTGGAGCTCCCAGCCGAAGACTCGACACCACCAGCCTTACCTTCTTCAAGTGGTTGTGCGACCCCAGCTGCCCAGGGTCTAACAAGATCGCCGAGGTGGGGCCGCTGAGGCCTGCTTTAGCCTTGGTGATGGCAATGGGGGCAGCCTGGGAATGGGGCCTGGGCCCCGTGCTCACCTGGGCGGTTTCCCCTACCAGATCATCATTGAGGACCTGTGGCCCAATCCCCTGCGGTACTACCTGCGGCAGGGAGGCAGCCGAAGGCAATGAGCAGAGAGGAGGACCTGTCGGTGAGTGGCCGGGTCACTGCTTCCTGAAATATGTGTGGGAAGTGCCAGGGCACTGTCGGGTTTGGGGACCAGTTTGGAAACTGAGGCTCAGAGGACCCTGAGAGCAGGGACCCTGGCGAGGGAACTCAGGGCACACACCCAGGGCAGGGTGTCCACTGGGGCAAGTTCATCCGGTGAGCCAGGTGTGAGCCAGAAAGTCTCAGGTCGTTCGGGGGAAGCAAGGCTCCTCCACCCCATTTCTCTGAACACTCACCCATGGCCGTCCGCCGGGTCCTCAGTTCTCCACCTAGCTTTTCAGGTGGGGACAGTCTGCCAAATTTTGGGAGTGGGGCTGCCTTGTCCCGAGACGCTCCGACGTCCCTCCGTGTTACGGACCACCCCGTGGCCTCCCACAGCCACACGGCCATTCTTGGCAATGGTACTAGGCCATCTGGAGGAGGGTGGTGAAGCCCTAGAGGAGGAGGAAGCGGGATCCCACAAGGACAGGGCCCTCGGTCACCGCCGCCTTAGCGATCCTCGGCATGAGGCAGTGTCACGAACACCTCCCTTGTGCGTCCGTGTGCCGTGTGTTTGTGCGTGTGTGTCGCGGGCACGGCAGCTGTGCGGACGTGGACACCGCAGAGCATCAGAGTTGGACCGACGAGAAGCAGTGGAGGAGGCGTCCAGCGTTGTGAGAGACGGGTGGACGAGTCTACGTGGTGCTCTGCCCGCACAGGACAGACGTGGGGGAACAGATCTTCAGGGCCAGCTCTAGAGAGTGTCCAGCACCCAGATCGCCAGGGATGGCGGGCGAGTCATAAACAAGTTAAGAAGCCCTATGTGTCTGTGCGTGGATGTGTATGGGGGACCCAGCACACGGCCAGTAGGAGATCAGCCCTGGCCTGTGGGATTCCGTGTGTGCGGGGGATGTAAGGCACGGGGGCAGGGCAGGGCAGGGCTTGTTTGTGGAGAGACCACCGCTCTTGCTCGGCAGGTCAGGGAGGAGGACGGGAAAGGGCACACCTCTCTACATGGGAGCCCTGTTCTTCAGGGCAGGGGAAGGGCCGTGCCGAGCGGGGCACTCGTGGCCCGGTGGCTCTGCTACCGCCCCGTTCACCCCGCTTGGAGAGCTTCTCCCTGTACCCTTGCTCCTGGAAGCGTGCCCCGCATTGCTGTGATGCCGTCCCGTGCATGCTTCCTCTAGTCAGGATCACCGCAAAACCACATGTCCCTGGAGGACCACGGAGGAGGCGTTTCCTCAGGGTCCCTCACGGTCCCTCCAGACCCACGTCCTGTCCCTCTGCACCACCCACCCACAGGCGACAGCTCCAAGAACGTGTGAGGGAAATCCGGTGTGAGTTGTGGGCACTGCGGCTGTGTGAGCGGGCTGTGTGTAACGGAGCATGTATGACCAGGTCTGCATGCAGGTGTGTGTGTGTTTGTGTTGTGTGTGTGTTCATGTGGGCGGGCACGTGCGGCCAGCCGACCATGCCTCTGAGCCGGACCACATGTGCTTGTGTAGTGTGTATGTTTGCATGTGCACTTGTGTGTGGGAGTGTGTGCTTGTGTGTGTGCAGGGACCACGTGAGCTAATCCGTATTGCGTGTGTGTGTCTGCATACGCCCGTATGTGTGTATGTGTGTGGCCAAGTGTGTGTGCCTGGGTGCCAGAGACTGTGTGTGCTTGCCTGTGTTGTGCATGAGTGTGTGTCTCTCCCGTGGGCACGTACGTGTGTGTTGTGGCACATTTACATGCAGGCGTACCGGACGGTGTCTGTTGGTGTGTGTTTCCTGAGTGTGTGTTTGCACAGGCACGGGTGTGTGTGTTGGCTCGGCCAGGTGCACAAGCCTCTGTTGGGGTACCAGTGTGTGTTGCGTGTGTGTGTTTCCACATGCACGTATTTGTGAGTTTCCATTTGGTTACCGAGATCCGCTCACCTGTATGGATAGTGCATGTGTGTATAGGGTCTGTGTGTCTTTGTAGGCGCACCTTGGCTGGTGATTTTCTGTGGGGCTACTCACCTATGGCTCTGTGCCAGAAACCATGAGTGCGCGTTGGCGTGTAAGTGTGCTTGATTCTGCATGGTTGTCAGCTGCTCGTCCGTGTGTTTGCGAGCCGACGGGGGAGTGTGTGGGCACGCGCGGGTGTGCGTGTATGCATACCCACCTGTGTGTGCCTCTGGTTGGGGACCGTGTGTGTAAGGTGTGTTTCTCATTTTACACAAGCACATGTGCATGTATAGGGGTGCTGGAGGGTGCATACCCCTGTGCCTGCCCACGTCTGTGCCAGTGTGTGTTTTGTCTCTGTGTGTTTTTGCATGCATGGATACATGTGTGTGTGTGTGTTTGTCTGTGTGTCTCTGTCAGCCTGATGGTGCAGGGATAATTGTGAATGCTTCTGTGCAGAAGACCATGTATGTTCGTTGTGTGTGTTCTCCTGCGTGCGTGCGTCTGTGTGTGTGTGTGTGTGTGTGTATGTTTGCGTGGCTCGAGGGTCAGCTGTGCATGGTTGTGAGGCCGAGAGCTTTGGTGAGAGCTTCCACGTGCTCTAAAACAAACATGCTTTCATGCGTGTTTGCAGGGCCACGGAGCATGCCTGTGTGCGGAGATCTTGTGGGGGGGGTATCAGCACGTGCTTGCGGCACTGGGTTTGTGTGTGTGTGTGGGGGGGTGCGTGTTTGAGTGGCCAAGTGTCATTCATTGATTATGGAGCGTGTGTGTTTTTGTTTGTGTGTGTCCTCTGGTGTGTGTGTGTGTGTGTGTGTGTGTGCCATTGTCTATGCCTGTAAGTAAAGACCATGGGTGTTGGTGTGTTTGTTGTGTATGTGTGTGTTGTCGGGACGACGTTTGTGAGTTTGATAGGGCGGGTCCAAGTGTGGATGTCTCTGCTAGAGCCCTTGTGTGAGTGCTGTGTGTGTGTGTGTGTGTGTATGTCTGTTTGCGCAGCCAACAGTGCATGCCTGCGTGCAGGTCCACGTGTGTGCGTGTGGTGTGATTTGCGTGTGTGCATGTGCGTATGCGAGTGTGTGTGTGTGTGTCTATGCGACAATCTGCATGCCAGTGTGCCAGATAACGTGTCTGTGCGTGTTGTGTGTCCCGTGTGTTTGCATGGACATGTGTGTATGTGTGTGTGTGCTGTGTGTGTGTGTGCAGCCATCTCATGCCTGTGGGCCGGAGACCGTGTATAGGTGTGTGAGTTGCCGGTCTGCGTGGGTCCACATGGGCACCTCTGTGTGTGTGCGTGCAGCCATCTCCATGCCAGAGAGACGGAATCCGTGTCCATGTGGGTCTTGTGCATGCTTGCATGAGCACACGTGAGTGCTCGTGTCTCCCAGTTTGCAGCAAATGCATGAGAGGGGTGTGTGTGTGGCCACCTTGCATGCCTGTGTGTCAAGAGTGTGTGTCTGTGTGTGTTGCATGTTCAAGTGTCTGCATGAGCACACACGTGTCTCAGTGTGCTTGTAGGCCCTGTTCGATGAAGGAGAGGGAATGCGGGGTTTCTAGCTCTGCTGACTAAGGAGAAAGGGGCCACTGGCAGAGTGCAGCCACGTCCCTCCTGACACACAGCCGTCGTGGGCATTCCTTGGGTATTCAGGGGTGTGTCTGCCCCTGGATGCAACACGCAGAGGGGCCAAGGGAAGCAGGGAGGGGTGGGAGCTGGCGGGCGTGTGTCAGGCGACCTCCCATCTGTGCTGCTGGCACGGCTGGTCCCAGCTGTGGGAAACACTGTGAGGTTTCAGCATGTGCTACAGAGGGGCTAAGAACTTGTGCCCCGATTTGCGCTGTCGGCCAAGGGTCCCAAAGAGTAAGTAAGTACCCACGGCAGTACGTTACTGCAGAGGAAAGGGTCCTGAGGGGAGTATTCCTCCTGGCCGAAGGGCCGTCCTGGTGTCCGATGAGCTCCAGGTTGGGGCGGTCATCTCTGCCTCCTGCGGACCAGGTGGAGAAGAGGGAAGGGAGAGGAGGTGGACCCTCAAGGCCCGTGTTCCCTGCCTCACCGAGGGCCACCTAGCTTGCTGCCCCTGAGCCCACAGGGGCTTCCCAAATCAACACCTCTCACCACCCCTGAGCTCACCCCCACCACCAGCATGCCCCCAAGGACGCACTCCCCCAGGTGACTTTCCCCACTACCTCTGCCACAACTGGACCTTGCAGCGTGGTCCCAGCTCTGTCTTCCTGTTGCCCATCAATGGTCCCTGTGTGAGACTCCCAGCAGCCCCTGGGCTGTCATGCTGACAGCTCAGCCTGTTTGGACTCTTGGCCTCACGTCCTTGGGGAACTCTGTTCCTTCCTGCCTGTCGGAGCAGCTAGCGGTAGGTAGGGGAGGGTTTTGGCCTTCGGGCTCAGGAAACCCTGCTGAGCCCATGGCCCCTGCCCGGAACAGCACTAGGTGGCACCACTGTGCGGCAGTGTTGGGGATCTGAAGCCCGATGCACCCCTCAGGAACAGCTTAGGGTGTTGGAGAGCCGCAATGCCGTGGGCACAGGGAGCTTCCCTTGAGCCACTGGAAAGGCTCTTCCCTCAGACATGTCTTCCCAGCTCCTTGACTCTTAAGCTGCAGGGCAGCCTGGCAGCTCCCACAGTCCGGTCCCTAGGAATTCTTATGTCCGCAGGGTGGAGGTGAAGTCCCATGGACCCTTGTGGTCTCAGGGGATCGGCCAGCATGCCTCAGGCCCCAGAAGTCCCCAGAAAGGGCCAGCCCACCATGCCTGTTTTCCCTGGAAACTTCTGGGCTTCCTCTGGGCTTTCGGGAAGGACCTCCCTGCTCTAAAGGGGAGAGGAAAGGCTGGATGGTAGCTACGTGCCCTGTGCCACCAGAGCAAGGCGCCGTGCTGCCTCGGCCACGTGGAAGTCCTGCCTGCCGTGGAATGAGGTGGGGCGATTGGACGCATGCATCAGCTGCCAGGGAGTAAGTCTTACGTTGCCACGCCATCCCCAGGGCATGGCTCGTGCGGCACTTTGCCGGCTCCGAGGACTAAGTGGGTGTGTGGAGGAAGGCCCGACCTTTCAGTCATGCCTGGAGAGACTGGCTTGCATTGGCACCAAACCAACTGCCCCAAGCCTACTGTGCTGGCTTACAAGCACACTTTGTGTGTCCTCTCACCACGACTGCGAGCCCGCCGCGGGGCCGTGGTGGCCCGGCCTGATATTCCGCTCACGGTCTGACCCGGGTGGCCTGGACGGGCCAAGGCTAGGAAGGGTACGTTCTCTTCTGCAGGCCAGGTGAGCCGGGAACCCATTCCCACGGCATTCGCGGTGTTGGCAGAATGCAACGCAAGACGTTCTGTGTCTAGCAGGAAAGGCACGTGCATTCCTGCTACGTGTGTCCTGGGTGCCGTCCTCAGCTCCTTGCCGCCTGGCCTCCCTAACAGCAGACAGAGAGGTGGCTCCAGGCCAGCAGACGGCATCACCTGCCACCCTCTTAACAGGGTTCACCCAGACATCCTCTTCAGGGTCCCCTTTGCTCTATGCTCGTGGCTCCTCTAAGGGTCAGTTCGTCTGTCCTCCAGGGCAAACACACTGCGTGTCTGCTTGCGTGGTTGTTGGGTGAGTGTGCTGCTGTGGGTACCCTGCTTGGGACCTTTTCCAGGGTCACCTGACTGGGTGCCAGTCACAGAGGGGGACAGGGCTTTTATGTCCAGGGAAAAGAGCTGCTCAGAGAGGCGTCTGCATCTTCCATCCTGAAGTCCTTCTCCCCTAGAGACCGTGTGGCCAGCGAGGGGCCAGAGAAAGAGCACCTGAACCCAAAGACTTAGAGGAAGACGGAGAGGAGAGCAAGAAGAAAGCACAGGCACGCAGATGGAACCAGCACTCTTTGTCACTCTTCTCCTGAGTAGCAAAGGACATGGGCTGGGACAAACTGTGGCCACACTTTTCCCCCCAACCCCGGGCCGGCAGAGAGCATCGGGGCACCTGTGTCCTGGAATTGCCCTAGATTCTCCGGGGCATGGGCTGACGCTTTCCACACACACTGGTCCAGGGCTCCCGGGTGTGTATACAGCGTCCTGAGTCCTAGAGGAGTGTATTCGGGAAGGCGAGGGACAGCCTGGCACTGCTGGGTTCAAATACCAGGCGGAGGGCGCCCCGGGAGGAAGCGGCGGGAGGGGTGAAGGTGGAGGTGTGTCCTGGGAGCGCGGTAGGCGGGGCGCCCCGGCTGGCTCCCTGATTGGTGCCTGCAGGGCGAGGGGCGAGGCCCTGGCTGACCACGCCCACCGGCCGTTAACTGACTGGAAGAGGGGTTCTCCCTTGTCCTGGGCTAGCTCAGGACTCAGTCCCACCAAGGCCGCATACGTGATAGAGCGTCATCCTTGGGCGTCACAGCATGCCCTCTATCCCTTGTGCGCGTGTGTTCACCAGCCCGCAGCCTCTGGGAGGACGCTGCCTCCCGCAGACCGCTAGGGGCGCCAGAGCTCCACCTGCCCCACCGTTTGCGGGAGTCGCGTGCTCTCACCTCCAGTTCCTTCCCTCCGCTGCTGGCTCTGCTCGCGCAGGACCAGGACCACATGGAGAGCGCGGCAGGCTCCGGGGAAGGCGGCGCTGCCCTGCCGTCCGGGAGCACCTTGGTCCTGGAAGGGGGCCGTGAGGCATCGGGGCCCCTCGCCCAGGCAGGTGCCTGGGGAGAGGCGGGGCCGCTGCAGGCCCTAGGTGCCGGGGGGATGGGCACAGAGGCTGGGGTGGGTGCGGAGGCCCAGCAGGGCAGAGAGCAGGCCGGCCCGGGGGACGAGTTGCTGCTGGTGGTGGAGGATATCATGGCGGTGGTGGAGGTCGTGGCGGTGGAAGACCAGGAGGCGGTGCAAGCACAGCAGGACGAGCAACTGCCGCCGCTGCAGCAGGGGGAGTCAGGGCTGGGTCCCGAGATAGCCGGCGCCCCACTTGCCGCGCTGGAGATGGTTCAGTTTGCGCTCAGCTCTGTGGATGCCCAAGCTACCAGGGCCTACTTGCGGCTCAAGCGCAGGATGAATCAGAAGCGGAGTTCTCACCTGGCTCGAAGAAGGGCCATCATCCAGCGCATCCCCGGCTTCTGGGCCCAGGCCGTATCCTTCCTCCCTCTGGGCTTGGGTTTGTCTGCGGTGGAGGACCACTGGCAGGAGGGGAGGAGCAGAGGCTCCGCCAGGGGTAGGAGCGCTGGGGAGAAGGATCCCTGGCCCCTCCCCAACCCCCGTGGGAGTGGGTCCCCCGCCCCTATAAAGGCACAGTACAGGACTGTGGGCCTTGAAGGTGGGGGGAAGGCAGGGGCTGAGGCTTGTATAGACCACGTCTGAGCAGAAGCTGCGGCCAAATGCTCTGGGACTGCAGGGAGCGCTCCCAACACTCTCCAGGTGTCATGGAGCACATGTCCACACCCTGCATGCCTAGTGTAGTTCCACCCTTGGCTCGGAGCAGGTCCTGGAAGGAAACGTCCTGCCGGCTGCGTGGGGCATGCCCATTGAGAGGCAGGCCGCCCCCTTCCCTGTCCTTCAGAGCCTGTGTCCTTTTCCAAAGAGTTCAGTGCCCACCCACAGCTGCGTCCTCATGCGGCTTCCAGAGTCACTCAGCAGGCCGCCACGCTTCCCCGGACACGGCAACCCAGACACGCTGCATGCTGTGCTGCCAACTGTATCAGGCCCTACACAGCCAGGCCGCGGACCCAGGGCCATGCGCCCACACCCACGTTTCCTTACCTCCCTGTCTCTCCCATCTGTGTGTCCCCCACCCTCTCCCTCTCTGCGCTCTGCCTTCCCTCTGTGTCCCTTCCTCCCTGTATGGCTGTCTCTGTCTCTCTTGTGCTTTCCCTCCTGCTGCCTCTAACCCCTTTCCCTCCCTCTCTCGCTGATCCCTACGGGCCCTCCCTTTGCCCTGTGGGTGTGCAGCCAGGCTCCAAGGGAGCTGAGCGGCCCCTTTGTGGGCGCAGAAGGCCCCTCAAGGGCACAGGCCTGCAGGCTAACATTTAAGCAAACACAGCCGTGAGAGCGCGACCGAGCACATCTGGACACCCAAAGCAGTCACTGCCTGCCGGCCACAGACACAGGCCAGGGTTGAGGGTGGAAGGGAGCGCAGGCAGTCCTTTGGCCTTGTGCTGCCGGGCGCAGACCCTCTCGGAGGCACTGGAAGCCAAGGCACCTGCTGGTATTGAGCAGCTGTGATGAAAGAGCAGGAGCTGAGTGGGTTGGGAGGGCAGCAGGGCCTGGTGGTTCTACACGTGCCCTGTTTCGGGCCCTTCCTCTCACCGGGAAGGGCTGGGCTGCTCTTGGCTCTCCTTCCGTAGCGCTGAAGGCGAGGCTCCTTGACCCAAGGCAGATCCTGAATCACCCCCAGATATCAGCCGTGATGGGTGCCCAGGACAAAGATGTGCTCAGCTACATGACCGACTTGGAGGTCAGCCCTGGGAGTGGGAGGCGGGGGTAGGACCACTGGGAGTGGAATTTGGGCAGGAGAGGGCCCGGCAGTCTTGTTCAGCGGGACATGCAGGGAGCATCTCGGGACCCGTGGAGGACAAGTCCCATTCCCCTCGTCTTTCTTTGGCGGGGTAGGTGGAGGAACCGGGCCGTCCCAAGGACCACAGCAGGTTGATGTTTTTCTTTGGGAACAACCCCTACTTCCAGAACAAAGTGATCCTTAAGGAGTATCACCTTAGCATTGCCGGTAGGAGTGGGCTAGAGCTTCGAGGGTGCCGGGGGCGGGCCGGCGGGGCAGGTGGGCACTCGGGAGGGGCAGGGGGTGTGCAGGGACACAAGGTGGGGGCGGGAGCCGGCACAGGATGGAGAGAGGCTGAGAGGAGAGCGGGAGAGAGGGCGACAGGGTGTGGGTCCTAGACAGTGCAGAGCCTCCCCTGAATTTTCCCTTCCTGCAGGGTACAGGGCGACTCGGTCCACTCCAGTGCAGTGGTTCTGGGATGATGAACGTGGAGCTCCCAGCCGAAGACTCGACACCACCAGCCTTACCTTCTTCAAGTGGTTGTGCGACCCCAGCTGCCCAGGGTCTAACAAGATCGCCGAGGTGGGGCCGCTGAGGCCTGCTTTAGCCTTGGTGATGGCAATGGGGGCAGCCTGGGAATGGGGCCTGGGCCCCGTGCTCACCTGGGCGGTTTCCCCTACCAGATCATCATTGAGGACCTGTGGCCCAATCCCCTGCGGTACTACCTGCGGCAGGGAGGCAGCCGAAGGCAATGAGCAGAGAGGAGGACCTGTCGGTGAGTGGCCGGGTCACTGCTTCCTGAAATATGTGTGGGAAGTGCCAGGGCACTGTCGGGTTTGGGGACCAGTTTGGAAACTGAGGCTCAGAGGACCCTGAGAGCAGGGACCCTGGCGAGGGAACTCAGGGCACACACCCAGGGCAGGGTGTCCACTGGGGCAAGTTCATCCGGTGAGCCAGGTGTGAGCCAGAAAGTCTCAGGTCGTTCGGGGGAAGCAAGGCTCCTCCACCCCATTTCTCTGAACACTCACCCATGGCCGTCCGCCGGGTCCTCAGTTCTCCACCTAGCTTTTCAGGTGGGGACAGTCTGCCAAATTTTGGGAGTGGGGCTGCCTTGTCCCGAGACGCTCCGACGTCCCTCCGTGTTACGGACCACCCCGTGGCCTCCCACAGCCACACGGCCATTCTTGGCAATGGTACTAGGCCATCTGGAGGAGGGTGGTGAAGCCCTAGAGGAGGAGGAAGCGGGATCCCACAAGGACAGGGCCCTCGGTCACCGCCGCCTTAGCGATCCTCGGCATGAGGCAGTGTCACGAACACCTCCCTTGTGCGTCCGTGTGCCGTGTGTTTGTGCGTGTGTGTCGCGGGCACGGCAGCTGTGCGGACGTGGACACCGCAGAGCATCAGAGTTGGACCGACGAGAAGCAGTGGAGGAGGCGTCCAGCGTTGTGAGAGACGGGTGGACGAGTCTACGTGGTGCTCTGCCCGCACAGGACAGACGTGGGGGAACAGATCTTCAGGGCCAGCTCTAGAGAGTGTCCAGCACCCAGATCGCCAGGGATGGCGGGCGAGTCATAAACAAGTTAAGAAGCCCTATGTGTCTGTGCGTGGATGTGTATGGGGGACCCAGCACACGGCCAGTAGGAGATCAGCCCTGGCCTGTGGGATTCCGTGTGTGCGGGGGATGTAAGGCACGGGGGCAGGGCAGGGCAGGGCTTGTTTGTGGAGAGACCACCGCTCTTGCTCGGCAGGTCAGGGAGGAGGACGGGAAAGGGCACACCTCTCTACATGGGAGCCCTGTTCTTCAGGGCAGGGGAAGGGCCGTGCCGAGCGGGGCACTCGTGGCCCGGTGGCTCTGCTACCGCCCCGTTCACCCCGCTTGGAGAGCTTCTCCCTGTACCCTTGCTCCTGGAAGCGTGCCCCGCATTGCTGTGATGCCGTCCCGTGCATGCTTCCTCTAGTCAGGATCACCGCAAAACCACATGTCCCTGGAGGACCACGGAGGAGGCGTTTCCTCAGGGTCCCTCACGGTCCCTCCAGACCCACGTCCTGTCCCTCTGCACCACCCACCCACAGGCGACAGCTCCAAGAACGTGTGAGGGAAATCCGGTGTGAGTTGTGGGCACTGCGGCTGTGTGAGCGGGCTGTGTGTAACGGAGCATGTATGACCAGGTCTGCATGCAGGTGTGTGTGTGTTTGTGTTGTGTGTGTGTTCATGTGGGCGGGCACGTGCGGCCAGCCGACCATGCCTCTGAGCCGGACCACGTGTGCTTGTGTAGTGTGTGTGTTTGCATGTGCACTTGTGTGTGGGAGTGTGTGCTTGTGTGTGTGCAGGGACCACGTGAGCTAATCCGTATTGCGTGTGTGTGTCTGCATACGCCCGTATGTGTGTATGTGTGTGGCCAAGTGTGTGTGCCTGGGTGCCAGAGACTGTGTGTGCTTGCCTGTGTTGTGCATGAGTGTGTGTCTCTCCCGTGGGCACGTACGTGTGTGTTGTGGCACATTTACATGCAGGCGTACCGGACGGTGTCTGTTGGTGTGTGTTTCCTGAGTGTGTGTTTGCACAGGCACGGGTGTGTGTGTTGGCTCGGCCAGGTGCACAAGCCTCTGTTGGGGTACCAGTGTGTGTTGCGTGTGTGTGTTTCCACATGCACGTATTTGTGAGTTTCCATTTGGTTACCGAGATCCGCTCACCTGTATGGATAGTGCATGTGTGTATAGGGTCTGTGTGTCTTTGTAGGCGCACCTTGGCTGGTGATTTTCTGTGGGGCTACTCACCTATGGCTCTGTGCCAGAAACCATGAGTGCGCGTTGGCGTGTAAGTGTGCTTGATTCTGCATGGTTGTCAGCTGCTCGTCCGTGTGTTTGCGAGCCGACGGGGGAGTGTGTGGGCACGCGCGGGTGTGCGTGTATGCATACCCACCTGTGTGTGCCTCTGGTTGGGGACCGTGTGTGTAAGGTGTGTTTCTCATTTTACACAAGCACATGTGCATGTATAGGGGTGCTGGAGGGTGCATACCCCTGTGCCTGCCCACGTCTGTGCCAGTGTGTGTTTTGTCTCTGTGTGTTTTTGCATGCATGGATACATGTGTGTGTGTGTGTTTGTCTGTGTGTCTCTGTCAGCCTGATGGTGCAGGGATAATTGTGAATGCTTCTGTGCAGAAGACCATGTATGTTCGTTGTGTGTGTTCTCCTGCGTGCGTGTGTGTGTGTGTGTGTGTGTATGTTTGTGTGGCTCGAGGGTCAGCTGTGCATGGTTGTGAGGCCGAGAGCTTTGGTGAGAGCTTCCACGTGCTCTAAAACAAACATGCTTTCATGCGTGTTTGCAGGGCCACGGAGCATGCCTGTGTGCGGAGATCTTGTGGGGGGGGTATCAGCACGTGCTTGCGGCACTGGGTTTGTGTGTGTGTGTGGGGGGGTGTGTGTGGGTGTGGGTGCGTGTTTGAGTGGCCAAGTGTCATTCATTGATTGTGGAGCGTATGTGTTTTTGTTTGTGTGTGTCCTCTGGTGTGTGTGTGTGTATGTGGCCCATTGTCTATGCCTGTAAGTAAAGACCATAGGTGTTGGTGTGTTTGTTGTGTATGTGTGTGTTGTCGGGACGACGTTTGTGAGTTTGATAGGGCGGGTCCAAGTGTGGATGTCTCTGCTAGAGCCCTTGTGTGAGTGCTGTGTGTGTGTGTGTGTGTATGTCTGTTTGCGCAGCCAACAGTGCATGCCTGCGTGCAGGTCCACGTGTGTGCGTGTGGTGTGATTTGCGTGTGTGCATGTGCGTATGCGAGTGTGTGTGTGTCTATGCGACAATCTGCATGCCAGTGTGCCAGATAACGTGTCTGTGCGTGTTGTGTGTCCCGTGTGTTTGCATGGACATGTGTGTATGTGTGTGTGTGCTGTGTGTGTGTGTGCAGCCATCTCATGCCTGTGGGCCGGAGACCGTGTATAGGTGTGTGAGTTGCCGGTCTGCGTGGGTCCACATGGGCACCTCTGTGTGTGTGCGTGCAGCCATCTCCATGCCAGAGAGACGGAATCCGTGTCCATGTGGGTCTTGTGCATGCTTGCATGAGCACACGTGAGTGCTCGTGTCTCCCAGTTTGCAGCAAATGCATGAGAGGGGTGTGTGTGTGGCCACCTTGCATGCCTGTGTGTCAAGAGTGTGTGTCTGTGTGTGTTGCATGTTCAAGTGTCTGCATGAGCACACACGTGTCTCAGTGTGCTTGTAGGCCCTGTTCGATGAAGGAGAGGGAATGCGGGGTTTCTAGCTCTGCTGACTAAGGAGAAAGGGGCCACTGGCAGAGTGCAGCCACGTCCCTCCTGACACACAGCCGTCGTGGGCATTCCTTGGGTATTCAGGGGTGTGTCTGCCCCTGGATGCAACATGCAGAGGGGCCAAGGGAAGCAGGGAGGGGTGGGAGCTGGCGGGCGTGTGTCAGGCGACCTCCCATCTGTGCTGCTGGCACGGCTGGACCCAGCTGTGGGAAACACTGTGAGGTTTCAGCATGTGCTACAGAGGGGCTAAGAACTTGTGCCCCGATTTGCGCTGTCGGCCAAGGGTCCCAAAGAGTAAGTAAGTACCCACGGCAGTACGTTACTGCAGAGGAAAGGGTCCTGAGGGGAGTATTCCTCCTGGCCGAAGGGCCGTCCTGGTGTCCGATGAGCTCCAGGTTGGGGCGGTCATCTCTGCCTCCTGCGGACCAGGTGGAGAAGAGGGAAGGGAGAGGAGGTGGACCCTCAAGGCCCGTGTTCCCTGCCTCACCGAGGGCCACCTAGCTTGCTGCTCCTGAGCCCACAGGGGCTTCCCAAATCAACACCTCTCACCACCCCTGAGCTCACCCCCACCACCAGCATGCCCCCAAGGACGCACTCCCCCAGGTGACTTTCCCCACTACCTCTGCCACAACTGGACCTTGCAGCGTGGTCCCAGCTCTGTCCTCCTGTTGCCCATCAATGGTCCCTGTGTGAGACTCCCAGCAGCCCCTGGGCTGTCATGCTGACAGCTCAGCCTGTTTGGACTCTTGGCCTCACGTCCTTGGGGAACTCTGTTCCTTCCTGCCTGTCGGAGCAGCTAGCGGTAGGTAGGGGAGGGTTTTGGCCTTCGGGCTCAGGAAACCCTGCTGAGCCCATGGTCCCTGCCCGGAACAGCACTAGGTGGCACCACTGTGCGGCAGTGTTGGGGATCTGAAGCCCGATGCACCCCTCAGGAACAGCTTAGGGTGTTGGAGAGCCGCAATGCCGTGGGCACACGGAGCTTCCCTTGAGCCACTGGAAAGGCTCTTCCCTCAGACATGTCTTCCCAGCTCCTTGACTCTTAAGCTGCAGGGCAGCCTGGCAGCTCCCACAGTCCGGTCCCTAGGAATTCTTATGTCCGCAGGGTGGAGGTGAAGTCCCATGGACCCTTGTGGTCTCAGGGGATCGGCCAGCATGCCTCAGGCCCCAGAAGTCCCCAGAAAGGGCCAGCCCACCATGCCTGTTTTCCCTGGAAACTTCTGGGCTTCCTCTGGGCTTTCGGGAAGGACCTCCCTGCTCTAAAGGGGAGAGGAAAGGCTGGATGGTAGCTACGTGCCCTGTGCCACCAGAGCAAGGCGCCGTGCTGCCTCGGCCACGTGGAAGTCCTGCCTGCCGTGGAATGAGGTGGGGCGATTGGACGCATGCATCAGCTGCCAGGGAGTAAGTCTTACGTTGCCACGCCATCCCCAGGGCATGGCTCGTGCGGCACTTTGCCGGCTCCGAGGACTAAGTGGGTGTGTGGAGGAAGGCCCGACCTTTCAGTCATGCCTGGAGAGACTGGCTTGCATTGGCACCAAACCAACTGCCCCAAGCCTACTGTGCTGGCTTACAAGCACACTTTGTGTGTCCTCTCACCACGACTGCGAGCCCGCCGCGGGGCCGTGGTGGCCCGGCCTGATATTCCGCTCACGGTCTGACCCGGGTGGCCTGGACGGGCCAAGGCTAGGAAGGGTACGTTCTCTTCTGCAGGCCAGGTGAGCCGGGAACCCATTCCCACGGCATTCGCGGTGTTGGCAGAATGCAACGCAAGACGTTCTGTGTCTAGCAGGAAAGGCACGTGCATTCCTGCTACGTGTGTCCTGGGTGCCGTCCTCAGCTCCTTGCCGCCTGGCCTCCCTAACAGCAGACAGAGAGGTGGCTCCAGGCCAGCAGACGGCATCACCTGCCACCCTCTTAACAGGGTTCACCCAGACATCCTCTTCAGGGTCCCCTTTGCTCTATGCTCGTGGCTCCTCTAAGGGTCAGTTCGTCTGTCCTCCAGGGCAAACACACTGCGTGTCTGCTTGCGTGGTTGTTGGGTGAGTGTGCTGCTGTGGGTACCCCGCTTGGGACCTTTTCCAGGGTCACCTGACTGGGTGCCAGTCACAGAGGGGGACAGGGCTTTTATGTCCAGGGAAAAGAGCTGCTCAGAGAGGCGTCTGCATCTTCCATCCTGAAGTCCTTCTCCCCTAGAGACCGTGTGGCCAGCGAGGGGCCAGAGAAAGAGCACCTGAACCCAAAGACTTAGAGGAAGACGGAGAGGAGAGCAAGAAGAAAGCACAGGCACGCAGATGGAACCAGCACTCTTTGTCACTCTTCTCCTGAGTAGCAAAGGACATGGGCTGGGACAAACTGTGGCCACACTTTTCCCCCCAACCCCGGGCCGGCAGAGAGCATCGGGGCACCTGTGTCCTGGAATTGCCCTAGATTCTCCGGGGCATGGGCTGACGCTTTCCACACACACTGGTCCAGCGCTCCCGGGTGTGTATACAGCGTCCTGAGTCCTAGAGGAGTGTATTCGGGAAGGCGAGGGACAGCCTGGCACTGCTGGGTTCAAATACCAGGCGGAGGGCGCCCCGGGAGGAAGCGGCGGGAGGGGTGAAGGTGGAGGTGTGTCCTGGGAGCGCGGTAGGCGGGGCGCCCCGGCTGGCTCCCTGATTGGTGCCTGCAGGGCGAGGGGCGAGGCCCTGGCTGACCACGCCCACCGGCCGTTAACTGACTGGAAGAGGGGTTCTCCCTTGTCCTGGGCTAGCTCAGGACTCAGTCCCACCAAGGCCGCATACGTGATAGAGCGTCATCCTTGGGCGTCACAGCATGCCCTCTATCCCTTGTGCGCGTGTGTTCACCAGCCCGCAGCCTCTGGGAGGACGCTGCCTCCCGCAGACCGCTAGGGGCGCCAGAGCTCCACCTGCCCCACCGTTTGCGGGAGTCGCGTGCTCTCACCTCCAGTTCCTTCCCTCCGCTGCTGGCTCTGCTCGCGCAGGACCAGGACCACATGGAGAGCGCGGCAGGCTCCGGGGAAGGCGGCGCTGCCCTGCCGTCCGGGAGCACCTTGGTCCTGGAAGGGGGCCGTGAGGCATCGGGGCCCCTCGCCCAGGCAGGTGCCTGGGGAGAGGCGGGGCCGCTGCAGGCCCTAGGTGCCGGGGGGATGGGCACAGAGGCTGGGGTGGGTGCGGAGGCCCAGCAGGGCAGAGAGCAGGCCGGCCCGGGGGACGAGTTGCTGCTGGTGGTGGAGGATATCATGGCGGTGGTGGAGGTCGTGGCGGTGGAAGACCAGGAGGCGGTGCAAGCACAGCAGGACGAGCAACTGCCGCCGCTGCAGCAGGGGGAGTCAGGGCTGGGTCCCGAGATAACCGGCGCCCCACTTGCCGCGCTGGAGATGGTTCAGTTTGCGCTCAGCTCTGTGGATGCCCAAGCTACCAGGGCCTACTTGCGGCTCAAGCGCAGGATGAATCAGAAGCGGAGTTCTCACCTGGCTCGAAGAAGGGCCATCATCCAGCGCATCCCCGGCTTCTGGGCCCAGGCCGTATCCTTCCTCCCTCTGGGCTTGGGTTTGTCTGCGGTGGAGGACCACTGGCAGGAGGGGAGGAGCAGAGGCTCCGCCAGGGGTAGGAGCGCTGGGGAGAAGGATCCCTGGCCCCTCCCCAACCCCCGTGGGAGTGGGTCCCCCGCCCCTATAAGGCACAGTACAGGACTGTGGGCCTTGAAGGTGGGGGGAAGGCAGGGGCTGAGGCTTGTATAGACCACGTCTGAGCAGAAGCTGCGGCCAAATGCTCTGGGACTGCAGGGAGCGCTCCCAACACTCTCCAGGTGTCATGGAGCACATGTCCACACCCTGCATGCCTAGTGTAGTTCCACCCTTGGCTCGGAGCAGGTCCTGGAAGGAAACGTCCTGCCGGCTGCGTGGGGCATGCCCATTGAGAGGCAGGCCGCCCCCTTCCCTGTCCTTCAGAGCCTGTGTCCTTTTCCAAAGAGTTCAGTGCCCACCCACAGCTGCGTCCTCATGCGGCTTCCAGAGTCACTCAGCAGGCCGCCACGCTTCCCCGGACACGGCAACCCAGACACGCTGCATGCTGTGCTGCCAACTGTATCAGGCCCTACACAGCCAGGCCGCGGACCCAGGGCCATGCGCCCACACCCACGTTTCCTTACCTCCCTGTCTCTCCCATCTGTGTGTCCCCCACCCTCTCCCTCTCTGCGCTCTGCCTTCCCTCTGTGTCCCTTCCTCCCTGTATGGCTGTCTCTGTCTCTCTTGTGCTTTCCCTCCTGCTGCCTCTAACCCCTTTCCCTCCCTCTCTCGCTGATCCCTACGGGCCCTCCCTTTGCCCTGTGGGTGTGCAGCCAGGCTCCAAGGGAGCTGAGCGGCCCCTTTGTGGGCGCAGAAGGCCCCTCAAGGGCACAGGCCTGCAGGCTAACATTTAAGCAAACACAGCCGTGAGAGCGCGACCGAGCACATCTGGACACCCAAAGCAGTCACTGCCTGCCGGCCACAGACACAGGCCAGGGTTGAGGGTGGAAGGGAGCACAGGGAGTCCTTTGGCCTTGTGCTGCCGGGCGCAGACCCTCTCGGAGGCACTGGAAGCCAAGGCACCTGCTGGTATTGAGCAGCTGTGATGAAAGAGCAGGAGCTGAGTGGGTTGGGAGGGCAGCAGGGCCTGGTGGTTCTACACGTGCCCTGTTTCGGGCCCTTCCTCTCACCGGGAAGGGCTGGGCTGCTCCTGGCTCTCCTTCCGTAGCGCTGAAGGCGAGGCTCCTTGACCCAAGGCAGATCCTGAATCACCCCCAGATATCAGCCGTGATGGGTGACCAGGACAAAGATGTGCTCAGCTACATGACCGACTTGGAGGTCAGCCCTGGGAGTGGGAGGCGGGGGTAGGACCACTGGGAGTGGAATTTGGGCAGGAGAGGGCCCGGCAGTCTTGTTCAGCGGGACATGCAGGGAGCATCTCGGGACCCGTGGAGGACAAGTCCCATTCCCCTCGTCTTTCTTTGGCGGGGTAGGTGGAGGAACCGGGCCGTCCCAAGGACCACAGCAGGTTGATGTTTTTCTTTGGGAACAACCCCTACTTCCAGAACAAAGTGATCCTTAAGGAGTATCACCTTAGCATTGCCGGTAGGAGTGGGCTAGAGCTTCGAGGGTGCCGGGGGCGGGCCGGCGGGGGCAGGTGGGCACTCGGGAGGGGCAGGGGGTGTGCAGGGACACAAGGTGGGGGCGGGAGCCGGCACAGGATGGAGAGAGGCTGAGAGGAGAGCGGGAGAGAGGGCGACAGGGTGTGGGTCCTAGACAGTGCAGAGCCTCCCCTGAATTTTCCCTTCCTGCAGGGTACAGGGCGACTCGGTCCACTCCAGTGCAGTGGTTCTGGGATGATGAACGTGGAGCTCCCAGCCGAAGACTCGACACCACCAGCCTTACCTTCTTCAAGTGGTTGTGCGACCCCAGCTGCCCAGGGTCTAACAAGATCGCCGAGGTGGGGCCGCTGAGGCCTGCTTTAGCCTTGGTGATGGCAATGGGGGCAGCCTGGGAATGGGGCCTGGGCCCCGTGCTCACCTGGGCGGTTTCCCCTACCAGATCATCATTGAGGACCTGTGGCCCAATCCCCTGCGGTACTACCTGCGGCAGGGAGGCAGCCGAAGGCAATGAGCAGAGAGGAGGACCTGTCGGTGAGTGGCCGGGTCACTGCTTCCTGAAATATGTGTGGGAAGTGCCAGGGCACTGTCGGGTTTGGGGACCAGTTTGGAAACTGAGGCTCAGAGGACCCTGAGAGCAGGGACCCTGGCGAGGGAACTCAGGGCACACACCCAGGGCAGGGTGTCCACTGGGGCAAGTTCATCCGGTGAGCCAGGTGTGAGCCAGAAAGTCTCAGGTCGTTCGGGGGAAGCAAGGCTCCTCCACCCCATTTCTCTGAACACTCACCCATGGCCGTCCGCCGGGTCCTCAGTTCTCCACCTAGCTTTTCAGGTGGGGACAGTCTGCCAAATTTTGGGAGTGGGGCTGCCTTGTCCCGAGACGCTCCGACGTCCCTCCGTGTTACGGACCACCCCGTGGCCTCCCACAGCCACACGGCCATTCTTGGCAATGGTACTAGGCCATCTGGAGGAGGGTGGTGAAGCCCTAGAGGAGGAGGAAGCGGGATCCCACAAGGACAGGGCCCTCGGTCACCGCCGCCTTAGCGATCCTCGGCATGAGGCAGTGTCACGAACACCTCCCTTGTGCGTCCGTGTGCCGTGTGTTTGTGCGTGTGTGTCGCGGGCACGGCAGCTGTGCGGACGTGGACACCGCAGAGCATCAGAGTTGGACCGACGAGAAGCAGTGGAGGAGGCGTCCAGCGTTGTGAGAGACGGGTGGACGAGTCTACGTGGTGCTCTGCCCGCACAGGACAGACGTGGGGGAACAGATCTTCAGGGCCAGCTCTAGAGAGTGTCCAGCACCCAGATCGCCAGGGATGGCGGGCGAGTCATAAACAAGTTAAGAAGCCCTATGTGTCTGTGCGTGGATGTGTATGGGGGACCCAGCACACGGCCAGTAGGAGATCAGCCCTGGCCTGTGGGATTCCGTGTGTGCGGGGGATGTAAGGCACGGGGGCAGGGCAGGGCAGGGCTTGTTTGTGGAGAGACCACCGCTCTTGCTCGGCAGGTCAGGGAGGAGGACGGGAAAGGGCACACCTCTCTACATGGGAGCCCTGTTCTTCAGGGCAGGGGAAGGGCCGTGCCGAGCGGGGCACTCGTGGCCCGGTGGCTCTGCTACCACCCCGTTCACCCCGCTTGGAGAGCTTCTCCCTGTACCCTTGCTCCTGGAAGCGTGCCCCGCATTGCTGTGATGCCGTCCCGTGCATGCTTCCTCTAGTCAGGATCACCGCAAAACCACATGTCCCTGGAGGACCACGGAGGAGGCGTTTCCTCAGGGTCCCTCACGGTCCCTCCAGACCCACGTCCTGTCCCTCTGCACCACCCACCCACAGGCGACAGCTCCAAGAACGTGTGAGGGAAATCCGGTGTGAGTTGTGGGCACTGCGGCTGTGTGAGCGGGCTGTGTGTAACGGAGCATGTATGACCAGGTCTGCATGCAGGTGTGTGTGTGTTTGTGTTGTGTGTGTGTTCATGTGGGCGGGCACGTGCGGCCAGCCGACCATGCCTCTGAGCCGGACCACGTGTGCTTGTGTAGTGTGTGTGTTTGCATGTGCACTTGTGTGTGGGAGTGTGTGCTTGTGTGTGTGCAGGGACCACGTGAGCTAATCCGTATTGCGTGTGTGTGTCTGCATACGCCCGTATGTGTGTATGTGTGTGGCCAAGTGTGTGTGCCTGGGTGCCAGAGACTGTGTGTGCTTGCCTGTGTTGTGCATGAGTGTGTGTCTCTCCCGTGGGCACGTACGTGTGTGTTGTGGCACATTTACATGCAGGCGTACCGGACGGTGTCTGTTGGTGTGTGTTTCCTGAGTGTGTGTTTGCACAGGCACGGGTGTGTGTGTTGGCTCGGCCAGGTGCACAAGCCTCTGTTGGGGTACCAGTGTGTGTTGCGTGTGTGTGTTTCCACATGCACGTATTTGTGAGTTTCCATTTGGTTACCGAGATCCGCTCACCTGTATGGATAGTGCATGTGTGTATAGGGTCTGTGTGTCTTTGTAGGCGCACCTTGGCTGGTGATTTTCTGTGGGGCTACTCACCTATGGCTCTGTGCCAGAAACCATGAGTGCGCGTTGGCGTGTAAGTGTGCTTGATTCTGCATGGTTGTCAGCTGCTCGTCCGTGTGTTTGCGAGCCGACGGGGGAGTGTGTGGGCACGCGCGGGTGTGCGTGTATGCATACCCACCTGTGTGTGCCTCTGGTTGGGGACCGTGTGTGTAAGGTGTGTTTCTCATTTTACACAAGCACATGTGCATGTATAGGGGTGCTGGAGGGTGCATACCCCTGTGCCTGCCCACGTCTGTGCCAGTGTGTGTTTTGTCTCTGTGTGTTTTTGCATGCATGGATACATGTGTGTGTGTGTGTTTGTCTGTGTGTCTCTGTCAGCCTGATGGTGCAGGGATAATTGTGAATGCTTCTGTGCAGAAGACCATGTATGTTCGTTGTGTGTGTTCTCCTGCGTGCGTGTGTGTGTGTGTGTGTGTATGTTTGTGTGGCTCGAGGGTCAGCTGTGCATGGTTGTGAGGCCGAGAGCTTTGGTGAGAGCTTCCACGTGCTCTAAAACAAACATGCTTTCATGCGTGTTTGCAGGGCCACGGAGCATGCCTGTGTGCGGAGATCTTGTGGGGGGGGTATCAGCACGTGCTTGCGGCACTGGGTTTGTGTGTGTGGGGGGGGGGGTGTGTGTGTGTGTGGGTGCGTGTTTGAGTGGCCAAGTGTCATTCATTGATTGTGGAGCGTATGTGTTTTTGTTTGTGTGTGTCCTCTGGTGTGTGTGTGTGTATGTGGCCCATTGTCTATGCCTGTAAGTAAAGACCATAGGTGTTGGTGTGTTTGTTGTGTATGTGTGTGTTGTCGGGACGACGTTTGTGAGTTTGATAGGGCGGGTCCAAGTGTGGATGTCTCTGCTAGAGCCCTTGTGTGAGTGCTGTGTGTGTGTGTGTGTGTATGTCTGTTTGCGCAGCCAACAGTGCATGCCTGCGTGCAGGTCCACGTGTGTGCGTGTGGTGTGATTTGCGTGTGTGCATGTGCGTATGCGAGTGTGTGTGTGTCTATGCGACAATCTGCATGCCAGTGTGCCAGATAACGTGTCTGTGCGTGTTGTGTGTCCCGTGTGTTTGCATGGACATGTGTGTATGTGTGTGTGTGCTGTGTGTGTGTGTGCAGCCATCTCATGCCTGTGGGCCGGAGACCGTGTATAGGTGTGTGAGTTGCCGGTCTGCGTGGGTCCACATGGGCACCTCTGTGTGTGTGCGTGCAGCCATCTCCATGCCAGAGAGACGGAATCCGTGTCCATGTGGGTCTTGTGCATGCTTGCATGAGCACACGTGAGTGCTCGTGTCTCCCAGTTTGCAGCAAATGCATGAGAGGGGTGTGTGTGTGGCCACCTTGCATGCCTGTGTGTCAAGAGTGTGTGTCTGTGTGTGTTGCATGTTCAAGTGTCTGCATGAGCACACACGTGTCTCAGTGTGCTTGTAGGCCCTGTTCGATGAAGGAGAGGGAATGCGGGGTTTCTAGCTCTGCTGACTAAGGAGAAAGGGGCCACTGGCAGAGTGCAGCCACGTCCCTCCTGACACACAGCCGTCGTGGGCATTCCTTGGGTATTCAGGGGTGTGTCTGCCCCTGGATGCAACACGCAGAGGGGCCAAGGGAAGCAGGGAGGGGTGGGAGCTGGCGGGCGTGTGTCAGGCGACCTCCCATCTGTGCTGCTGGCACGGCTGGTCCCAGCTGTGGGAAACACTGTGAGGTTTCAGCATGTGCTACAGAGGGGCTAAGAACTTGTGCCCCGATTTGCGCTGTCGGCCAAGGGTCCCAAAGAGTAAGTAAGTACCCACGGCAGTACGTTACTGCAGAGGAAAGGGTCCTGAGGGGAGTATTCCTCCTGGCCGAAGGGCCGTCCTGGTGTCCGATGAGCTCCAGGTTGGGGCGGTCATCTCTGCCTCCTGCGGACCAGGTGGAGAAGAGGGAAGGGAGAGGAGGTGGACCCTCAAGGCCCGTGTTCCCTGCCTCACCGAGGGCCACCTAGCTTGCAGCTCCTGAGCCCACAGGGGCTTCCCAAATCAACACCTCTCACCACCCCTGAGCTCACCCCCACCACCAGCATGCCCCCAAGGACGCACTCCCCCAGGTGACTTTCCCCACTACCTCTGCCACAACTGGACCTTGCAGCGTGGTCCCAGCTCTGTCTTCCTGTTGCCCATCAATGGTCCCTGTGTGAGACTCCCAGCAGCCCCTGGGCTGTCACGCTGACAGCTCAGCCTGTTTGGACTCTTGGCCTCACGTCCTTGGGGAACTCTGTTCCTTCCTGCCTGTCGGAGCAGCTAGCGGTAGGTAGGGGAGGGTTTTGGCCTTCGGGCTCAGGAAACCCTGCTGAGCCCATGGTCCCTGCCCGGAACAGCACTAGGTGGCACCACTGTGCGGCAGTGTTGGGGATCTGAAGCCCGATGCACCCCTCAGGAACAGCTTAGGGTGTTGGAGGGCCGCAATGCCGTGGGCACAGGGAGCTTCCCTTGAGCCACTGGAAAGGCTCTTCCCTCAGACATGTCTTCCCAGCTCCTTGACTCTTAAGCTGCAGGGCAGCCTGGCAGCTCCCACAGTCCGGTCCCTAGGAATTCTTATGTCCGCAGGGTGGAGGTGAAGTCCCATGGACCCTTGTGGTCTCAGGGGATCGGCCAGCATGCCTCAGGCCCCAGAAGTCCCCAGAAAGGGCCAGCCCACCATGCCTGTTTTCCGTGGAAACTTCTGGGCTTCCTCTGGGCTTTCGGGAAGGACCTCCCTGCTCTAAAGGGGAGAGGAAAGGCTGGATGGTAGCTACGTGCCCTGTGCCACCAGAGCAAGGCGCCGTGCTGCCTCGGCCACGTGGAAGTCCTGCCTGCCGTGGAATGAGGTGGGGCGATTGGACGCATGCATCAGCTGCCAGGGAGTAAGTCTTACGTTGCCACGCCATCCCCAGGGCATGGCTCGTGCGGCACTTTGCCGGCTCCGAGGACTAAGTGGGTGTGTGGAGGAAGGCCCGACCTTTCAGTCATGCCTGGAGAGACTGGCTTGCATTGGCACCAAACCAACTGCCCCAAGCCTACTGTGCTGGCTTACAAGCACACTTTGTGTGTCCTCTCACCACGACTGCGAGCCCGCCGCGGGGCCGTGGTGGCCCGGCCTGATATTCCGCTCACGGTCTGACCCGGGTGGCCTGGACGGGCCAAGGCTAGGAAGGGTACGTTCTCTTCTGCAGGCCAGGTGAGCCGGGAACCCATTCCCACGGCATTCGCGGTGTTGGCAGAATGCAACGCAAGACGTTCTGTGTCTAGCAGGAAAGGCACGTGCATTCCTGCTACGTGTGTCCTGGGTGCCGTCCTCAGCTCCTTGCCGCCTGGCCTCCCTAACAGCAGACAGAGAGGTGGCTCCAGGCCAGCAGACGGCATCACCTGCCACCCTCTTAACAGGGTTCACCCAGACATCCTCTTCAGGGTCCCCTTTGCTCTATGCTCGTGGCTCCTCTAAGGGTCAGTTCGTCTGTCCTCCAGGGCAAACACACTGCGTGTCTGCTTGCGTGGTTGTTGGGTGAGTGTGCTGCTGTGGGTACCCCGCTTGGGACCTTTTCCAGGGTCACCTGACTGGGTGCCAGTCACAGAGGGGGACAGGGCTTTTATGTCCAGGGAAAAGAGCTGCTCAGAGAGGCGTCTGCATCTTCCATCCTGAAGTCCTTCTCCCCTAGAGACCGTGTGGCCAGCGAGGGGCCAGAGAAAGAGCACCTGAACCCAAAGACTTAGAGGAAGACGGAGAGGAGAGCAAGAAGAAAGCACAGGCACGCAGATGGAACCAGCACTCTTTGTCACTCTTCTCCTGAGTAGCAAAGGACATGGGCTGGGACAAACTGTGGCCACACTTTTCCCCCCAACCCCGGGCCGGCAGAGAGCATCGGGGCACCTGTGTCCTGGAATTGCCCTAGATTCTCCGGGGCATGGGCTGACGCTTTCCACACACACTGGTCCAGGGCTCCCGGGTGTGTATACAGCGTCCTGAGTCCTAGAGGAGTGTATTCGGGAAGGCGAGGGACAGCCTGGCACTGCTGGGTTCAAATACCAGGCGGAGGGCGCCCCGGGAGGAAGCGGCGGGAGGGGTGAAGGTGGAGGTGTGTCCTGGGAGCGCGGTAGGCGGGGCGCCCCGGCTGGCTCCCTGATTGGTGCCTGCAGGGCGAGGGGCGAGGCCCTGGCTGACCACGCCCACCGGCCGTTAACTGACTGGAAGAGGGGTTCTCCCTTGTCCTGGGCTAGCTCAGGACTCAGTCCCACCAAGGCCGCATACGTGATAGAGCGTCATCCTTGGGCGTCACAGCATGCCCTCTATCCCTTGTGCGCGTGTGTTCACCAGCCCGCAGCCTCTGGGAGGACGCTGCCTCCCGCAGACCGCTAGGGGCGCCAGAGCTCCACCTGCCCCACCGTTTGCGGGAGTCGCGTGCTCTCACCTCCAGTTCCTTCCCTCCGCTGCTGGCTCTGCTCGCGCAGGACCAGGACCACATGGAGAGCGCGGCAGGCTCCGGGGAAGGCGGCGCTGCCCTGCCGTCCGGGAGCACCTTGGTCCTGGAAGGGGGCCGTGAGGCATCGGGGCCCCTCGCCCAGGCAGGTGCCTGGGGAGAGGCGGGGCCGCTGCAGGCCCTAGGTGCCGGGGGGATGGGCACAGAGGCTGGGGTGGGTGCGGAGGCCCAGCAGGGCAGAGAGCAGGCCGGCCCGGGGGACGAGTTGCTGCTGGTGGTGGAGGATATCATGGCGGTGGTGGAGGTCGTGGCGGTGGAAGACCAGGAGGCGGTGCAAGCACAGCAGGACGAGCAACTGCCGCCGCTGCAGCAGGGGGAGTCAGGGCTGGGTCCCGAGATAGCCGGCGCCCCACTTGCCGCGCTGGAGATGGTTCAGTTTGCGCTCAGCTCTGTGGATGCCCAAGCTACCAGGGCCTACTTGCGGCTCAAGCGCAGGATGAATCAGAAGCGGAGTTCTCACCTGGCTCGAAGAAGGGCCATCATCCAGCGCATCCCCGGCTTCTGGGCCCAGGCCGTATCCTTCCTCCCTCTGGGCTTGGGTTTGTCTGCGGTGGAGGACCACTGGCAGGAGGGGAGGAGCAGAGGCTCCGCCAGGGGTAGGAGCGCTGGGGAGAAGGATCCCTGGCCCCTCCCCAACCCCCGTGGGAGTGGGTCCCCCGCCCCTATAAAGGCACAGTACAGGACTGTGGGCCTTGAAGGTGGGGGGAAGGCAGGGGCTGAGGCTTGTATAGACCACGTCTGAGCAGAAGCTGCGGGCAAATGCTCTGGGACTGCAGGGAGCGCTCCCAACACTCTCCAGGTGTCATGGAGCACATGTCCACACCCTGCATGCCTAGTGTAGTTCCACCCTTGGCTCGGAGCAGGTCCTGGAAGGAAACGTCCTGCCGGCTGCGTGGGGCATGCCCATTGAGAGGCAGGCCGCCCCCTTCCCTGTCCTTCAGAGCCTGTGTCCTTTTCCAAAGAGTTCAGTGCCCACCCACAGCTGCGTCCTCATGCGGCTTCCAGAGTCACTCAGCAGGCCGCCACGCTTCCCCGGACACGGCAACCCAGACACGCTGCATGCTGTGCTGCCAACTGTATCAGGCCCTACACAGCCAGGCCGCGGACCCAGGGCCATGCGCCCACACCCACGTTTCCTTACCTCCCTGTCTCTCCCATCTGTGTGTCCCCCACCCTCTCCCTCTCTGCGCTCTGCCTTCCCTCTGTGTCCCTTCCTCCCTGTATGGCTGTCTCTGTCTCTCTTGTGCTTTCCCTCCTGCTGCCTCTAACCCCTTTCCCTCCCTCTCTCGCTGATCCCTACGGGCCCTCCCTTTGCCCTGTGGGTGTGCAGCCAGGCTCCAAGGGAGCTGAGCGGCCCCTTTGTGGGCGCAGAAGGCCCCTCAAGGGCACAGGCCTGCAGGCTAACATTTAAGCAAACACAGCCGTGAGAGCGCGACCGAGCACATCTGGACACCCAAAGCAGTCACTGCCTGCCGGCCACAGACACAGGCCAGGGTTGAGGGTGGAAGGGAGCGCAGGCAGTCCTTTGGCCTTGTGCTGCCGGGCGCAGACCCTCTCGGAGGCACTGGAAGCCAAGGCACCTGCTGGTATTGAGCAGCTGTGATGAAAGAGCAGGAGCTGAGTGGGTTGGGAGGGCAGCAGGGCCTGGTGGTTCTACACGTGCCCTGTTTCGGGCCCTTCCTCTCACCGGGAAGGGCTGGGCTGCTCCTGGCTCTCCTTCCGTAGCGCTGAAGGCGAGGCTCCTTGACCCAAGGCAGATCCTGAATCACCCCCAGATATCAGCCGTGATGGGTGACCAGGACAAAGATGTGCTCAGCTACATGACCGACTTGGAGGTCAGCCCTGGGAGTGGGAGGCGGGGGTAGGACCACTGGGAGTGGAATTTGGGCAGGAGAGGGCCCGGCAGTCTTGTTCAGCGGGACATGCAGGGAGCATCTCGGGACCCGTGGAGGACAAGTCCCATTCCCCTCGTCTTTCTTTGGCGGGGTAGGTGGAGGAACCGGGCCGTCCCAAGGACCACAGCAGGTTGATGTTTTTCTTTGGGAACAACCCCTACTTCCAGAACAAAGTGATCCTTAAGGAGTATCACCTTAGCATTGCCGGTAGGAGTGGGCTAGAGCTTCGAGGGTGCCGGGGGCGGGCCGGCGGGGGCAGGTGGGCACTCGGGAGGGGCAGGGGGTGTGCAGGGACACAAGGTGGGGGCGGGAGCCGGCACAGGATGGAGAGAGGCTGAGAGGAGAGCGGGAGAGAGGGCGACAGGGTGTGGGTCCTAGACAGTGCAGAGCCTCCCCTGAATTTTCCCTTCCTGCAGGGTACAGGGCGACTCGGTCCACTCCAGTGCAGTGGTTCTGGGATGATGAACGTGGAGCTCCCAGCCGAAGACTCGACACCACCAGCCTTACCTTCTTCAAGTGGTTGTGCGACCCCAGCTGCCCAGGGTCTAACAAGATCGCCGAGGTGGGGCCGCTGAGGCCTGCTTTAGCCTTGGTGATGGCAATGGGGGCAGCCTGGGAATGGGGCCTGGGCCCCGTGCTCACCTGGGCGGTTTCCCCTACCAGATCATCATTGAGGACCTGTGGCCCAATCCCCTGCGGTACTACCTGCGGCAGGGAGGCAGCCGAAGGCAATGAGCAGAGAGGAGGACCTGTCGGTGAGTGGCCGGGTCACTGCTTCCTGAAATATGTGTGGGAAGTGCCAGGGCACTGTCGGGTTTGGGGACCAGTTTGGAAACTGAGGCTCAGAGGACCCTGAGAGCAGGGACCCTGGCGAGGGAACTCAGGGCACACACCCAGGGCAGGGTGTCCACTGGGGCAAGTTCATCCGGTGAGCCAGGTGTGAGCCAGAAAGTCTCAGGTCGTTCGGGGGAAGCAAGGCTCCTCCACCCCATTTCTCTGAACACTCACCCATGGCCGTCCGCCGGGTCCTCAGTTCTCCACCTAGCTTTTCAGGTGGGGACAGTCTGCCAAATTTTGGGAGTGGGGCTGCCTTGTCCCGAGACGCTCCGACGTCCCTCCGTGTTACGGACCACCCCGTGGCCGCCCACAGCCACACGGCCATTCTTGGCAATGGTACTAGGCCATCTGGAGGAGGGTGGTGAAGCCCTAGAGGAGGAGGAAGCGGGATCCCACAAGGACAGGGCCCTCGGTCACCGCCGCCTTAGCGATCCTCGGCATGAGGCAGTGTCACGAACACCTCCCTTGTGCGTCCGTGTGCCGTGTGTTTGTGCGTGTGTGTCGCGGGCACGGCAGCTGTGCGGACGTGGACACCGCAGAGCATCAGAGTTGGACCGACGAGAAGCAGTGGAGGAGGCGTCCAGCGTTGTGAGAGACGGGTGGACGAGTCTACGTGGTGCTCTGCCCGCACAGGACAGACGTGGGGGAACAGATCTTCAGGGCCAGCTCTAGAGAGTGTCCAGCACCCAGATCGCCAGGGATGGCGGGCGAGTCATAAACAAGTTAAGAAGCCCTATGTGTCTGTGCGTGGATGTGTATGGGGGACCCAGCACACGGCCAGTAGGAGATCAGCCCTGGCCTGTGGGATTCCGTGTGTGCGGGGGATGTAAGGCACGGGGGCAGGGCAGGGCAGGGCTTGTTTGTGGAGAGACCACCGCTCTTGCTCGGCAGGTCAGGGAGGAGGACGGGAAAGGGCACACCTCTCTACATGGGAGCCCTGTTCTTCAGGGCAGGGGAAGGGCCGTGCCGAGCGGGGCACTCGTGGCCCGGTGGCTCTGCTACCGCCCCGTTCACCCCGCTTGGAGAGCTTCTCCCTGTACCCTTGCTCCTGGAAGCGTGCCCCGCATTGCTGTGATGCCGTCCCGTGCATGCTTCCTCTAGTCAGGATCACCGCAAAACCACATGTCCCTGGAGGACCACGGAGGAGGCGTTTCCTCAGGGTCCCTCACGGTCCCTCCAGACCCACGTCCTGTCCCTCTGCACCACCCACCCACAGGCGACAGCTCCAAGAACGTGTGAGGGAAATCCGGTGTGAGTTGTGGGCACTGCGGCTGTGTGAGCGGGCTGTGTGTAACGGAGCATGTATGACCAGGTCTGCATGCAGGTGTGTGTGTGTTTGTGTTGTGTGTGTGTTCATGTGGGCGGGCACGTGCGGCCAGCCGACCATGCCTCTGAGCCGGACCACGTGTGCTTGTGTAGTGTGTGTGTTTGCATGTGCACTTGTGTGTGGGAGTGTGTGCTTGTGTGTGTGCAGGGACCACGTGAGGTAATCCGTATTGCGTGTGTGTGTCTGCATACGCCCGTATGTGTGTATGTGTGTGGCCAAGTGTGTGTGCCTGGGTGCCAGAGACTGTGTGTGCTTGCCTGTGTTGTGCATGAGTGTGTGTCTCTCCCGTGGGCACGTACGTGTGTGTTGTGGCACATTTACATGCAGGCGTACCGGACGGTGTCTGTTGGTGTGTGTTTCCTGAGTGTGTGTTTGCACAGGCACGGGTGTGTGTGTTGGCTCGGCCAGGTGCACAAGCCTCTGTTGGGGTACCAGTGTGTGTTGCGTGTGTGTGTTTCCACATGCACGTATTTGTGAGTTTCCATTTGGTTACCGAGATCCGCTCACCTGTATGGATAGTGCATGTGTGTATAGGGTCTGTGTGTCTTTGTAGGCGCACCTTGGCTGGTGATTTTCTGTGGGGCTACTCACCTATGGCTCTGTGCCAGAAACCATGAGTGCGCGTTGGCGTGTAAGTGTGCTTGATTCTGCATGGTTGTCAGCTGCTCGTCTGTGTGTTTGCGAGCCGACGGGGGAGTGTGTGGGCACGCGCGGGTGTGCGTGTATGCATACCCACCTGTGTGTGCCTCTGGTTGGGGACTGTGTGTGTAAGGTGTGTTTCTCATTTTACACAAGCACATGTGCATGTATAGGGGTGCTGGAGGGTGCATACCCCTGTGCCTGCCCACGTCTGTGCCAGTGTGTGTTTTGTCTCTGTGTGTTTTTGCATGCATGGATACATGTGTGTGTGTGTGTGTTTGTCTGTGTGTCTCTGTCAGCCTGATGGTGCAGGGATAATTGTGAATGCTTCTGTGCAGAAGACCATGTATGTTCGTTGTGTGTGTTCTCCTGCGTGCGTGTGTGTGTGTGTGTGTGTGTATGTATGTTTGCGTGGCTCGAGGGTCAGCTGTGCATGGTTGTGAGGCCGAGAGCTTTGGTGAGAGCTTCCACGTGCTCTAAAACAAACATGCTTTCATGCGTGTTTGCAGGGCCACGGAGTATGCCTGTGTGCGGAGATCTTGTGGGGGGGTATCAGCACGTGCTTGCGGCACTGGGTTTGTGTGTGTGTGTGGGGGGGTGCGTGTTTGAGTGGCCAAGTGTCATTCATTGATTATGGAGCGTGTGTGTTTTTGTTTGTGTGTGTCCTCTGGTGTGTGTGTGTGTGTGTGTGTGTGTGCCATTGTCTATGCCTGTAAGTAAAGACCATGGGTGTTGGTGTGTTTGTTGTGTATGTGTGTGTTGTCGGGACGACGTTTGTGAGTTTGATAGGGCGGGTCCAAGTGTGGATGTCTCTGCTAGAGCCCTTGTGTGAGTGCTGTGTGTGTGTGTGTGTGTGTATGTCTGTTTGCGCAGCCAACAGTGCATGCCTGCGTGCAGGTCCACGTGTGTGCGTGTGGTGTGATTTGCGTGTGTGCATGTGCGTATGCGAGTGTGTGTGTGTGTGTCTATGCGACAATCTGCATGCCAGTGTGCCAGATAACGTGTCTGTGCGTGTTGTGTGTCCCGTGTGTTTGCATGGACATGTGTGTATGTGTGTGTGTGCTGTGTGTGTGTGTGCAGCCATCTCATGCCTGTGGGCCGGAGACCGTGTATAGGTGTGTGAGTTGCCGGTCTGCGTGGGTCCACATGGGCACCTCTGTGTGTGTGCGTGCAGCCATCTCCATGCCAGAGAGACGGAATCCGTGTCCATGTGGGTCTTGTGCATGCTTGCATGAGCACACGTGAGTGCTCGTGTCTCCCAGTTTGCAGCAAATGCATGAGAGGGGTGTGTGTGTGGCCACCTTGCATGCCTGTGTGTCAAGAGTGTGTGTCTGTGTGTGTTGCATGTTCAAGTGTCTGCATGAGCACACACGTGTCTCAGTGTGCTTGTAGGCCCTGTTCGATGAAGGAGAGGGAATGCGGGGTTTCTAGCTCTGCTGACTAAGGAGAAAGGGGCCACTGGCAGAGTGCAGCCACGTCCCTCCTGACACACAGCCGTCGTGGGCATTCCTTGGGTATTCAGGGGTGTGTCTGCCCCTGGATGCAACACGCAGAGGGGCCAAGGGAAGCAGGGAGGGGTGGGAGCTGGCGGGCGTGTGTCAGGCGACCTCCCATCTGTGCTGCTGGCACGGCTGGTCCCAGCTGTGGGAAACACTGTGAGGTTTCAGCATGTGCTACAGAGGGGCTAAGAACTTGTGCCCCGATTTGCGCTGTCGGCCAAGGGTCCCAAAGAGGAAGTAAGTACCCACGGCAGTACGTTACTGCAGAGGAAAGGGTCCTGAGGGGAGTATTCCTCCTGGCCGAAGGGCCGTCCTGGTGTCCGATGAGCTCCAGGTTGGGGCGGTCATCTCTGCCTCCTGCGGACCAGGTGGAGAAGAGGGAAGGGAGAGGAGGTGGACCCTCAAGGCCCGTGTTCCCTGCCTCACCGAGGGCCACCTAGCTTGCTGCCCCTGAGCCCACAGGGGCTTCCCAAATCAACACCTCTCACCACCCCTGAGCTCACCCCCACCACCAGCATGCCCCCAAGGACGCACTCCCCCAGGTGACTTTCCCCACTACCTCTGCCACAACTGGACCTTGCAGCGTGGTCCCAGCTCTGTCTTCCTGTTGCCCATCAATGGTCCCTGTGTGAGACTCCCAGCAGCCCCTGGGCTGTCATGCTGACAGCTCAGCCTGTTTGGACTCTTGGCCTCACGTCCTTGGGGAACTCTGTTCCTTCCTGCCTGTCGGAGCAGCTAGCGGTAGGTAGGGGAGGGTTTTGGCCTTCGGGCTCAGGAAACCCTGCTGAGCCCATGGTCCCTGCCCGGAACAGCACTAGGTGGCACCACTGTGCGGCAGTGTTGGGGATCTGAAGCCCGATGCACCCCTCAGGAACAGCTTAGGGTGTTGGAGGGCCGCAATGCCGTGGGCACAGGGAGCTTCCCTTGAGCCACTGGAAAGGCTGTTCCCTCAGACATGTCTTCCCAGCTCCTTGACTCTTAAGCTGCAGGGCAGCCTGGCAGCTCCCACAGTCCGGTCCCTAGGAATTCTTATGTCCGCAGGGTGGAGATGAAGTCCCATGGACCCTTGTGGTCTCAGGGGATCGGCCAGCATGCCTCAGGCCCCAGAAGTCCCCAGAAAGGGCCAGCCCACCATGCCTGTTTTCCCTGGAAACTTCTGGGCTTCCTCTGGGCTTTCGGGAAGGACCTCCCTGCTCTAAAGGGGAGAGGAAAGGCTGGATGGTAGCTACGTGCCCTGTGCCACCAGAGCAAGGCGCCGTGCTGCCTCGGCCACGTGGAAGTCCTGCCTGCCGTGGAATGAGGTGGGGCGATTGGACGCATGCATCAGCTGCCAGGGAGTAAGTCTTACGTTGCCACGCCATCCCCAGGGCATGGCTCGTGCGGCACTTTGCCGGCTCCGAGGACTAAGTGGGTGTGTGGAGGAAGGCCCGACCTTTCAGTCATGCCTGGAGAGACTGGCTTGCATTGGCACCAAACCAACTGCCCCAAGCCTACTGTGCTGGCTTACAAGCACACTTTGTGTGTCCTCTCACCACGACTGCGAGCCCGCCGCGGGGCCGTGGTGGCCCGGCCTGATATTCCGCTCACGGTCTGACCCGGGTGGCCTGGACGGGCCAAGGCTAGGAAGGGTACGTTCTCTTCTGCAGGCCAGGTGAGCCGGGAACCCATTCCCACGGCATTCGCGGTGTTGGCAGAATGCAACGCAAGACGTTCTGTGTCTAGCAGGAAAGGCACGTGCATTCCTGCTACGTGTGTCCTGGGTGCCGTCCTCAGCTCCTTGCCGCCTGGCCTCCCTAACAGCAGACAGAGAGGTGGCTCCAGGCCAGCAGACGGCATCACCTGCCACCCTCTTAACAGGGTTCACCCAGACATCCTCTTCAGGGTCCCCTTTGCTCTATGCTCGTGGCTCCTCTAAGGGTCAGTTCGTCTGTCCTCCAGGGCAAACACACTGCGTGTCTGCTTGCGTGGTTGTTGGGTGAGTGTGCTGCTGTGGGTACCCCGCTTGGGACCTTTTCCAGGGTCACCTGACTGGGTGCCAGTCACAGAGGGGGACAGGGCTTTTATGTCCAGGGAAAAGAGCTGCTCAGAGAGGCGTCTGCATCTTCCATCCTGAAGTCCTTCTCCCCTAGAGACCGTGTGGCCAGCGAGGGGCCAGAGAAAGAGCACCTGAACCCAAAGACTTAGAGGAAGACGGAGAGGAGAGCAAGAAGAAAGCACAGGCACGCAGATGGAACCAGCACTCTTTGTCACTCTTCTCCTGAGTAGCAAAGGACATGGGCTGGGACAAACTGTGGCCACACTTTTCCCCCCAACCCCGGGCCGGCAGAGAGCATCGGGGCACCTGTGTCCTGGAATTGCCCTAGATTCTCCGGGGCATGGGCTGACGCTTTCCACACACACTGGTCCAGGGCTCCCGGGTGTGTATACAGCGTCCTGAGTCCTAGAGGAGTGTATTCGGGAAGGCGAGGGACAGCCTGGCACTGCTGGGTTCAAATACCAGGCGGAGGGCGCCCCGGGAGGAAGCGGCGGGAGGGGTGAAGGTGGAGGTGTGTCCTGGGAGCGCGGTAGGCGGGGCGCCCCGGCTGGCTCCCTGATTGGTGCCTGCAGGGCGAGGGGCGAGGCCCTGGCTGACCACGCCCACCGGCCGTTAACTGACTGGAAGAGGGGTTCTCCCTTGTCCTGGGCTAGCTCAGGACTCAGTCCCACCAAGGCCGCATACGTGATAGAGCGTCATCCTTGGGCGTCACAGCATGCCCTCTATCCCTTGTGCGCGTGTGTTCACCAGCCCGCAGCCTCTGGGAGGACGCTGCCTCCCGCAGACCGCTAGGGGCGCCAGAGCTCCACCTGCCCCACCGTTTGCGGGAGTCGCGTGCTCTCACCTCCAGTTCCTTCCCTCCGCTGCTGGCTCTGCTCGCGCAGGACCAGGACCACATGGAGAGCGCGGCAGGCTCCGGGGAAGGCGGCGCTGCCCTGCCGTCCGGGAGCACCTTGGTCCTGGAAGGGGGCCGTGAGGCATCGGGGCCCCTCGCCCAGGCAGGTGCCTGGGGAGAGGCGGGGCCGCTGCAGGCCCTAGGTGCCGGGGGGATGGGCACAGAGGCTGGGGTGGGTGCGGAGGCCCAGCAGGGCAGAGAGCAGGCCGGCCCGGGGGACGAGTTGCTGCTGGTGGTGGAGGATATCATGGCGGTGGTGGAGGTCGTGGCGGTGGAAGACCAGGAGGCGGTGCAAGCACAGCAGGACGAGCAACTGCCGCCGCTGCAGCAGGGGGAGTCAGGGCTGGGTCCCGAGATAGCCGGCGCCCCACTTGCCGCGCTGGAGATGGTTCAGTTTGCGCTCAGCTCTGTGGATGCCCAAGCTACCAGGGCCTACTTGCGGCTCAAGCGCAGGATGAATCAGAAGCGGAGTTCTCACCTGGCTCGAAGAAGGGCCATCATCCAGCGCATCCCCGGCTTCTGGGCCCAGGCCGTATCCTTCCTCCCTCTGGGCTTGGGTTTGTCTGCGGTGGAGGACCACTGGCAGGAGGGGAGGAGCAGAGGCTCCGCCAGGGGTAGGAGCGCTGGGGAGAAGGATCCCTGGCCCCTCCCCAACCCCCGTGGGAGTGGGTCCCCCGCCCCTATAAGGCACAGTACAGGACTGTGGGCCTTGAAGGTGGGGGGAAGGCAGGGGCTGAGGCTTGTATAGACCACGTCTGAGCAGAAGCTGCGGGCAAATGCTCTGGGACTGCAGGGAGCGCTCCCAACACTCTCCAGGTGTCATGGAGCACATGTCCACACCCTGCATGCCTAGTGTAGTTCCACCCTTGGCTCGGAGCAGGTCCTGGAAGGAAACGTCCTGCCGGCTGCGTGGGGCATGCCCATTGAGAGGCAGGCCGCCCCCTTCCCTGTCCTTCAGAGCCTGTGTCCTTTTCCAAAGAGTTCAGTGCCCACCCACAGCTGCGTCCTCATGCGGCTTCCAGAGTCACTCAGCAGGCCGCCACGCTTCCCCGGACACGGCAACCCAGACACGCTGCATGCTGTGCTGCCAACTGTATCAGGCCCTACACAGCCAGGCCGCGGACCCAGGGCCATGCGCCCACACCCACGTTTCCTTACCTCCCTGTCTCTCCCATCTGTGTGTCCCCCACCCTCTCCCTCTCTGCGCTCTGCCTTCCCTCTGTGTCCCTTCCTCCCTGTATGGCTGTCTCTGTCTCTCTTGTGCTTTCCCTCCTGCTGCCTCTAACCCCTTTCCCTCCCTCTCTCGCTGATCCCTACGGGCCCTCCCTTTGCCCTGTGGGTGTGCAGCCAGGCTCCAAGGGAGCTGAGCGGCCCCTTTGTGGGCGCAGAAGGCCCCTCAAGGGCACAGGCCTGCAGGCTAACATTTAAGCAAACACAGCCGTGAGAGCGCGACCGAGCACATCTGGACACCCAAAGCAGTCACTGCCTGCCGGCCACAGACACAGGCCAGGGTTGAGGGTGGAAGGGAGCGCAGGCAGTCCTTTGGCCTTGTGCTGCCGGGCGCAGACCCTCTCGGAGGCACTGGAAGCCAAGGCACCTGCTGGTATTGAGCAGCTGTGATGAAAGAGCAGGAGCTGAGTGGGTTGGGAGGGCAGCAGGGCCTGGTGGTTCTACACGTGCCCTGTTTCGGGCCCTTCCTCTCACCGGGAAGGGCTGGGCTGCTCCTGGCTCTCCTTCCGTAGCGCTGAAGGCGAGGCTCCTTGACCCAAGGCAGATCCTGAATCACCCCCAGATATCAGCCGTGATGGGTGACCAGGACAAAGATGTGCTCAGCTACATGACCGACTTGGAGGTCAGCCCTGGGAGTGGGAGGCGGGGGTAGGACCACTGGGAGTGGAATTTGGGCAGGAGAGGGCCCGGCAGTCTTGTTCAGCGGGACATGCAGGGAGCATCTCGGGACCCGTGGAGGACAAGTCCCATTCCCCTCGTCTTTCTTTGGCGGGGTAGGTGGAGGAACCGGGCCGTCCCAAGGACCACAGCAGGTTGATGTTTTTCTTTGGGAACAACCCCTACTTCCAGAACAAAGTGATCCTTAAGGAGTATCACCTTAGCATTGCCGGTAGGAGTGGGCTAGAGCTTCGAGGGTGCCGGGGGCGGGCCGGCGGGGGCAGGTGGGCACTCGGGAGGGGCAGGGGGTGTGCAGGGACACAAGGTGGGGGCGGGAGCCGGCACAGGATGGAGAGAGGCTGAGAGGAGAGCGGGAGAGAGGGCGACAGGGTGTGGGTCCTAGACAGTGCAGAGCCTCCCCTGAATTTTCCCTTCCTGCAGGGTACAGGGCGACTCGGTCCACTCCAGTGCAGTGGTTCTGGGATGATGAACGTGGAGCTCCCAGCCGAAGACTCGACACCACCAGCCTTACCTTCTTCAAGTGGTTGTGCGACCCCAGCTGCCCAGGGTCTAACAAGATCGCCGAGGTGGGGCCGCTGAGGCCTGCTTTAGCCTTGGTGATGGCAATGGGGGCAGCCTGGGAATGGGGCCTGGGCCCCGTGCTCACCTGGGCGGTTTCCCCTACCAGATCATCATTGAGGACCTGTGGCCCAATCCCCTGCGGTACTACCTGCGGCAGGGAGGCAGCCGAAGGCAATGAGCAGAGAGGAGGACCTGTCGGTGAGTGGCCGGGTCACTGCTTCCTGAAATATGAGTGGGAAGTGCCAGGGCACTGTAGGGTTTGGGGACCAGTTTGGAAACTGAGGCTCAGAGGACCCTGAGAGCAGGGACCCTGGCGAGGGAACTCAGGGCACACACCCAGGGCAGGGTGTCCACTGGGGCAAGTTCATCCGGTGAGCCAGGTGTGAGCCAGAAAGTCTCAGGTCGTTCGGGGGAAGCAAGGCTCCTCCACCCCATTTCTCTGAACACTCACCCATGGCCGTCCGCCGGGTCCTCAGTTCTCCACCTAGCTTTTCAGGTGGGGACAGTCTGCCAAATTTTGGGAGTGGGGCTGCCTTGTCCCGAGACGCTCCGACGTCCCTCCGTGTTACGGACCACCCCGTGGCCTCCCACAGCCACACGGCCATTCTTGGCAATGGTACTAGGCCATCTGGAGGAGGGTGGTGAAGCCCTAGAGGAGGAGGAAGCGGGATCCCACAAGGACAGGGCCCTCGGTCACCGCCGCCTTAGCGATCCTCGGCATGAGGCAGTGTCACGAACACCTCCCTTGTGCGTCCGTGTGCCGTGTGTTTGTGCGTGTGTGTCGCGGGCACGGCAGCTGTGCGGACGTGGACACCGCAGAGCATCAGAGTTGGACCGACGAGAAGCAGTGGAGGAGGCGTCCAGCGTTGTGAGAGACGGGTGGACGAGTCTACGTGGTGCTCTGCCCGCACAGGACAGACGTGGGGGAACAGATCTTCAGGGCCAGCTCTAGAGAGTGTCCAGCACCCAGATCGCCAGGGATGGCGGGCGAGTCATAAACAAGTTAAGAAGCCCTATGTGTCTGTGCGTGGATGTGTATGGGGGACCCAGCACACGGCCAGTAGGAGATCAGCCCTGGCCTGTGGGATTCCGTGTGTGCGGGGGATGTAAGGCACGGGGGCAGGGCAGGGCAGGGCTTGTTTGTGGAGAGACCACCGCTCTTGCTCGGCAGGTCAGGGAGGAGGACGGGAAAGGGCACACCTCTCTACATGGGAGCCCTGTTCTTCAGGGCAGGGGAAGGGCCGTGCCGAGCGGGGCACTCGTGGCCCGGTGGCTCTGCTACCGCCCCGTTCACCCCGCTTGGAGAGCTTCTCCCTGTACCCTTGCTCCTGGAAGCGTGCCCCGCATTGCTGTGATGCCGTCCCGTGCATGCTTCCTCTAGTCAGGATCACCGCAAAACCACATGTCCCTGGAGGACCACGGAGGAGGCGTTTCCTCAGGGTCCCTCACGGTCCCTCCAGACCCACGTCCTGTCCCTCTGCACCACCCACCCACAGGCGACAGCTCCAAGAACGTGTGAGGGAAATCCGGTGTGAGTTGTGGGCACTGCGGCTGTGTGAGCGGGCTGTGTGTAACGGAGCATGTATGACCAGGTCTGCATGCAGGTGTGTGTGTGTTTGTGTTGTGTGTGTGTTCATGTGGGCGGGCACGTGCGGCCAGCCGACCATGCCTCTGAGCCGGACCACGTGTGCTTGTGTAGTGTGTGTGTTTGCATGTGCACTTGTGTGTGGGAGTGTGTGCTTGTGTGTGTGCAGGGACCACGTGAGCTAATCCGTATTGCGTGTGTGTGTCTGCATACGCCCGTATGTGTGTATGTGTGTGGCCAAGTGTGTGTGCCTGGGTGCCAGAGACTGTGTGTGCTTGCCTGTGTTGTGCATGAGTGTGTGTCTCTCCCGTGGGCACGTACGTGTGTGTTGTGGCACATTTACATGCAGGCGTACCGGACGGTGTCTGTTGGTGTGTGTTTCCTGAGTGTGTGTTTGCACAGGCACGGGTGTGTGTGTTGGCTCGGCCAGGTGCACAAGCCTCTGTTGGGGTACCAGTGTGTGTTGCGTGTGTGTGTTTCCACATGCACGTATTTGTGAGTTTCCATTTGGTTACCGAGATCCGCTCACCTGTATGGATAGTGCATGTGTGTATAGGGTCTGTGTGTCTTTGTAGGCGCACCTTGGCTGGTGATTTTCTGTGGGGCTACTCACCTATGGCTCTGTGCCAGAAACCATGAGTGCGCGTTGGCGTGTAAGTGTGCTTGATTCTGCATGGTTGTCAGCTGCTCGTCTGTGTGTTTGCGAGCCGACGGGGGAGTGTGTGGGCACGCGCGGGTGTGCGTGTATGCATACCCACCTGTGTGTGCCTCTGGTTGGGGACCGTGTGTGTAAGGTGTGTTTCTCATTTTACACAAGCACATGTGCATGTATAGGGGTGCTGGAGGGTGCATACCCCTGTGCCTGCCCACGTCTGTGCCAGTGTGTGTTTTGTCTCTGTGTGTTTTTGCATGCATGGATACATGTGTGTGTGTGTGTTTGTCTGTGTGTCTCTGTCAGCCTGATGGTGCAGGGATAATTGTGAATGCTTCTGTGCAGAAGACCACGTATGTTCGTTGTGTGTGTTCTCCTGCGTGCGTGTGTGTGTGTGTGTGTGTGTATGTTTGTGTGGCTCGAGGGTCAGCTGTGCATGGTTGTGAGGCCGAGAGCTTTGGTGAGAGCTTCCACGTGCTCTAAAACAAACATGCTTTCATGCGTGTTTGCAGGGCCACGGAGCATGCCTGTGTGCGGAGATCTTGTGGGGGGGGTATCAGCACGTGCTTGCGGCACTGGGTTTGTGTGTGTGTGTGGGGGGGGGTGTGTGTGTGGGTGCGTGTTTGAGTGGCCAAGTGTCATTCATTGATTGTGGAGCGTATGTGTTTTTGTTTGTGTGTGTCCTCTGGTGTGTGTGTGTGTATGTGGCCCATTGTCTATGCCTGTAAGTAAAGACCATAGGTGTTGGTGTGTTTGTTGTGTATGTGTGTGTTGTCGGGACGACGTTTGTGAGTTTGATAGGGCGGGTCCAAGTGTGGATGTCTCTGCTAGAGCCCTTGTGTGAGTGCTGTGTGTGTGTGTGTGTGTATGTCTGTTTGCGCAGCCAACAGTGCATGCCTGCGTGCAGGTCCACGTGTGTGCGTGTGGTGTGATTTGCATGTGTGCATGTGCGTATGCGAGTGTGTGTGTGTCTATGCGACAATCTGCATGCCAGTGTGCCAGATAACGTGTCTGTGCGTGTTGTGTGTCCCGTGTGTTTGCATGGACATGTGTGTATGTGTGTGTGTGCTGTGTGTGTGTGTGCAGCCATCTCATGCCTGTGGGCCGGAGACCGTGTATAGGTGTGTGAGTTGCCGGTCTGCGTGGGTCCACATGGGCACCTCTGTGTGTGTGCGTGCAGCCATCTCCATGCCAGAGAGACGGAATCCGTGTCCATGTGGGTCTTGTGCATGCTTGCATGAGCACACGTGAGTGCTCGTGTCTCCCAGTTTGCAGCAAATGCATGAGAGGGGTGTGTGTGTGGCCACCTTGCATGCCTGTGTGTCAAGAGTGTGTGTCTGTGTGTGTTGCATGTTCAAGTGTCTGCATGAGCACACACGTGTCTCAGTGTGCTTGTAGGCCCTGTTCGATGAAGGAGAGGGAATGCGGGGTTTCTAGCTCTGCTGACTAAGGAGAAAGGGGCCACTGGCAGAGTGCAGCCACGTCCCTCCTGACACACAGCCGTCGTGGGCATTCCTTGGGTATTCAGGGGTGTGTCTGCCCCTGGATGCAACATGCAGAGGGGCCAAGGGAAGCAGGGAGGGGTGGGAGCTGGCGGGCGTGTGTCAGGCGACCTCCCATCTGTGCTGCTGGCACGGCTGGACCCAGCTGTGGGAAACACTGTGAGGTTTCAGCATGTGCTACAGAGGGGCTAAGAACTTGTGCCCCGATTTGCGCTGTCGGCCAAGGGTCCCAAAGAGTAAGTAAGTACCCACGGCAGTACGTTACTGCAGAGGAAAGGGTCCTGAGGGGAGTATTCCTCCTGGCCGAAGGGCCGTCCTGGTGTCCGATGAGCTCCAGGTTGGGGCGGTCATCTCTGCCTCCTGCGGACCAGGTGGAGAAGAGGGAAGGGAGAGGAGGTGGACCCTCAAGGCCCGTGTTCCCTGCCTCACCGAGGGCCACCTAGCTTGCTGCTCCTGAGCCCACAGGGGCTTCCCAAATCAACACCTCTCACCACCCCTGAGCTCACCCCCACCACCAGCATGCCCCCAAGGACGCACTCCCCCAGGTGACTTTCCCCACTACCTCTGCCACAACTGGACCTTGCAGCGTGGTCCCAGCTCTGTCCTCCTGTTGCCCATCAATGGTCCCTGTGTGAGACTCCCAGCAGCCCCTGGGCTGTCATGCTGACAGCTCAGCCTGTTTGGACTCTTGGCCTCACGTCCTTGGGGAACTCTGTTCCTTCCTGCCTGTCGGAGCAGCTAGCGGTAGGTAGGGGAGGGTTTTGGCCTTCGGGCTCAGGAAACCCTGCTGAGCCCATGGTCCCTGCCCGGAACAGCACTAGGTGGCACCACTGTGCGGCAGTGTTGGGGATCTGAAGCCCGATGCACCCCTCAGGAACAGCTTAGGGTGTTGGAGAGCCGCAATGCCGTGGGCACACGGAGCTTCCCTTGAGCCACTGGAAAGGCTCTTCCCTCAGACATGTCTTCCCAGCTCCTTGACTCTTAAGCTGCAGGGCAGCCTGGCAGCTCCCACAGTCCGGTCCCTAGGAATTCTTATGTCCGCAGGGTGGAGGTGAAGTCCCATGGACCCTTGTGGTCTCAGGGGATCGGCCAGCATGCCTCAGGCCCCAGAAGTCCCCAGAAAGGGCCAGCCCACCATGCCTGTTTTCCCTGGAAACTTCTGGGCTTCCTCTGGGCTTTCGGGAAGGACCTCCCTGCTCTAAAGGGGAGAGGAAAGGCTGGATGGTAGCTACGTGCCCTGTGCCACCAGAGCAAGGCGCCGTGCTGCCTCGGCCACGTGGAAGTCCTGCCTGCCGTGGAATGAGGTGGGGCGATTGGACGCATGCATCAGCTGCCAGGGAGTAAGTCTTACGTTGCCACGCCATCCCCAGGGCATGGCTCGTGCGGCACTTTGCCGGCTCCGAGGACTAAGTGGGTGTGTGGAGGAAGGCCCGACCTTTCAGTCATGCCTGGAGAGACTGGCTTGCATTGGCACCAAACCAACTGCCCCAAGCCTACTGTGCTGGCTTACAAGCACACTTTGTGTGTCCTCTCACCACGACTGCGAGCCCGCCGCGGGGCCGTGGTGGCCCGGCCTGATATTCCGCTCACGGTCTGACCCGGGTGGCCTGGACGGGCCAAGGCTAGGAAGGGTACGTTCTCTTCTGCAGGCCAGGTGAGCCGGGAACCCATTCCCACGGCATTCGCGGTGTTGGCAGAATGCAACGCAAGACGTTCTGTGTCTAGCAGGAAAGGCACGTGCATTCCTGCTACGTGTGTCCTGGGTGCCGTCCTCAGCTCCTTGCCGCCTGGCCTCCCTAACAGCAGACAGAGAGGTGGCTCCAGGCCAGCAGACGGCATCACCTGCCACCCTCTTAACAGGGTTCACCCAGACATCCTCTTCAGGGTCCCCTTTGCTCTATGCTCGTGGCTCCTCTAAGGGTCAGTTCGTCTGTCCTCCAGGGCAAACACACTGCGTGTCTGCTTGCGTGGTTGTTGGGTGAGTGTGCTGCTGTGGGTACCCTGCTTGGGACCTTTTCCAGGGTCACCTGACTGGGTGCCAGTCACAGAGGGGGACAGGGCTTTTATGTCCAGGGAAAAGAGCTGCTCAGAGAGGCGTCTGCATCTTCCATCCTGAAGTCCTTCTCCCCTAGAGACCGTGTGGCCAGCGAGGGGCCAGAGAAAGAGCACCTGAACCCAAAGACTTAGAGGAAGACGGAGAGGAGAGCAAGAAGAAAGCACAGGCACGCAGATGGAACCAGCACTCTTTGTCACTCTTCTCCTGAGTAGCAAAGGACATGGGCTGGGACAAACTGTGGCCACACTTTTCCCCCCAACCCCGGGCCGGCAGAGAGCATCGGGGCACCTGTGTCCTGGAATTGCCCTAGATTCTCCGGGGCATGGGCTGACGCTTTCCACACACACTGGTCCAGGGCTCCCGGGTGTGTATACAGCGTCCTGAGTCCTAGAGGAGTGTATTCGGGAAGGCGAGGGACAGCCTGGCACTGCTGGGTTCAAATACCAGGCGGAGGGCGCCCCGGGAGGAAGCGGCGGGAGGGGTGAAGGTGGAGGTGTGTCCTGGGAGCGCGGTAGGCGGGGCGCCCCGGCTGGCTCCCTGATTGGTGCCTGCAGGGCGAGGGGCGAGGCCCTGGCTGACCACGCCCACCGGCCGTTAACTGACTGGAAGAGGGGTTCTCCCTTGTCCTGGGCTAGCTCAGGACTCAGTCCCACCAAGGCCGCATACGTGATAGAGCGTCATCCTTGGGCGTCACAGCATGCCCTCTATCCCTTGTGCGCGTGTGTTCACCAGCCCGCAGCCTCTGGGAGGACGCTGCCTCCCGCAGACCGCTAGGGGCGCCAGAGCTCCACCTGCCCCACCGTTTGCGGGAGTCGCGTGCTCTCACCTCCAGTTCCTTCCCTCCGCTGCTGGCTCTGCTCGCGCAGGACCAGGACCACATGGAGAGCGCGGCAGGCTCCGGGGAAGGCGGCGCTGCCCTGCCGTCCGGGAGCACCTTGGTCCTGGAAGGGGGCCGTGAGGCATCGGGGCCCCTCGCCCAGGCAGGTGCCTGGGGAGAGGCGGGGCCGCTGCAGGCCCTAGGTGCCGGGGGGATGGGCACAGAGGCTGGGGTGGGTGCGGAGGCCCAGCAGGGCAGAGAGCAGGCCGGCCCGGGGGACGAGTTGCTGCTGGTGGTGGAGGATATCATGGCGGTGGTGGAGGTCGTGGCGGTGGAAGACCAGGAGGCGGTGCAAGCACAGCAGGACGAGCAACTGCCGCCGCTGCAGCAGGGGGAGTCAGGGCTGGGTCCCGAGATAGCCGGCGCCCCACTTGCCGCGCTGGAGATGGTTCAGTTTGCGCTCAGCTCTGTGGATGCCCAAGCTACCAGGGCCTACTTGCGGCTCAAGCGCAGGATGAATCAGAAGCGGAGTTCTCACCTGGCTCGAAGAAGGGCCATCATCCAGCGCATCCCCGGCTTCTGGGCCCAGGCCGTATCCTTCCTCCCTCTGGGCTTGGGTTTGTCTGCGGTGGAGGACCACTGGCAGGAGGGGAGGAGCAGAGGCTCCGCCAGGGGTAGGAGCGCTGGGGAGAAGGATCCCTGGCCCCTCCCCAACCCCCGTGGGAGTGGGTCCCCCGCCCCTATAAAGGCACAGTACAGGACTGTGGGCCTTGAAGGTGGGGGGAAGGCAGGGGCTGAGGCTTGTATAGACCACGTCTGAGCAGAAGCTGCGGCCAAATGCTCTGGGACTGCAGGGAGCGCTCCCAACACTCTCCAGGTGTCATGGAGCACATGTCCACACCCTGCATGCCTAGTGTAGTTCCACCCTTGGCTCGGAGCAGGTCCTGGAAGGAAACGTCCTGCCGGCTGCGTGGGGCATGCCCATTGAGAGGCAGGCCGCCCCCTTCCCTGTCCTTCAGAGCCTGTGTCCTTTTCCAAAGAGTTCAGTGCCCACCCACAGCTGCGTCCTCATGCGGCTTCCAGAGTCACTCAGCAGGCCGCCACGCTTCCCCGGACACGGCAACCCAGACACGCTGCATGCTGTGCTGCCAACTGTATCAGGCCCTACACAGCCAGGCCGCGGACCCAGGGCCATGCGCCCACACCCACGTTTCCTTACCTCCCTGTCTCTCCCATCTGTGTGTCCCCCACCCTCTCCCTCTCTGCGCTCTGCCTTCCCTCTGTGTCCCTTCCTCCCTGTATGGCTGTCTCTGTCTCTCTTGTGCTTTCCCTCCTGCTGCCTCTAACCCCTTTCCCTCCCTCTCTCGCTGATCCCTACGGGCCCTCCCTTTGCCCTGTGGGTGTGCAGCCAGGCTCCAAGGGAGCTGAGCGGCCCCTTTGTGGGCGCAGAAGGCCCCTCAAGGGCACAGGCCTGCAGGCTAACATTTAAGCAAACACAGCCGTGAGAGCGCGACCGAGCACATCTGGACACCCAAAGCAGTCACTGCCTGCCGGCCACAGACACAGGCCAGGGTTGAGGGTGGAAGGGAGCGCAGGCAGTCCTTTGGCCTTGTGCTGCCGGGCGCAGACCCTCTCGGAGGCACTGGAAGCCAAGGCACCTGCTGGTATTGAGCAGCTGTGATGAAAGAGCAGGAGCTGAGTGGGTTGGGAGGGCAGCAGGGCCTGGTGGTTCTACACGTGCCCTGTTTCGGGCCTTTCCTCTCACCGGGAAGGGCTGGGATGCTCCTGGCTCTCCTTCCGTAGCGCTGAAGGCGAGGCTCCTTGACCCAAGGCAGATCCTGAATCACCCCCAGATATCAGCCGTGATGGGTGACCAGGACAAAGATGTGCTCAGCTACATGACCGACTTGGAGGTCAGCCCTGGGAGTGGGAGGCGGGGGTAGGACCACTGGGAGTGGAATTTGGGCAGGAGAGGGCCCGGCAGTCTTGTTCAGCGGGACATGCAGGGAGCATCTCGGGACCCGTGGAGGACAAGTCCCATTCCCCTCGTCTTTCTTTGGCGGGGTAGGTGGAGGAACCGGGCCGTCCCAAGGACCACAGCAGGTTGATGTTTTTCTTTGGGAACAACCCCTACTTCCAGAACAAAGTGATCCTTAAGGAGTATCACCTTAGCATTGCCGGTAGGAGTGGGCTAGAGCTTCGAGGGTGCCGGGGGCGGGCCGGCGGGGGCAGGTGGGCACTCGGGAGGGGCAGGGGGTGTGCAGGGACACAAGGTGGGGGCGGGAGCCGGCACAGGATGGAGAGAGGCTGAGAGGAGAGCGGGAGAGAGGGCGACAGGGTGTGGGTCCTAGACAGTGCAGAGCCTCCCCTGAATTTTCCCTTCCTGCAGGGTACAGGGCGACTCGGTCCACTCCAGTGCAGTGGTTCTGGGATGATGAACGTGGAGCTCCCAGCCGAAGACTCGACACCACCAGCCTTACCTTCTTCAAGTGGTTGTGCGACCCCAGCTGCCCAGGGTCTAACAAGATCGCCGAGGTGGGGCCGCTGAGGCCTGCTTTAGCCTTGGTGATGGCAATGGGGGCAGCCTGGGAATGGGGCCTGGGCCCCGTGCTCACCTGGGCGGTTTCCCCTACCAGATCATCATTGAGGACCTGTGGCCCAATCCCCTGCGGTACTACCTGCGGCAGGGAGGCAGCCGAAGGCAATGAGCAGAGAGGAGGACCTGTCGGTGAGTGGCCGGGTCACTGCTTCCTGAAATATGAGTGGGAAGTGCCAGGGCACTGTCGGATTTGGGGACCAGTTTGGAAACTGAGGCTCAGAGGACCCTGAGAGCAGGGACCCTGGCGAGGGAACTCAGGGCACACACCCAGGGCAGGGTGTCCACTGGGGCAAGTTCATCCGGTGAGCCAGGTGTGAGCCAGAAAGTCTCAGGTCGTTCGGGGGAAGCAAGGCTCCTCCACCCCATTTCTCTGAACACTCACCCATGGCCGTCCGCCGGGTCCTCAGTTCTCCACCTAGCTTTTCAGGTGGGGACAGTCTGCCAAATTTTGGGAGTGGGGCTGCCTTGTCCCGAGACGCTCCGACGTCCCTCCGTGTTACGGACCACCCCGTGGCCTCCCATAGCCACACGGCCATTCTTGGCAATGGTACTAGGCCATCTGGAGGAGGGTGGTGAAGCCCTAGAGGAGGAGGAAGCGGGATCCCACAAGGACAGGGCCCTCGGTCACCGCCGCCTTAGCGATCCTCGGCATGAGGCAGTGTCACGAACACCTCCCTTGTGCGTCCGTGTGCCGTGTGTTTGTGCGTGTGTGTCGCGGGCACGGCAGCTGTGCGGACGTGGACACCGCAGAGCATCAGAGTTGGACCGACGAGAAGCAGTGGAGGAGGCGTCCAGCGTTGTGAGAGACGGGTGGACGAGTCTACGTGGTGCTCTGCCCGCACAGGACAGACGTGGGGGAACAGATCTTCAGGGCCAGCTCTAGAGAGTGTCCAGCACCCAGATCGCCAGGGATGGCGGGCGAGTCATAAACAAGTTAAGAAGCCCTATGTGTCTGTGCGTGGATGTGTATGGGGGACCCAGCACACGGCCAGTAGGAGATCAGCCCTGGCCTGTGGGATTCCGTGTGTGCGGGGGATGTAAGGCACGGGGGCAGGGCAGGGCAGGGCTTGTTTGTGGAGAGACCACCGCTCTTGCTCGGCAGGTCAGGGAGGAGGACGGGAAAGGGCACACCTCTCTACATGGGAGCCCTGTTCTTCAGGGCAGGGGAAGGGCCGTGCCGAGCGGGGCACTCGTGGCCCGGTGGCTCTGCTACCGCCCCGTTCACCCCGCTTGGAGAGCTTCTCCCTGTACCCTTGCTCCTGGAAGCGTGCCCCGCATTGCTGTGATGCCGTCCCGTGCATGCTTCCTCTAGTCAGGATCACCGCAAAACCACATGTCCCTGGAGGACCACGGAGGAGGCGTTTCCTCAGGGTCCCTCACGGTCCCTCCAGACCCACGTCCTGTCCCTCTGCACCACCCACCCACAGGCGACAGCTCCAAGAACGTGTGAGGGAAATCCGGTGTGAGTTGTGGGCACTGCGGCTGTGTGAGCGGGCTGTGTGTAACGGAGCATGTATGACCAGGTCTGCATGCAGGTGTGTGTGTGTTTGTGTTGTGTGTGTGTTCATGTGGGCGGGCACGTGCGGCCAGCCGACCATGCCTCTGAGCCGGACCACTTGTGCTTGTGTAGTGTGTGTGTTTGCATGTGCACTTGTGTGTGGGAGTGTGTGCTTGTGTGTGTGCAGGGACCACGTGAGCTAATCCGTATTGCGTGTGTGTGTCTGCATACGCCCGTATGTGTGTATGTGTGTGGCCAAGTGTGTGTGCCTGGGTGCCAGAGACTGTGTGTGCTTGCCTGTGTTGTGCATGAGTGTGTGTCTCTCCCGTGGGCACGTACGTGTGTGTTGTGGCACATTTACATGCAGGCGTACCGGACGGTGTCTGTTGGTGTGTGTTTCCTGAGTGTGTGTTTGCACAGGCACGGGTGTGTGTGTTGGCTCGGCCAGGTGCACAAGCCTCTGTTGGGGTACCAGTGTGTGTTGCGTGTGTGTGTTTCCACATGCACGTATTTGTGAGTTTCCATTTGGTTACCGAGATCCGCTCACCTGTATGGATAGTGCATGTGTGTATAGGGTCTGTGTGTCTTTGTAGGCGCACCTTGGCTGGTGATTTTCTGTGGGGCTACTCACCTATGGCTCTGTGCCAGAAACCATGAGTGCGCGTTGGCGTGTAAGTGTGCTTGATTCTGCATGGTTGTCAGCTGCTCGTCCGTGTGTTTGCGAGCCGACGGGGGAGTGTGTGGGCACGCGCGGGTGTGCGTGTATGCATACCCACCTGTGTGTGCCTCTGGTTGGGGACCGTGTGTGTAAGGTGTGTTTCTCATTTTACACAAGCACATGTGCATGTATAGGGGTGCTGGAGGGTGCATACCCCTGTGCCTGCCCACGTCTGTGCCAGTGTGTGTTTTGTCTCTGTGTGTTTTTGCATGCATGGATACATGTGTGTGTGTGTGTTTGTCTGTGTGTCTCTGTCAGCCTGATGGTGCAGGGATAATTGTGAATGCTTCTGTGCAGAAGACCATGTATGTTCGTTGTGTGTGTTCTCCTGCGTGCGTGCGTCTGTGTGTGTGTGTGTGTGTGTGTGTGTATGTTTGCGTGGCTCGAGGGTCAGCTGTGCATGGTTGTGAGGCCGAGAGCTTTGGTGAGAGCTTCCACGTGCTCTAAAACAAACATGCTTTCATGCGTGTTTGCAGGGCCACGGAGCATGCCTGTGTGCGGAGATCTTGTGGGGGGGGTATCAGCACGTGCTTGCGGCACTGGGTTTGTGTGTGTGTGGGGGGGTGTGTGTGTGTGTGTGGGTGTGTGGGTGTGTGGGTGCGTGTTTGAGTGGCCAAGTGTCATTCATTGATTGTGAAGCGTGTGTGTTTTTGTTTGTGTGTGTCCTCTGGTGTGTGTGTGTGTGTGTGTGTGCCATTGTCTATGCCTGTAAGTAAAGACCATGGGTGTTGGTGTGTTTGTTGTGTATGTGTGTGTTGTCGGGACGACGTTTGTGAGTTTGATAGGGCGGGTCCAAGTGTGGATGTCTCTGCTAGAGCCCTTGTGTGAGTGCTGTGTGTGTGTGTGTGTGTGTATGTCTGTTTGCGCAGCCAACAGTGCATGCCTGCGTGCAGGTCCACGTGTGTGCGTGTGGTGTGATTTGCGTGTGTCCATGTGTGTATGCGAGTGTGTGTGTGTGTGTGTCTATGCGACAATCTGCATGCCAGTGTGCCAGATAACGTGTCTGTGCCTGTTGTGTGTCCCGTGTGTTTGCATGGACATGTGTGTATGTGTGTGTGTGCTGTGTGTGTGTGTGCAGCCATCTCATGCCTGTGGGCCGGAGACCGTGTATAGGTGTGTGAGTTGCCGGTCTGCGTGGGTCCACATGGGCACCTCTGTGTGTGTGCGTGCAGCCATCTCCATGCCAGAGAGACGGAATCCGTGTCCATGTGGGTCTTGTGCATGCTTGCATGAGCACACGTGAGTGCTCGTGTCTCCCAGTTTGCAGCAAATGCATGAGAGGGGTGTGTGTGTGGCCACCTTGCATGCCTGTGTGTCAAGAGTGTGTGTCTGTGTGTGTTGCATGTTCAAGTGTCTGCATGAGCACACACGTGTCTCAGTGTGCTTGTAGGCCCTGTTCGATGAAGGAGAGGGAATGCGGGGTTTCTAGCTCTGCTGACTAAGGAGAAAGGGGCCACTGGCAGAGTGCAGCCACGTCCCTCCTGACACACAGCCGTCGTGGGCATTCCTTGGGTATTCAGGGGTGTGTCTGCCCCTGGATGCAACACGCAGAGGGGCCAAGGGAAGCAGGGAGGGGTGGGAGCTGGCGGGCGTGTGTCAGGCGACCTCCCATCTGTGCTGCTGGCACGGCTGGTCCCAGCTGTGGGAAACACTGAGGTTTCAGCATGTGCTACAGAGGGGCTAAGAACTTGTGCCCCGATTTGCGCTGTCGGCCAAGGGTCCCAAAGAGTAAGTAAGTACCCACGGCCGTACGTTACTGCAGAGGAAAGGGTCCTGAGGGGAGTATTCCTCCTGGCCGAAGGGCCGTCCTGGTGTCCGATGAGCTCCAGGTTGGGGCGGTCATCTCTGCCTCCTGCGGACCAGGTGGAGAAGAGGGAAGGGAGAGGAGGTGGACCCTCAAGGCCCGTGTTCCCTGCCTCACCGAGGGCCACCTAGCTTGCTGCCCCTGAGCCCACAGGGGCTTCCCAAATCAACACCTCTCACCACCCCTGAGCTCACCCCCACCACCAGCATGCCCCCAAGGACGCACTCCCCCAGGTGACTTTCCCCACTACCTCTGCCACAACTGGACCTTGCAGCGTGGTCCCAGCTCTGTCTTCCTGTTGCCCATCAATGGTCCCTGTGTGAGACTCCCAGCAGCCCCTGGGCTGTCATGCTGACAGCTCAGCCTGTTTGGACTCTTGGCCTCACGTCCTTGGGGAACTCTGTTCCTTCCTGCCTGTCGGAGCAGCTAGCGGTAGGTAGGGGAGGGTTTTGGCCTTCGGGCTCAGGAAACCCTGCTGAGCCCATGGCCCCTGCCCGGAACAGCACTAGGTGGCACCACTGTGCGGCAGTGTTGGGGATCTGAAGCCCGATGCACCCCTCAGGAACAGCTTAGGGTGTTGGAGGGCCGCAATGCCGTGGGCACAGGGAGCTTCCCTTGAGCCACTGGAAAGGCTCTTCCCTCAGACATGTCTTCCCAGCTCCTTGACTCTTAAGCTGCAGGGCAGCCTGGCAGCTCCCACAGTCCGGTCCCTAGGAATTCTTATGTCCGCAGGGTGGAGGTGAAGTCCCATGGACCCTTGTGGTCTCAGGGGATCGGCCAGCATGCCTCAGGCCCCAGAAGTCCCCAGAAAGGGCCAGCCCACCATGCCTGTTTTCCCTGGAAACTTCTGGGCTTCCTCTGGGCTTTCGGGAAGGACCTCCCTGCTCTAAAGGGGAGAGGAAAGGCTGGATGGTAGCTACGTGCCCTGTGCCACCAGAGCAAGGCGCCGTGCTGCCTCGGCCACGTGGAAGTCCTGCCTGCCGTGGAATGAGGTGGGGCGATTGGACGCATGCATCAGCTGCCAGGGAGTAAGTCTTACGTTGCCACGCCATCCCCAGGGCATGGCTCGTGCGGCACTTTGCCGGCTCCGAGGACTAAGTGGGTGTGTGGAGGAAGGCCCGACCTTTCAGTCATGCCTGGAGAGACTGGCTTGCATTGGCACCAAACCAACTGCCCCAAGCCTACTGTGCTGGCTTACAAGCACACTTTGTGTGTCCTCTCACCACGACTGCGAGCCCGCCGCGGGGCCGTGGTGGCCCGGCCTGATATTCCGCTCACGGTCTGACCCGGGTGGCCTGGACGGGCCAAGGCTAGGAAGGGTACGTTCTCTTCTGCAGGCCAGGTGAGCCGGGAACCCATTCCCACGGCATTCGCGGTGTTGGCAGAATGCAACGCAAGACGTTCTGTGTCTAGCAGGAAAGGCACGTGCATTCCTGCTACGTGTGTCCTGGGTGCCGTCCTCAGCTCCTTGCCGCCTGGCCTCCCTAACAGCAGACAGAGAGGTGGCTCCAGGCCAGCAGACGGCATCACCTGCCACCCTCTTAACAGGGTTCACCCAGACATCCTCTTCAGGGTCCCCTTTGCTCTATGCTCGTGGCTCCTCTAAGGGTCAGTTCGTCTGTCCTCCAGGGCAAACACACTGCGTGTCTGCTTGCGTGGTTGTTGGGTGAGTGTGCTGCTGTGGGTACCCCGCTTGGGACCTTTTCCAGGGTCACCTGACTGGGTGCCAGTCACAGAGGGGGACAGGGCTTTTATGTCCAGGGAAAAGAGCTGCTCAGAGAGGCGTCTGCATCTTCCATCCTGAAGTCCTTCTCCCCTAGAGACCGTGTGGCCAGCGAGGGGCCAGAGAAAGAGCACCTGAACCCAAAGACTTAGAGGAAGACGGAGAGGAGAGCAAGAAGAAAGCACAGGCACGCAGATGGAACCAGCACTCTTTGTCACTCTTCTCCTGAGTAGCAAAGGACATGGGCTGGGACAAACTGTGGCCACACTTTTCCCCCCAACCCCGGGCCGGCAGAGAGCATCGGGGCACCTGTGTCCTGGAATTGCCCTAGATTCTCCGGGGCATGGGCTGACGCTTTCCACACACACTGGTCCAGGGCTCCCGGGTGTGTATACAGCGTCCTGAGTCCTAGAGGAGTGTATTCGGGAAGGCGAGGGACAGCCTGGCACTGCTGGGTTCAAATACCAGGCGGAGGGCGCCCCGGGAGGAAGCGGCGGGAGGGGTGAAGGTGGAGGTGTGTCCTGGGAGCGCGGTAGGCGGGGCGCCCCGGCTGGCTCCCTGATTGGTGCCTGCAGGGCGAGGGGCGAGGCCCTGGCTGACCACGCCCACCGGCCGTTAACTGACTGGAAGAGGGGTTCTCCCTTGTCCTGGGCTAGCTCAGGACTCAGTCCCACCAAGGCCGCATACGTGATAGAGCGTCATCCTTGGGCGTCACAGCATGCCCTCTATCCCTTGTGCGCGTGTGTTCACCAGCCCGCAGCCTCTGGGAGGACGCTGCCTCCCGCAGACCGCTAGGGGCGCCAGAGCTCCACCTGCCCCACCGTTTGCGGGAGTCGCGTGCTCTCACCTCCAGTTCCTTCCCTCCGCTGCTGGCTCTGCTCGCGCAGGACCAGGACCACATGGAGAGCGCGGCAGGCTCCGGGGAAGGCGGCGCTGCCCTGCCGTCCGGGAGCACCTTGGTCCTGGAAGGGGGCCGTGAGGCATCGGGGCCCCTCGCCCAGGCAGGTGCCTGGGGAGAGGCGGGGCCGCTGCAGGCCCTAGGTGCCGGGGGGATGGGCACAGAGGCTGGGGTGGGTGCGGAGGCCCAGCAGGGCAGAGAGCAGGCCGGCCCGGGGGACGAGTTGCTGCTGGTGGTGGAGGATATCATGGCGGTGGTGGAGGTCGTGGCGGTGGAAGACCAGGAGGCGGTGCAAGCACAGCAGGACGAGCAACTGCCGCCGCTGCAGCAGGGGGAGTCAGGGCTGGGTCCCGAGATAGCCGGCGCCCCACTTGCCGCGCTGGAGATGGTTCAGTTTGCGCTCAGCTCTGTGGATGCCCAAGCTACCAGGGCCTACTTGCGGCTCAAGCGCAGGATGAATCAGAAGCGGAGTTCTCACCTGGCTCGAAGAAGGGCCATCATCCAGCGCATCCCCGGCTTCTGGGCCCAGGCCGTATCCTTCCTCCCTCTGGGCTTGGGTTTGTCTGCGGTGGAGGACCACTGGCAGGAGGGGAGGAGCAGAGGCTCCGCCAGGGGTAGGAGCGCTGGGGAGAAGGATCCCTGGCCCCTCCCCAACCCCCGTGGGAGTGGGTCCCCCGCCCCTATAAAGGCACAGTACAGGACTGTGGGCCTTGAAGGTGGGGGGAAGGCAGGGGCTGAGGCTTGTATAGACCACGTCTGAGCAGAAGCTGCGGCCAAATGCTCTGGGACTGCAGGGAGCGCTCCCAACACTCTCCAGGTGTCATGGAGCACATGTCCACACCCTGCATGCCTAGTGTAGTTCCACCCTTGGCTCGGAGCAGGTCCTGGAAGGAAACGTCCTGCCGGCTGCGTGGGGCATGCCCATTGAGAGGCAGGCCGCCCCCTTCCCTGTCCTTCAGAGCCTGTGTCCTTTTCCAAAGAGTTCAGTGCCCACCCACAGCTGCGTCCTCATGCGGCTTCCAGAGTCACTCAGCAGGCCGCCACGCTTCCCCGGACACGGCAACCCAGACACGCTGCATGCTGTGCTGCCAACTGTATCAGGCCCTACACAGCCAGGCCGCGGACCCAGGGCCATGCGCCCACACCCACGTTTCCTTACCTCCCTGTCTCTCCCATCTGTGTGTCCCCCACCCTCTCCCTCTCTGCGCTCTGCCTTCCCTCTGTGTCCCTTCCTCCCTGTATGGCTGTCTCTGTCTCTCTTGTGCTTTCCCTCCTGCTGCCTCTAACCCCTTTCCCTCCCTCTCTCGCTGATCCCTACAGGCCCTCCCTTTGCCCTGTGGGTGTGCAGCCAGGCTCCAAGGGAGCTGAGCGGCCCCTTTGTGGGCGCAGAAGGCCCCTCAAGGGCACAGGCCTGCAGGCTAACATTTAAGCAAACACAGCCGTGAGAGCGCGACCGAGCACATCTGGACACCCAAAGCAGTCACTGCCTGCCGGCCACAGACACAGGCCAGGGTTGAGGGTGGAAGGGAGCGCAGGCAGTCCTTTGGCCTTGTGCTGCCGGGCGCAGACCCTCTCGGAGGCACTGGAAGCCAAGGCACCTGCTGGTATTGAGCAGCTGTGATGAAAGAGCAGGAGCTGAGTGGGTTGGGAGGGCAGCAGGGCCTGGTGGTTCTACACGTGCCCTGTTTCGGGCCCTTCCTCTCACCGGGAAGGGCTGGGCTGCTCCTGGCTCTCCTTCCGTAGCGCTGAAGGCGAGGCTCCTTGACCCAAGGCAGATCCTGAATCACCCCCAGATATCAGCCGTGATGGGTGACCAGGACAAAGATGTGCTCAGCTACATGACCGACTTGGAGGTCAGCCCTGGGAGTGGGAGGCGGGGGTAGGACCACTGGGAGTGGAATTTGGGCAGGAGAGGGCCCGGCAGTCTTGTTCAGCGGGACATGCAGGGAGCATCTCGGGACCCGTGGAGGACAAGTCCCATTCCCCTCGTCTTTCTTTGGCGGGGTAGGTGGAGGAACCGGGCCGTCCCAAGGACCACAGCAGGTTGATGTTTTTCTTTGGGAACAACCCCTACTTCCAGAACAAAGTGATCCTTAAGGAGTATCACCTTAGCATTGCCGGTAGGAGTGGGCTAGAGCTTCGAGGGTGCCGGGGGCGGGCCGGCGGGGGCAGGTGGGCACTCGGGAGGGGCAGGGGGTGTGCAGGGACACAAGGTGGGGGCGGGAGCCGGCACAGGATGGAGAGAGGCTGAGAGGAGAGCGGGAGAGAGGGCGACAGGGTGTGGGTCCTAGACAGTGCAGAGCCTCCCCTGAATTTTCCCTTCCTGCAGGGTACAGGGCGACTCGGTCCACTCCAGTGCAGTGGTTCTGGGATGATGAACGTGGAGCTCCCAGCCGAAGACTCGACACCACCAGCCTTACCTTCTTCAAGTGGTTGTGCGACCCCAGCTGCCCAGGGTCTAACAAGATCGCCGAGGTGGGGCCGCTGAGGCCTGCTTTAGCCTTGGTGATGGCAATGGGGGCAGCCTGGGAATGGGGCCTGGGCCCCGTGCTCACCTGGGCGGTTTCCCCTACCAGATCATCATTGAGGACCTGTGGCCCAATCCCCTGCGGTACTACCTGCGGCAGGGAGGCAGCCGAAGGCAATGAGCAGAGAGGAGGACCTGTCGGTGAGTGGCCGGGTCACTGCTTCCTGAAATATGAGTGGGAAGTGCCAGGGCACTGTAGGGTTTGGGGACCAGTTTGGAAACTGAGGCTCAGAGGACCCTGAGAGCAGGGACCCTGGCGAGGGAACTCAGGGCACACACCCAGGGCAGGGTGTCCACTGGGGCAAGTTCATCCGGTGAGCCAGGTGTGAGCCAGAAAGTCTCAGGTCGTTCGGGGGAAGCAAGGCTCCTCCACCCCATTTCTCTGAACACTCACCCATGGCCGTCCGCCGGGTCCTCAGTTCTCCACCTAGCTTTTCAGGTGGGGACAGTCTGCCAAATTTTGGGAGTGGGGCTGCCTTGTCCCGAGACGCTCCGACGTCCCTCCGTGTTACGGACCACCCCGTGGCCTCCCACAGCCACACGGCCATTCTTGGCAATGGTACTAGGCCATCTGGAGGAGGGTGGTGAAGCCCTAGAGGAGGAGGAAGCGGGATCCCACAAGGACAGGGCCCTCGGTCACCGCCGCCTTAGCGATCCTCGGCATGAGGCAGTGTCACGAACACCTCCCTTGTGCGTCCGTGTGCCGTGTGTTTGTGCGTGTGTGTCGCGGGCACGGCAGCTGTGCGGACGTGGACACCGCAGAGCATCAGAGTTGGACCGACGAGAAGCAGTGGAGGAGGCGTCCAGCGTTGTGAGAGACGGGTGGACGAGTCTACGTGGTGCTCTGCCCGCACAGGACAGACGTGGGGGAACAGATCTTCAGGGCCAGCTCTAGAGAGTGTCCAGCACCCAGATCGCCAGGGATGGCGGGCGAGTCATAAACAAGTTAAGAAGCCCTATGTGTCTGTGCGTGGATGTGTATGGGGGACCCAGCACACGGCCAGTAGGAGATCAGCCCTGGCCTGTGGGTTTCCGTGTGTGCGGGGGATGTAAGGCACGGGGGCAGGGCAGGGCAGGGCTTGTTTGTGGAGAGACCACCGCTCTTGCTCGGCAGGTCAGGGAGGAGGACGGGAAAGGGCACACCTCTCTACATGGGAGCCCTGTTCTTCAGGGCAGGGGAAGGGCCGTGCCGAGCGGGGCACTCGTGGCCCGGTGGCTCTGCTACCGCCCCGTTCACCCCGCTTGGAGAGCTTCTCCCTGTACCCTTGCTCCTGGAAGCGTGCCCCGCATTGCTGTGATGCCGTCCCGTGCATGCTTCCTCTAGTCAGGATCACCGCAAAACCACATGTCCCTGGAGGACCACGGAGGAGGCGTTTCCTCAGGGTCCCTCACGGTCCCTCCAGACCCACGTCCTGTCCCTCTGCACCACCCACCCACAGGCGACAGCTCCAAGAACGTGTGAGGGAAATCCGGTGTGAGTTGTGGGCACTGCGGCTGTGTGAGCGGGCTGTGTGTAACGGAGCATGTATGACCAGGTCTGCATGCAGGTGTGTGTGTGTTTGTGTTGTGTGTGTGTTCATGTGGGCGGGCACGTGCGGCCAGCCGACCATGCCTCTGAGCCGGACCACGTGTGCTTGTGTAGTGTGTGTGTTTGCATGTGCACTTGTGTGTGGGAGTGTGTGCTTGTGTGTGTGCAGGGACCACGTGAGCTAATCCGTATTGCGTGTGTGTGTCTGCATACGCCCGTATGTGTGTATGTGTGTGGCCAAGTGTGTGTGCCTGGGTGCCAGAGACTGTGTGTGCTTGCCTGTGTTGTGCATGAGTGTGTGTCTCTCCCGTGGGCACGTACGTGTGTGTTGTGGCACATTTACATGCAGGCGTACCGGACGGTGTCTGTTGGTGTGTGTTTCCTGAGTGTGTGTTTGCACAGGCACGGGTGTGTGTGTTGGCTCGGCCAGGTGCACAAGCCTCTGTTGGGGTACCAGTGTGTGTTGCGTGTGTGTGTTTCCACATGCACGTATTTGTGAGTTTCCATTTGGTTACCGAGATCCGCTCACCTGTATGGATAGTGCATGTGTGTATAGGGTCTGTGTGTCTTTGTAGGCGCACCTTGGCTGGTGATTTTCTGTGGGGCTACTCACCTATGGCTCTGTGCCAGAAACCATGAGTGCGCGTTGGCGTGTAAGTGTGCTTGATTCTGCATGGTTGTCAGCTGCTCGTCTGTGTGTTTGCGAGCCGACGGGGGAGTGTGTGGGCACGCGCGGGTGTGCGTGTATGCATACCCACCTGTGTGTGCCTCTGGTTGGGGACCGTGTGTGTAAGGTGTGTTTCTCATTTTACACAAGCACATGTGCATGTATAGGGGTGCTGGAGGGTGCATACCCCTGTGCCTGCCCACGTCTGTGCCAGTGTGTGTTTTGTCTCTGTGTGTTTTTGCATGCATGGATACATGTGTGTGTGTGTGTTTGTCTGTGTGTCTCTGTCAGCCTGATGGTGCAGGGATAATTGTGAATGCTTCTGTGCAGAAGACCATGTATGTTCGTTGTGTGTGTTCTCCTGCGTGCGTGTGTGTGTGTGTGTGTGTGTATGTTTGTGTGGCTCGAGGGTCAGCTGTGCATGGTTGTGAGGCCGAGAGCTTTGGTGAGAGCTTCCACGTGCTCTAAAACAAACATGCTTTCATGCGTGTTTGCAGGGCCACGGAGCATGCCTGTGTGCGGAGATCTTGTGGGGGGGGTATCAGCACGTGCTTGCGGCACTGGGTTTGTGTGTGTGTGGGGGGGGGGTGTGTGTGTGTGGGTGCGTGTTTGAGTGGCCAAGTGTCATTCATTGATTGTGGAGCGTATGTGTTTTTGTTTGTGTGTGTCCTCTGGTGTGTGTGTGTGTATGTGGCCCATTGTCTATGCCTGTAAGTAAAGACCATAGGTGTTGGTGTGTTTGTTGTGTATGTGTGTGTTGTCGGGACGACGTTTGTGAGTTTGATAGGGCGGGTCCAAGTGTGGATGTCTCTGCTAGAGCCCTTGTGTGAGTGCTGTGTGTGTGTGTGTGTGTATGTCTGTTTGCGCAGCCAACAGTGCATGCCTGCGTGCAGGTCCACGTGTGTGCGTGTGGTGTGATTTGCGTGTGTGCATGTGCGTATGCGAGTGTGTGTGTGTCTATGCGACAATCTGCATGCCAGTGTGCCAGATAACGTGTCTGTGCCTGTTGTGTGTCCCGTGTGTTTGCATGGACATGTGTGTATGTGTGTGTGTGCTGTGTGTGTGTGTGCAGCCATCTCATGCCTGTGGGCCGGAGACCGTGTATAGGTGTGTGAGTTGCCGGTCTGCGTGGGTCCACATGGGCACCTCTGTGTGTGTGCGTGCAGCCATCTCCATGCCAGAGAGACGGAATCCGTGTCCATGTGGGTCTTGTGCATGCTTGCATGAGCACACGTGAGTGCTCGTGTCTCCCAGTTTGCAGCAAATGCATGAGAGGGGTGTGTGTGTGGCCACCTTGCATGCCTGTGTGTCAAGAGTGTGTGTCTGTGTGTGTTGCATGTTCAAGTGTCTGCATGAGCACACACGTGTCTCAGTGTGCTTGTAGGCCCTGTTCGATGAAGGAGAGGGAATGCGGGGTTTCTAGCTCTGCTGACTAAGGAGAAAGGGGCCACTGGCAGAGTGCAGCCACGTCCCTCCTGACACACAGCCGTCGTGGGCATTCCTTGGGTATTCAGGGGTGTGTCTGCCCCTGGATGCAACACGCAGAGGGGCCAAGGGAAGCAGGGAGGGGTGGGAGCTGGCGGGCGTGTGTCAGGCGACCTCCCATCTGTGCTGCTGGCACGGCTGGACCCAGCTGTGGGAAACACTGTGAGGTTTCAGCATGTGCTACAGAGGGGCTAAGAACTTGTGCCCCGATTTGCGCTGTCGGCCAAGGGTCCCAAAGAGTAAGTAAGTACCCACGGCAGTACGTTACTGCAGAGGAAAGGGTCCTGAGGGGAGTATTCCTCCTGGCCGAAGGGCCGTCCTGGTGTCCGATGAGCTCCAGGTTGGGGCGGTCATCTCTGCCTCCTGCGGACCAGGTGGAGAAGAGGGAAGGGAGAGGAGGTGGACCCTCAAGGCCCGTGTTCCCTGCCTCACCGAGGGCCACCTAGCTTGCAGCTCCTGAGCCCACAGGGGCTTCCCAAATCAACACCTCTCACCACCCCTGAGCTCACCCCCACCACCAGCATGCCCCCAAGGACGCACTCCCCCAGGTGACTTTCCCCACTACCTCTGCCACAACTGGACCTTGCAGCGTGGTCCCAGCTCTGTCCTCCTGTTGCCCATCAATGGTCCCTGTGTGAGACTCCCAGCAGCCCCTGGGCTGTCATGCTGACAGCTCAGCCTGTTTGGACTCTTGGCCTCACGTCCTTGGGGAACTCTGTTCCTTCCTGCCTGTCGGAGCAGCTAGCGGTAGGTAGGGGAGGGTTTTGGCCTTCGGGCTCAGGAAACCCTGCTGAGCCCATGGTCCCTGCCCGGAACAGCACTAGGTGGCACCACTGTGCGGCAGTGTTGGGGATCTGAAGCCCGATGCACCCCTCAGGAACAGCTTAGGGTGTTGGAGAGCCGCAATGCCGTGGGCACACGGAGCTTCCCTTGAGCCACTGGAAAGGCTGTTCCCTCAGACATGTCTTCCCAGCTCCTTGACTCTTAAGCTGCAGGGCAGCCTGGCAGCTCCCACAGTCCGGTCCCTAGGAATTCTTATGTCCGCAGGGTGGAGGTGAAGTCCCATGGACCCTTGTGGTCTCAGGGGATCGGCCAGCATGCCTCAGGCCCCAGAAGTCCCCAGAAAGGGCCAGCCCACCATGCCTGTTTTCCCTGGAAACTTCTGGGCTTCCTCTGGGCTTTCGGGAAGGACCTCCCTGCTCTAAAGGGGAGAGGAAAGGCTGGATGGTAGCTACGTGCCCTGTGCCACCAGAGCAAGGCGCCGTGCTGCCTCGGCCACGTGGAAGTCCTGCCTGCCGTGGAATGAGGTGGGGCGATTGGACGCATGCATCAGCTGCCAGGGAGTAAGTCTTACGTTGCCACGCCATCCCCAGGGCATGGCTCGTGCGGCACTTTGCCGGCTCCGAGGACTAAGTGGGTGTGTGGAGGAAGGCCCGACCTTTCAGTCATGCCTGGAGAGACTGGCTTGCATTGGCACCAAACCAACTGCCCCAAGCCTACTGTGCTGGCTTACAAGCACACTTTGTGTGTCCTCTCACCACGACTGCGAGCCCGCCGCGGGGCCGTGGTGGCCCGGCCTGATATTCCGCTCACGGTCTGACCCGGGTGGCCTGGACGGGCCAAGGCTAGGAAGGGTACGTTCTCTTCTGCAGGCCAGGTGAGCCGGGAACCCATTCCCACGGCATTCGCGGTGTTGGCAGAATGCAACGCAAGACGTTCTGTGTCTAGCAGGAAAGGCACGTGCATTCCTGCTACGTGTGTCCTGGGTGCCGTCCTCAGCTCCTTGCCGCCTGGCCTCCCTAACAGCAGACAGAGAGGTGGCTCCAGGCCAGCAGACGGCATCACCTGCCACCCTCTTAACAGGGTTCACCCAGACATCCTCTTCAGGGTCCCCTTTGCTCTATGCTCGTGGCTCCTCTAAGGGTCAGTTCGTCTGTCCTCCAGGGCAAACACACTGCGTGTCTGCTTGCGTGGTTGTTGGGTGAGTGTGCTGCTGTGGGTACCCCGCTTGGGACCTTTTCCAGGGTCACCTGACTGGGTGCCAGTCACAGAGGGGGACAGGGCTTTTATGTCCAGGGAAAAGAGCTGCTCAGAGAGGCGTCTGCATCTTCCATCCTGAAGTCCTTCTCCCCTAGAGACCGTGTGGCCAGCGAGGGGCCAGAGAAAGAGCACCTGAACCCAAAGACTTAGAGGAAGACGGAGAGGAGAGCAAGAAGAAAGCACAGGCACGCAGATGGAACCAGCACTCTTTGTCACTCTTCTCCTGAGTAGCAAAGGACATGGGCTGGGACAAACTGTGGCCACACTTTTCCCCCCAACCCCGGGCCGGCAGAGAGCATCGGGGCACCTGTGTCCTGGAATTGCCCTAGATTCTCCGGGGCATGGGCTGACGCTTTCCACACACACTGGTCCAGGGCTCCCGGGTGTGTATACAGCGTCCTGAGTCCTAGAGGAGTGTATTCGGGAAGGCGAGGGACAGCCTGGCACTGCTGGGTTCAAATACCAGGCGGAGGGCGCCCCGGGAGGAAGCGGCGGGAGGGGTGAAGGTGGAGGTGTGTCCTGGGAGCGCGGTAGGCGGGGCGCCCCGGCTGGCTCCCTGATTGGTGCCTGCAGGGCGAGGGGCGAGGCCCTGGCTGACCACGCCCACCGGCCGTTAACTGACTGGAAGAGGGGTTCTCCCTTGTCCTGGGCTAGCTCAGGACTCAGTCCCACCAAGGCCGCATACGTGATAGAGCGTCATCCTTGGGCGTCACAGCATGCCCTCTATCCCTTGTGCGCGTGTGTTCACCAGCCCGCAGCCTCTGGGAGGACGCTGCCTCCCGCAGACCGCTAGGGGCGCCAGAGCTCCACCTGCCCCACCGTTTGCGGGAGTCGCGTGCTCTCACCTCCAGTTCCTTCCCTCCGCTGCTGGCTCTGCTCGCGCAGGACCAGGACCACATGGAGAGCGCGGCAGGCTCCGGGGAAGGCGGCGCTGCCCTGCCGTCCGGGAGCACCTTGGTCCTGGAAGGGGGCCGTGAGGCATCGGGGCCCCTCGCCCAGGCAGGTGCCTGGGGAGAGGCGGGGCCGCTGCAGGCCCTAGGTGCCGGGGGGATGGGCACAGAGGCTGGGGTGGGTGCGGAGGCCCAGCAGGGCAGAGAGCAGGCCGGCCCGGGGGACGAGTTGCTGCTGGTGGTGGAGGATATCATGGCGGTGGTGGAGGTCGTGGCGGTGGAAGACCAGGAGGCGGTGCAAGCACAGCAGGACGAGCAACTGCCGCCGCTGCAGCAGGGGGAGTCAGGGCTGGGTCCCGAGATAGCCGGCGCCCCACTTGCCGCGCTGGAGATGGTTCAGTTTGCGCTCAGCTCTGTGGATGCCCAAGCTACCAGGGCCTACTTGCGGCTCAAGCGCAGGATGAATCAGAAGCGGAGTTCTCACCTGGCTCGAAGAAGGGCCATCATCCAGCGCATCCCCGGCTTCTGGGCCCAGGCCGTATCCTTCCTCCCTCTGGGCTTGGGTTTGTCTGCGGTGGAGGACCACTGGCAGGAGGGGAGGAGCAGAGGCTCCGCCAGGGGTAGGAGCGCTGGGGAGAAGGATCCCTGGCCCCTCCCCAACCCCCGTGGGAGTGGGTCCCCCGCCCCTATAAAGGCACAGTACAGGACTGTGGGCCTTGAAGGTGGGGGGAAGGCAGGGGCTGAGGCTTGTATAGACCACGTCTGAGCAGAAGCTGCGGGCAAATGCTCTGGGACTGCAGGGAGCGCTCCCAACACTCTCCAGGTGTCATGGAGCACATGTCCACACCCTGCATGCCTAGTGTAGTTCCACCCTTGGCTCGGAGCAGGTCCTGGAAGGAAACGTCCTGCCGGCTGCGTGGGGCATGCCCATTGAGAGGCAGGCCGCCCCCTTCCCTGTCCTTCAGAGCCTGTGTCCTTTTCCAAAGAGTTCAGTGCCCACCCACAGCTGCGTCCTCATGCGGCTTCCAGAGTCACTCAGCAGGCCGCCACGCTTCCCCGGACACGGCAACCCAGACACGCTGCATGCTGTGCTGCCAACTGTATCAGGCCCTACACAGCCAGGCCGCGGACCCAGGGCCATGCGCCCACACCCACGTTTCCTTACCTCCCTGTCTCTCCCATCTGTGTGTCCCCCACCCTCTCCCTCTCTGCGCTCTGCCTTCCCTCTGTGTCCCTTCCTCCCTGTATGGCTGTCTCTGTCTCTCTTGTGCTTTCCCTCCTGCTGCCTCTAACCCCTTTCCCTCCCTCTCTCGCTGATCCCTACGGGCCCTCCCTTTGCCCTGTGGGTGTGCAGCCAGGCTCCAAGGGAGCTGAGCGGCCCCTTTGTGGGCGCAGAAGGCCCCTCAAGGGCACAGGCCTGCAGGCTAACATTTAAGCAAACACAGCCGTGAGAGCGCGACCGAGCACATCTGGACACCCAAAGCAGTCACTGCCTGCCGGCCACAGACACAGGCCAGGGTTGAGGGTGGAAGGGAGCACAGGGAGTCCTTTGGCCTTGTGCTGCCGGGCGCAGACCCTCTCGGAGGCACTGGAAGCCAAGGCACCTGCTGGTATTGAGCAGCTGTGATGAAAGAGCAGGAGCTGAGTGGGTTGGGAGGGCAGCAGGGCCTGGTGGTTCTACACGTGCCCTGTTTCGGGCCCTTCCTCTCACCGGGAAGGGCTGGGCTGCTCCTGGCTCTCCTTCCGTAGCGCTGAAGGCGAGGCTCCTTGACCCAAGGCAGATCCTGAATCACCCCCAGATATCAGCCGTGATGGGTGACCAGGACAAAGATGTGCTCAGCTACATGACCGACTTGGAGGTCAGCCCTGGGAGTGGGAGGCGGGGGTAGGACCACTGGGAGTGGAATTTGGGCAGGAGAGGGCCCGGCAGTCTTGTTCAGCGGGACATGCAGGGAGCATCTCGGGACCCGTGGAGGACAAGTCCCATTCCCCTCGTCTTTCTTTGGCGGGGTAGGTGGAGGAACCGGGCCGTCCCAAGGACCACAGCAGGTTGATGTTTTTCTTTGGGAACAACCCCTACTTCCAGAACAAAGTGATCCTTAAGGAGTATCACCTTAGCATTGCCGGTAGGAGTGGGCTAGAGCTTCGAGGGTGCCGGGGGCGGGCCGGCGGGGGCAGGTGGGCACTCGGGAGGGGCAGGGGGTGTGCAGGGACACAAGGTGGGGGCGGGAGCCGGCACAGGATGGAGAGAGGCTGAGAGGAGAGCGGGAGAGAGGGCGACAGGGTGTGGGTCCTAGACAGTGCAGAGCCTCCCCTGAATTTTCCCTTCCTGCAGGGTACAGGGCGACTCGGTCCACTCCAGTGCAGTGGTTCTGGGATGATGAACGTGGAGCTCCCAGCCGAAGACTCGACACCACCAGCCTTACCTTCTTCAAGTGGTTGTGCGACCCCAGCTGCCCAGGGTCTAACAAGATCGCCGAGGTGGGGCCGCTGAGGCCTGCTTTAGCCTTGGTGATGGCAATGGGGGCAGCCTGGGAATGGGGCCTGGGCCCCGTGCTCACCTGGGCGGTTTCCCCTACCAGATCATCATTGAGGACCTGTGGCCCAATCCCCTGCGGTACTACCTGCGGCAGGGAGGCAGCCGAAGGCAATGAGCAGAGAGGAGGACCTGTCGGTGAGTGGCCGGGTCACTGCTTCCTGAAATATGAGTGGGAAGTGCCAGGGCACTGTCGGATTTGGGGACCAGTTTGGAAACTGAGGCTCAGAGGACCCTGAGAGCAGGGACCCTGGCGAGGGAACTCAGGGCACACACCCAGGGCAGGGTGTCCACTGGGGCAAGTTCATCCGGTGAGCCAGGTGTGAGCCAGAAAGTCTCAGGTCGTTCGGGGGAAGCAAGGCTCCTCCACCCCATTTCTCTGAACACTCACCCATGGCCGTCCGCCGGGTCCTCAGTTCTCCACCTAGCTTTTCAGGTGGGGACAGTCTGCCAAATTTTGGGAGTGGGGCTGCCTTGTCCCGAGACGCTCCGACGTCCCTCCGTGTTACGGACCACCCCGTGGCCTCCCATAGCCACACGGCCATTCTTGGCAATGGTACTAGGCCATCTGGAGGAGGGTGGTGAAGCCCTAGAGGAGGAGGAAGCGGGATCCCACAAGGACAGGGCCCTCGGTCACCGCCGCCTTAGCGATCCTCGGCATGAGGCAGTGTCACGAACACCTCCCTTGTGCGTCCGTGTGCCGTGTGTTTGTGCGTGTGTGTCGCGGGCACGGCAGCTGTGCGGACGTGGACACCGCAGAGCATCAGAGTTGGACCGACGAGAAGCAGTGGAGGAGGCGTCCAGCGTTGTGAGAGACGGGTGGACGAGTCTACGTGGTGCTCTGCCCGCACAGGACAGACGTGGGGGAACAGATCTTCAGGGCCAGCTCTAGAGAGTGTCCAGCACCCAGATCGCCAGGGATGGCGGGCGAGTCATAAACAAGTTAAGAAGCCCTATGTGTCTGTGCGTGGATGTGTATGGGGGACCCAGCACACGGCCAGTAGGAGATCAGCCCTGGCCTGTGGGATTCCGTGTGTGCGGGGGATGTAAGGCACGGGGGCAGGGCAGGGCAGGGCTTGTTTGTGGAGAGACCACCGCTCTTGCTCGGCAGGTCAGGGAGGAGGACGGGAAAGGGCACACCTCTCTACATGGGAGCCCTGTTCTTCAGGGCAGGGGAAGGGCCGTGCCGAGCGGGGCACTCGTGGCCCGGTGGCTCTGCTACCGCCCCGTTCACCCCGCTTGGAGAGCTTCTCCCTGTACCCTTGCTCCTGGAAGCGTGCCCCGCATTGCTGTGATGCCGTCCCGTGCATGCTTCCTCTAGTCAGGATCACCGCAAAACCACATGTCCCTGGAGGACCACGGAGGAGGCGTTTCCTCAGGGTCCCTCACGGTCCCTCCAGACCCACGTCCTGTCCCTCTGCACCACCCACCCACAGGCGACAGCTCCAAGAACGTGTGAGGGAAATCCGGTGTGAGTTGTGGGCACTGCGGCTGTGTGAGCGGGCTGTGTGTAACGGAGCATGTAAGACCAGGTCTGCATGCAGGTGTGTGTGTGTTTGTGTTGTGTGTGTGTTCATGTGGGCGGGCACGTGCGGCCAGCCGACCATGCCTCTGAGCCGGACCACTTGTGCTTGTGTAGTGTGTGTGTTTGCATGTGCACTTGTGTGTGGGAGTGTGTGCTTGTGTGTGTGCAGGGACCACGTGAGCTAATCCGTATTGCGTGTGTGTGTCTGCATACGCCCGTATGTGTGTATGTGTGTGGCCAAGTGTGTGTGCCTGGGTGCCAGAGCCTGTGTGTGCTTGCCTGTGTTGTGCATGAGTGTGTGTCTCTCCCGTGGGCACGTACGTGTGTGTTGTGGCACATTTACATGCAGGCGTACCGGACGGTGTCTGTTGGTGTGTGTTTCCTGAGTGTGTGTTTGCACAGGCACGGGTGTGTGTGTTGGCTCGGCCAGGTGCACAAGCCTCTGTTGGGGTACCAGTGTGTGTTGCGTGTGTGTGTTTCCACATGCACGTATTTGTGAGTTTCCATTTGGTTACCGAGATCCGCTCACCTGTATGGATAGTGCATGTGTGTATAGGGTCTGTGTGTCTTTGTAGGCGCACCTTGGCTGGTGATTTTCTGTGGGGCTACTCACCTATGGCTCTGTGCCAGAAACCATGAGTGCGCGTTGGCGTGTAAGTGTGCTTGATTCTGCATGGTTGTCAGCTGCTCGTCCGTGTGTTTGCGAGCCGACGGGGGAGTGTGTGGGCACGCGCGGGTGTGCGTGTATGCATACCCACCTGTGTGTGCCTCTGGTTGGGGACCGTGTGTGTAAGGTGTGTTTCTCATTTTACACAAGCACATGTGCATGTATAGGGGTGCTGGAGGGTGCATACCCCTGTGCCTGCCCACGTCTGTGCCAGTGTGTGTTTTGTCTCTGTGTGTTTTTGCATGCATGGATACATGTGTGTGTGTGTGTTTGTCTGTGTGTCTCTGTCAGCCTGATGGTGCAGGGATAATTGTGAATGCTTCTGTGCAGAAGACCATGTATGTTCGTTGTGTGTGTTCTCCTGCGTGCGTGCGTCTGTGTGTGTGTGTGTGTGTGTGTGTGTATGTTTGCGTGGCTCGAGGGTCAGCTGTGCATGGTTGTGAGGCCGAGAGCTTTGGTGAGAGCTTCCACGTGCTCTAAAACAAACATGCTTTCATGCGTGTTTGCAGGGCCACGGAGCATGCCTGTGTGCGGAGATCTTGTGGGGGGGGTATCACCACGTGCTTGCGGCACTGGGTTTGTGTGTGTGTGTGGGGGTGTGTGTGTGTGTGTGGGTGTGTGGGTGTGTGGGTGCGTGTTTGAGTGGCCAAGTGTCATTCATTGATTGTGAAGCGTGTGTGTTTTTGTTTGTGTGTGTCCTCTGGTGTGTGTGTGTGTGTGTGTGTGTGCCATTGTCTATGCCTGTAAGTAAAGACCATGGGTGTTGGTGTGTTTGTTGTGTATGTGTGTGTTGTCGGGACGACGTTTGTGAGTTTGATAGGGCGGGTCCAAGTGTGGATGTCTCTGCTAGAGCCCTTGTGTGAGTGCTGTGTGTGTGTGTGTGTGTGTATGTCTGTTTGCGCAGCCAACAGTGCATGCCTGCGTGCAGGTCCACGTGTGTGCGTGTGGTGTGATTTGCGTGTGTGCATGTGTGTATGCGAGTGTGTGTGTGTGTGTCTATGCGACAATCTGCATGCCAGTGTGCCAGATAACGTGTCTGTGCGTGTTGTGTGTCCCGTGTGTTTGCATGGACATGTGTGTATGTGTGTGTGTGCTGTGTGTGTGTGTGCAGCCATCTCATGCCTGTGGGCCGGAGACCGTGTATAGGTGTGTGAGTTGCCGGTCTGCGTGGGTCCACATGGGCACCTCTGTGTGTGTGCGTGCAGCCATCTCCATGCCAGAGAGACGGAATCCGTGTCCATGTGGGTCTTGTGCATGCTTGCATGAGCACACGTGAGTGCTCGTGTCTCCCAGTTTGCAGCAAATGCATGAGAGGGGTGTGTGTGTGGCCACCTTGCATGCCTGTGTGTCAAGAGTGTGTGTCTGTGTGTGTTGCATGTTCAAGTGTCTGCATGAGCACACACGTGTCTCAGTGTGCTTGTAGGCCCTGTTCGATGAAGGAGAGGGAATTCGGGGTTTCTAGCTCTGCTGACTAAGGAGAAAGGGGCCACTGGCAGAGTGCAGCCACGTCCCTCCTGACACACAGCCGTCGTGGGCATTCCTTGGGTATTCAGGGGTGTGTCTGCCCCTGGATGCAACACGCAGAGGGGCCAAGGGAAGCAGGGAGGGGTGGGAGCTGGCGGGCGTGTGTCAGGCGACCTCCCATCTGTGCTGCTGGCACGGCTGGTCCCAGCTGTGGGAAACACTGTGAGGTTTCAGCATGTGCTACAGAGGGGCTAAGAACTTGTGCCCCGATTTGCGCTGTCGGCCAAGGGTCCCAAAGAGGAAGTAAGTACCCACGGCAGTACGTTACTGCAGAGGAAAGGGTCCTGAGGGGAGTATTCCTCCTGGCCGAAGGGCCGTCCTGGTGTCCGATGAGCTCCAGGTTGGGGCGGTCATCTCTGCCTCCTGCGGACCAGGTGGAGAAGAGGGAAGGGAGAGGAGGTGGACCCTCAAGGCCCGTGTTCCCTGCCTCACCGAGGGCCACCTAGCTTGCTGCCCCTGAGCCCACAGGGGCTTCCCAAATCAACACCTCTCACCACCCCTGAGCTCACCCCCACCACCAGCATGCCCCCAAGGACGCACTCCCCCAGGTGACTTTCCCCACTACCTCTGCCACAACTGGACCTTGCAGCGTGGTCCCAGCTCTGTCTTCCTGTTGCCCATCAATGGTCCCTGTGTGAGACTCCCAGCAGCCCCTGGGCTGTCATGCTGACAGCTCAGCCTGTTTGGACTCTTGGCCTCACGTCCTTGGGGAACTCTGTTCCTTCCTGCCTGTCGGAGCAGCTAGCGGTAGGTAGGGGAGGGTTTTGGCCTTCGGGCTCAGGAAACCCTGCTGAGCCCATGGCCCCTGCCCGGAACAGCACTAGGTGGCACCACTGTGCGGCAGTGTTGGGGATCTGAAGCCCGATGCACCCCTCAGGAACAGCTTAGGGTGTTGGAGGGCCGCAATGCCGTGGGCACAGGGAGCTTCCCTTGAGCCACTGGAAAGGCTCTTCCCTCAGACATGTCTTCCCAGCTCCTTGACTCTTAAGCTGCAGGGCAGCCTGGCAGCTCCCACAGTCCGGTCCCTAGGAATTCTTATGTCCGCAGGGTGGAGGTGAAGTCCCATGGACCCTTGTGGTCTCAGGGGATCGGCCAGCATGCCTCAGGCCCCAGAAGTCCCCAGAAAGGGCCAGCCCACCATGCCTGTTTTCCCTGGAAACTTCTGGGCTTCCTCTGGGCTTTCGGGAAGGACCTCCCTGCTCTAAAGGGGAGAGGAAAGGCTGGATGGTAGCTACGTGCCCTGTGCCACCAGAGCAAGGCGCCGTGCTGCCTCGGCCACGTGGAAGTCCTGCCTGCCGTGGAATGAGGTGGGGCGATTGGACGCATGCATCAGCTGCCAGGGAGTAAGTCTTACGTTGCCACGCCATCCCCAGGGCATGGCTCGTGCGGCACTTTGCCGGCTCCGAGGACTAAGTGGGTGTGTGGAGGAAGGCCCGACCTTTCAGTCATGCCTGGAGAGACTGGCTTGCATTGGCACCAAACCAACTGCCCCAAGCCTACTGTGCTGGCTTACAAGCACACTTTGTGTGTCCTCTCACCACGACTGCGAGCCCGCCGCGGGGCCGTGGTGGCCCGGCCTGATATTCCGCTCACGGTCTGACCCGGGTGGCCTGGACGGGCCAAGGCTAGGAAGGGTACGTTCTCTTCTGCAGGCCAGGTGAGCCGGGAACCCATTCCCACGGCATTCGCGGTGTTGGCAGAATGCAACGCAAGACGTTCTGTGTCTAGCAGGAAAGGCACGTGCATTCCTGCTACGTGTGTCCTGGGTGCCGTCCTCAGCTCCTTGCCGCCTGGCCTCCCTAACAGCAGACAGAGAGGTGGCTCCAGGCCAGCAGACGGCATCACCTGCCACCCTCTTAACAGGGTTCACCCAGACATCCTCTTCAGGGTCCCCTTTGCTCTATGCTCGTGGCTCCTCTAAGGGTCAGTTCGTCTGTCCTCCAGGGCAAACACACTGCGTGTCTGCTTGCGTGGTTGTTGGGTGAGTGTGCTGCTGTGGGTACCCCGCTTGGGACCTTTTCCAGGGTCACCTGACTGGGTGCCAGTCACAGAGGGGGACAGGGCTTTTATGTCCAGGGAAAAGAGCTGCTCAGAGAGGCGTCTGCATCTTCCATCCTGAAGTCCTTCTCCCCTAGAGACCGTGTGGCCAGCGAGGGGCCAGAGAAAGAGCACCTGAACCCAAAGACTTAGAGGAAGACGGAGAGGAGAGCAAGAAGAAAGCACAGGCACGCAGATGGAACCAGCACTCTTTGTCACTCTTCTCCTGAGTAGCAAAGGACATGGGCTGGGACAAACTGTGGCCACACTTTTCCCCCCAACCCCGGGCCGGCAGAGAGCATCGGGGCACCTGTGTCCTGGAATTGCCCTAGATTCTCCGGGGCATGGGCTGACGCTTTCCACACACACTGGTCCAGGGCTCCCGGGTGTGTATACAGCGTCCTGAGTCCTAGAGGAGTGTATTCGGGAAGGCGAGGGACAGCCTGGCACTGCTGGGTTCAAATACCAGGCGGAGGGCGCCCCGGGAGGAAGCGGCGGGAGGGGTGAAGGTGGAGGTGTGTCCTGGGAGCGCGGTAGGCGGGGCGCCCCGGCTGGCTCCCTGATTGGTGCCTGCAGGGCGAGGGGCGAGGCCCTGGCTGACCACGCCCACCGGCCGTTAACTGACTGGAAGAGGGGTTCTCCCTTGTCCTGGGCTAGCTCAGGACTCAGTCCCACCAAGGCCGCATACGTGATAGAGCGTCATCCTTGGGCGTCACAGCATGCCCTCTATCCCTTGTGCGCGTGTGTTCACCAGCCCGCAGCCTCTGGGAGGACGCTGCCTCCCGCAGACCGCTAGGGGCGCCAGAGCTCCACCTGCCCCACCGTTTGCGGGAGTCGCGTGCTCTCACCTCCAGTTCCTTCCCTCCGCTGCTGGCTCTGCTCGCGCAGGACCAGGACCACATGGAGAGCGCGGCAGGCTCCGGGGAAGGCGGCGCTGCCCTGCCGTCCGGGAGCACCTTGGTCCTGGAAGGGGGCCGTGAGGCATCGGGGCCCCTCGCCCAGGCAGGTGCCTGGGGAGAGGCGGGGCCGCTGCAGGCCCTAGGTGCCGGGGGGATGGGCACAGAGGCTGGGGTGGGTGCGGAGGCCCAGCAGGGCAGAGAGCAGGCCGGCCCGGGGGACGAGTTGCTGCTGGTGGTGGAGGATATCATGGCGGTGGTGGAGGTCGTGGCGGTGGAAGACCAGGAGGCGGTGCAAGCACAGCAGGACGAGCAACTGCCGCCGCTGCAGCAGGGGGAGTCAGGGCTGGGTCCCGAGATAGCCGGCGCCCCACTTGCCGCGCTGGAGATGGTTCAGTTTGCGCTCAGCTCTGTGGATGCCCAAGCTACCAGGGCCTACTTGCGGCTCAAGCGCAGGATGAATCAGAAGCGGAGTTCTCACCTGGCTCGAAGAAGGGCCATCATCCAGCGCATCCCCGGCTTCTGGGCCCAGGCCGTATCCTTCCTCCCTCTGGGCTTGGGTTTGTCTGCGGTGGAGGACCACTGGCAGGAGGGGAGGAGCAGAGGCTCCGCCAGGGGTAGGAGCGCTGGGGAGAAGGATCCCTGGCCCCTCCCCAACCCCCGTGGGAGTGGGTCCCCCGCCCCTATAAAGGCACAGTACAGGACTGTGGGCCTTGAAGGTGGGGGGAAGGCAGGGGCTGAGGCTTGTATAGACCACGTCTGAGCAGAAGCTGCGGCCAAATGCTCTGGGACTGCAGGGAGCGCTCCCAACACTCTCCAGGTGTCATGGAGCACATGTCCACACCCTGCATGCCTAGTGTAGTTCCACCCTTGGCTCGGAGCAGGTCCTGGAAGGAAACGTCCTGCCGGCTGCGTGGGGCATGCCCATTGAGAGGCAGGCCGCCCCCTTCCCTGTCCTTCAGAGCCTGTGTCCTTTTCCAAAGAGTTCAGTGCCCACCCACAGCTGCGTCCTCATGCGGCTTCCAGAGTCACTCAGCAGGCCGCCACGCTTCCCCGGACACGGCAACCCAGACACGCTGCATGCTGTGCTGCCAACTGTATCAGGCCCTACACAGCCAGGCCGCGGACCCAGGGCCATGCGCCCACACCCACGTTTCCTTACCTCCCTGTCTCTCCCATCTGTGTGTCCCCCACCCTCTCCCTCTCTGCGCTCTGCCTTCCCTCTGTGTCCCTTCCTCCCTGTATGGCTGTCTCTGTCTCTCTTGTGCTTTCCCTCCTGCTGCCTCTAACCCCTTTCCCTCCCTCTCTCGCTGATCCCTACGGGCCCTCCCTTTGCCCTGTGGGTGTGCAGCCAGGCTCCAAGGGAGCTGAGCGGCCCCTTTGTGGGCGCAGAAGGCCCCTCAAGGGCACAGGCCTGCAGGCTAACATTTAAGCAAACACAGCCGTGAGAGCGCGACCGAGCACATCTGGACACCCAAAGCAGTCACTGCCTGCCGGCCACAGACACAGGCCAGGGTTGAGGGTGGAAGGGAGCACAGGCAGTCCTTTGGCCTTGTGCTGCCGGGCGCAGACCCTCTCGGAGGCACTGGAAGCCAAGGCACCTGCTGGTATTGAGCAGCTGTGATGAAAGAGCAGGAGCTGAGTGGGTTGGGAGGGCAGCAGGGCCTGGTGGTTCTACACGTGCCCTGTTTCGGGCCCTTCCTCTCACCGGGAAGGGCTGGGCTGCTCCTGGCTCTCCTTCCGTAGCGCTGAAGGCGAGGCTCCTTGACCCAAGGCAGATCCTGAATCACCCCCAGATATCAGCCGTGATGGGTGACCAGGACAAAGATGTGCTCAGCTACATGACCGACTTGGAGGTCAGCCCTGGGAGTGGGAGGCGGGGGTAGGACCACTGGGAGTGGAATTTGGGCAGGAGAGGGCCCGGCAGTCTTGTTCAGCGGGACATGCAGGGAGCATCTCGGGACCCGTGGAGGACAAGTCCCATTCCCCTCGTCTTTCTTTGGCGGGGTAGGTGGAGGAACCGGGCCGTCCCAAGGACCACAGCAGGTTGATGTTTTTCTTTGGGAACAACCCCTACTTCCAGAACAAAGTGATCCTTAAGGAGTATCACCTTAGCATTGCCGGTAGGAGTGGGCTAGAGCTTCGAGGGTGCCGGGGGCGGGCCGGCGGGGGCAGGTGGGCACTCGGGAGGGGCAGGGGGTGTGCAGGGACACAAGGTGGGGGCGGGAGCCGGCACAGGATGGAGAGAGGCTGAGAGGAGAGCGGGAGAGAGGGCGACAGGGTGTGGGTCCTAGACAGTGCAGAGCCTCCCCTGAATTTTCCCTTCCTGCAGGGTACAGGGCGACTCGGTCCACTCCAGTGCAGTGGTTCTGGGATGATGAACGTGGAGCTCCCAGCCGAAGACTCGACACCACCAGCCTTACCTTCTTCAAGTGGTTGTGCGACCCCAGCTGCCCAGGGTCTAACAAGATCGCCGAGGTGGGGCCGCTGAGGCCTGCTTTAGCCTTGGTGATGGCAATGGGGGCAGCCTGGGAATGGGGCCTGGGCCCCGTGCTCACCTGGGCGGTTTCCCCTACCAGATCATCATTGAGGACCTGTGGCCCAATCCCCTGCGGTACTACCTGCGGCAGGGAGGCAGCCGAAGGCAATGAGCAGAGAGGAGGACCTGTCGGTGAGTGGCCGGGTCACTGCTTCCTGAAATATGAGTGGGAAGTGCCAGGGCACTGTAGGGTTTGGGGACCAGTTTGGAAACTGAGGCTCAGAGGACCCTGAGAGCAGGGACCCTGGCGAGGGAACTCAGGGCACACACCCAGGGCAGGGTGTCCACTGGGGCAAGTTCATCCGGTGAGCCAGGTGTGAGCCAGAAAGTCTCAGGTCGTTCGGGGGAAGCAAGGCTCCTCCACCCCATTTCTCTGAACACTCACCCATGGCCGTCCGCCGGGTCCTCAGTTCTCCACCTAGCTTTTCAGGTGGGGACAGTCTGCCAAATTTTGGGAGTGGGGCTGCCTTGTCCCGAGACGCTCCGACGTCCCTCCGTGTTACGGACCACCCCGTGGCCTCCCACAGCCACACGGCCATTCTTGGCAATGGTACTAGGCCATCTGGAGGAGGGTGGTGAAGCCCTAGAGGAGGAGGAAGCGGGATCCCACAAGGACAGGGCCCTCGGTCACCGCCGCCTTAGCGATCCTCGGCATGAGGCAGTGTCACGAACACCTCCCTTGTGCGTCCGTGTGCCGTGTGTTTGTGCGTGTGTGTCGCGGGCACGGCAGCTGTGCGGACGTGGACACCGCAGAGCATCAGAGTTGGACCGACGAGAAGCAGTGGAGGAGGCGTCCAGCGTTGTGAGAGACGGGTGGACGAGTCTACGTGGTGCTCTGCCCGCACAGGACAGACGTGGGGGAACAGATCTTCAGGGCCAGCTCTAGAGAGTGTCCAGCACCCAGATCGCCAGGGATGGCGGGCGAGTCATAAACAAGTTAAGAAGCCCTATGTGTCTGTGCGTGGATGTGTATGGGGGACCCAGCACACGGCCAGTAGGAGATCAGCCCTGGCCTGTGGGATTCCGTGTGTGCGGGGGATGTAAGGCACGGGGGCAGGGCAGGGCAGGGCTTGTTTGTGGAGAGACCACCGCTCTTGCTCGGCAGGTCAGGGAGGAGGACGGGAAAGGGCACACCTCTCTACATGGGAGCCCTGTTCTTCAGGGCAGGGGAAGGGCCGTGCCGAGCGGGGCACTCGTGGCCCGGTGGCTCTGCTACCGCCCCGTTCACCCCGCTTGGAGAGCTTCTCCCTGTACCCTTGCTCCTGGAAGCGTGCCCCGCATTGCTGTGATGCCGTCCCGTGCATGCTTCCTCTAGTCAGGATCACCGCAAAACCACATGTCCCTGGAGGACCACGGAGGAGGCGTTTCCTCAGGGTCCCTCACGGTCCCTCCAGACCCACGTCCTGTCCCTCTGCACCACCCACCCACAGGCGACAGCTCCAAGAACGTGTGAGGGAAATCCGGTGTGAGTTGTGGGCACTGCGGCTGTGTGAGCGGGCTGTGTGTAACGGAGCATGTATGACCAGGTCTGCATGCAGGTGTGTGTGTGTTTGTGTTGTGTGTGTGTTCATGTGGGCGGGCACGTGCGGCCAGCCGACCATGCCTCTGAGCCGGACCACGTGTGCTTGTGTAGTGTGTGTGTTTGCATGTGCACTTGTGTGTGGGAGTGTGTGCTTGTGTGTGTGCAGGGACCACGTGAGCTAATCCGTATTGCGTGTGTGTGTCTGCATACGCCCGTATGTGTGTATGTGTGTGGCCAAGTGTGTGTGCCTGGGTGCCAGAGACTGTGTGTGCTTGCCTGTGTTGTGCATGAGTGTGTGTCTCTCCCGTGGGCACGTACGTGTGTGTTGTGGCACATTTACATGCAGGCGTACCGGACGGTGTCTGTTGGTGTGTGTTTCCTGAGTGTGTGTTTGCACAGGCACGGGTGTGTGTGTTGGCTCGGCCAGGTGCACAAGCCTCTGTTGGGGTACCAGTGTGTGTTGCGTGTGTGTGTTTCCACATGCACGTATTTGTGAGTTTCCATTTGGTTACCGAGATCCGCTCACCTGTATGGATAGTGCATGTGTGTATAGGGTCTGTGTGTCTTTGTAGGCGCACCTTGGCTGGTGATTTTCTGTGGGGCTACTCACCTATGGCTCTGTGCCAGAAACCATGAGTGCGCGTTGGCGTGTAAGTGTGCTTGATTCTGCATGGTTGTCAGCTGCTCGTCTGTGTGTTTGCGAGCCGACGGGGGAGTGTGTGGGCACGCGCGGGTGTGCGTGTATGCATACCCACCTGTGTGTGCCTCTGGTTGGGGACCGTGTGTGTAAGGTGTGTTTCTCATTTTACACAAGCACATGTGCATGTATAGGGGTGCTGGAGGGTGCATACCCCTGTGCCTGCCCACGTCTGTGCCAGTGTGTGTTTTGTCTCTGTGTGTTTTTGCATGCATGGATACATGTGTGTGTGTGTGTTTGTCTGTGTGTCTCTGTCAGCCTGATGGTGCAGGGATAATTGTGAATGCTTCTGTGCAGAAGACCATGTATGTTCGTTGTGTGTGTTCTCCTGCGTGCGTGTGTGTGTGTGTGTGTGTGTATGTTTGCGTGGCTCGAGGGTCAGCTGTGCATGGTTGTGAGGCCGAGAGCTTTGGTGAGAGCTTCCACGTGCTCTAAAACAAACATGCTTTCATGCGTGTTTGCAGGGCCACGGAGCATGCCTGTGTGCGGAGATCTTGTGGGGGGGGTATCAGCACGTGCTTGCGGCACTGGGTTTGTGTGTGTGGGGGGGGGTGTGTGTGTGTGGGTGCGTGTTTGAGTGGCCAAGTGTCATTCATTGATTGTGGAGCGTATGTGTTTTTGTTTGTGTGTGTCCTCTGGTGTGTGTGTGTGTATGTGGCCCATTGTCTATGCCTGTAAGTAAAGACCATGGGTGTTGGTGTGTTTGTTGTGTATGTGTGTGTTGTCGGGACGACGTTTGTGAGTTTGATAGGGCGGGTCCAAGTGTGGATGTCTCTGCTAGAGCCCTTGTGTGAGTGCTGTGTGTGTGTGTGTGTGTATGTCTGTTTGCGCAGCCAACAGTGCATGCCTGCGTGCAGGTCCACGTGTGTGCGTGTGGTGTGATTTGCGTGTGTGCATGTGCGTATGCGAGTGTGTGTGTGTCTATGCGACAATCTGCATGCCAGTGTGCCAGATAACGTGTCTGTGCGTGTTGTGTGTCCCGTGTGTTTGCATGGACATGTGTGTATGTGTGTGTGTGCTGTGTGTGTGTGTGCAGCCATCTCATGCCTGTGGGCCGGAGACCGTGTATAGGTGTGTGAGTTGCCGGTCTGCGTGGGTCCACATGGGCACCTCTGTGTGTGTGCGTGCAGCCATCTCCATGCCAGAGAGACGGAATCCGTGTCCATGTGGGTCTTGTGCATGCTTGCATGAGCACACGTGAGTGCTCGTGTCTCCCAGTTTGCAGCAAATGCATGAGAGGGGTGTGTGTGTGGCCACCTTGCATGCCTGTGTGTCAAGAGTGTGTGTCTGTGTGTGTTGCATGTTCAAGTGTCTGCATGAGCACACACGTGTCTCAGTGTGCTTGTAGGCCCTGTTCGATGAAGGAGAGGGAATGCGGGGTTTCTAGCTCTGCTGACTAAGGAGAAAGGGGCCACTGGCAGAGTGCAGCCACGTCCCTCCTGACACACAGCCGTCGTGGGCATTCCTTGGGTATTCAGGGGTGTGTCTGCCCCTGGATGCAACATGCAGAGGGGCCAAGGGAAGCAGGGAGGGGTGGGAGCTGGCGGGCGTGTGTCAGGCGACCTCCCATCTGTGCTGCTGGCACGGCTGGACCCAGCTGTGGGAAACACTGTGAGGTTTCAGCATGTGCTACAGAGGGGCTAAGAACTTGTGCCCCGATTTGCGCTGTCGGCCAAGGGTCCCAAAGAGTAAGTAAGTACCCACGGCAGTACGTTACTGCAGAGGAAAGGGTCCTGAGGGGAGTATTCCTCCTGGCCGAAGGGCCGTCCTGGTGTCCGATGAGCTCCAGGTTGGGGCGGTCATCTCTGCCTCCTGCGGACCAGGTGGAGAAGAGGGAAGGGAGAGGAGGTGGACCCTCAAGGCCCGTGTTCCCTGCCTCACCGAGGGCCACCTAGCTTGCTGCTCCTGAGCCCACAGGGGCTTCCCAAATCAACACCTCTCACCACCCCTGAGCTCACCCCCACCACCAGCATGCCCCCAAGGACGCACTCCCCCAGGTGACTTTCCCCACTACCTCTGCCACAACTGGACCTTGCAGCGTGGTCCCAGCTCTGTCCTCCTGTTGCCCATCAATGGTCCCTGTGTGAGACTCCCAGCAGCCCCTGGGCTGTCATGCTGACAGCTCAGCCTGTTTGGACTCTTGGCCTCACGTCCTTGGGGAACTCTGTTCCTTCCTGCCTGTCGGAGCAGCTAGCGGTAGGTAGGGGAGGGTTTTGGCCTTCGGGCTCAGGAAACCCTGCTGAGCCCATGGTCCCTGCCCGGAACAGCACTAGGTGGCACCACTGTGCGGCAGTGTTGGGGATCTGAAGCCCGATGCACCCCTCAGGAACAGCTTAGGGTGTTGGAGAGCCGCAATGCCGTGGGCACACGGAGCTTCCCTTGAGCCACTGGAAAGGCTGTTCCCTCAGACATGTCTTCCCAGCTCCTTGACTCTTAAGCTGCAGGGCAGCCTGGCAGCTCCCACAGTCCGGTCCCTAGGAATTCTTATGTCCGCAGGGTGGAGGTGAAGTCCCATGGACCCTTGTGGTCTCAGGGGATCGGCCAGCATGCCTCAGGCCCCAGAAGTCCCCAGAAAGGGCCAGCCCACCATGCCTGTTTTCCCTGGAAACTTCTGGGCTTCCTCTGGGCTTTCGGGAAGGACCTCCCTGCTCTAAAGGGGAGAGGAAAGGCTGGATGGTAGCTACGTGCCCTGTGCCACCAGAGCAAGGCGCCGTGCTGCCTCGGCCACGTGGAAGTCCTGCCTGCCGTGGAATGAGGTGGGGCGATTGGACGCATGCATCAGCTGCCAGGGAGTAAGTCTTACGTTGCCACGCCATCCCCAGGGCATGGCTCGTGCGGCACTTTGCCGGCTCCGAGGACTAAGTGGGTGTGTGGAGGAAGGCCCGACCTTTCAGTCATGCCTGGAGAGACTGGCTTGCATTGGCACCAAACCAACTGCCCCAAGCCTACTGTGCTGGCTTACAAGCACACTTTGTGTGTCCTCTCACCACGACTGCGAGCCCGCCGCGGGGCCGTGGTGGCCCGGCCTGATATTCCGCTCACGGTCTGACCCGGGTGGCCTGGACGGGCCAAGGCTAGGAAGGGTACGTTCTCTTCTGCAGGCCAGGTGAGCCGGGAACCCATTCCCACGGCATTCGCGGTGTTGGCAGAATGCAACGCAAGACGTTCTGTGTCTAGCAGGAAAGGCACGTGCATTCCTGCTACGTGTGTCCTGGGTGCCGTCCTCAGCTCCTTGCCGCCTGGCCTCCCTAACAGCAGACAGAGAGGTGGCTCCAGGCCAGCAGACGGCATCACCTGCCACCCTCTTAACAGGGTTCACCCAGACATCCTCTTCAGGGTCCCCTTTGCTCTATGCTCGTGGCTCCTCTAAGGGTCAGTTCGTCTGTCCTCCAGGGCAAACACACTGCGTGTCTGCTTGCGTGGTTGTTGGGTGAGTGTGCTGCTGTGGGTACCCTGCTTGGGACCTTTTCCAGGGTCACCTGACTGGGTGCCAGTCACAGAGGGGGACAGGGCTTTTATGTCCAGGGAAAAGAGCTGCTCAGAGAGGCGTCTGCATCTTCCATCCTGAAGTCCTTCTCCCCTAGAGACCGTGTGGCCAGCGAGGGGCCAGAGAAAGAGCACCTGAACCCAAAGACTTAGAGGAAGACGGAGAGGAGAGCAAGAAGAAAGCACAGGCACGCAGATGGAACCAGCACTCTTTGTCACTCTTCTCCTGAGTAGCAAAGGACATGGGCTGGGACAAACTGTGGCCACACTTTTCCCCCCAACCCCGGGCCGGCAGAGAGCATCGGGGCACCTGTGTCCTGGAATTGCCCTAGATTCTCCGGGGCATGGGCTGACGCTTTCCACACACACTGGTCCAGGGCTCCCGGGTGTGTATACAGCGTCCTGAGTCCTAGAGGAGTGTATTCGGGAAGGCGAGGGACAGCCTGGCACTGCTGGGTTCAAATACCAGGCGGAGGGCGCCCCGGGAGGAAGCGGCGGGAGGGGTGAAGGTGGAGGTGTGTCCTGGGAGCGCGGTAGGCGGGGCGCCCCGGCTGGCTCCCTGATTGGTGCCTGCAGGGCGAGGGGCGAGGCCCTGGCTGACCACGCCCACCGGCCGTTAACTGACTGGAAGAGGGGTTCTCCCTTGTCCTGGGCTAGCTCAGGACTCAGTCCCACCAAGGCCGCATACGTGATAGAGCGTCATCCTTGGGCGTCACAGCATGCCCTCTATCCCTTGTGCGCGTGTGTTCACCAGCCCGCAGCCTCTGGGAGGACGCTGCCTCCCGCAGACCGCTAGGGGCGCCAGAGCTCCACCTGCCCCACCGTTTGCGGGAGTCGCGTGCTCTCACCTCCAGTTCCTTCCCTCCGCTGCTGGCTCTGCTCGCGCAGGACCAGGACCACATGGAGAGCGCGGCAGGCTCCGGGGAAGGCGGCGCTGCCCTGCCGTCCGGGAGCACCTTGGTCCTGGAAGGGGGCCGTGAGGCATCGGGGCCCCTCGCCCAGGCAGGTGCCTGGGGAGAGGCGGGGCCGCTGCAGGCCCTAGGTGCCGGGGGGATGGGCACAGAGGCTGGGGTGGGTGCGGAGGCCCAGCAGGGCAGAGAGCAGGCCGGCCCGGGGGACGAGTTGCTGCTGGTGGTGGAGGATATCATGGCGGTGGTGGAGGTCGTGGCGGTGGAAGACCAGGAGGCGGTGCAAGCACAGCAGGACGAGCAACTGCCGCCGCTGCAGCAGGGGGAGTCAGGGCTGGGTCCCGAGATAGCCGGCGCCCCACTTGCCGCGCTGGAGATGGTTCAGTTTGCGCTCAGCTCTGTGGATGCCCAAGCTACCAGGGCCTACTTGCGGCTCAAGCGCAGGATGAATCAGAAGCGGAGTTCTCACCTGGCTCGAAGAAGGGCCATCATCCAGCGCATCCCCGGCTTCTGGGCCCAGGCCGTATCCTTCCTCTCTCTGGGCTTGGGTTTGTCTGCGGTGGAGGACCACTGGCAGGAGGGGAGGAGCAGAGGCTCCGCCAGGGGTAGGAGCGCTGGGGAGAAGGATCCCTGGCCCCTCCCCAACCCCCGTGGGAGTGGGTCCCCCGCCCCTATAAAGGCACAGTACAGGACTGTGGGCCTTGAAGGTGGGGGGAAGGCAGGGGCTGAGGCTTGTATAGACCACGTCTGAGCAGAAGCTGCGGCCAAATGCTCTGGGACTGCAGGGAGCGCTCCCAACACTCTCCAGGTGTCATGGAGCACATGTCCACACCCTGCATGCCTAGTGTAGTTCCACCCTTGGCTCGGAGCAGGTCCTGGAAGGAAACGTCCTGCCGGCTGCGTGGGGCATGCCCATTGAGAGGCAGGCCGCCCCCTTCCCTGTCCTTCAGAGCCTGTGTCCTTTTCCAAAGAGTTCAGTGCCCACCCACAGCTGCGTCCTCATGCGGCTTCCAGAGTCACTCAGCAGGCCGCCACGCTTCCCCGGACACGGCAACCCAGACACGCTGCATGCTGTGCTGCCAACTGTATCAGGCCCTACACAGCCAGGCCGCGGACCCAGGGCCATGCGCCCACACCCACGTTTCCTTACCTCCCTGTCTCTCCCATCTGTGTGTCCCCCACCCTCTCCCTCTCTGCGCTCTGCCTTCCCTCTGTGTCCCTTCCTCCCTGTATGGCTGTCTCTGTCTCTCTTGTGCTTTCCCTCCTGCTGCCTCTAACCCCTTTCCCTCCCTCTCTCGCTGATCCCTACGGGCCCTCCCTTTGCCCTGTGGGTGTGCAGCCAGGCTCCAAGGGAGCTGAGCGGCCCCTTTGTGGGCGCAGAAGGCCCCTCAAGGGCACAGGCCTGCAGGCTAACATTTAAGCAAACACAGCCGTGAGAGCGCGACCGAGCACATCTGGACACCCAAAGCAGTCACTGCCTGCCGGCCACAGACACAGGCCAGGGTTGAGGGTGGAAGGGAGCGCAGGCAGTCCTTTGGCCTTGTGCTGCCGGGCGCAGACCCTCTCGGAGGCACTGGAAGCCAAGGCACCTGCTGGTATTGAGCAGCTGTGATGAAAGAGCAGGAGCTGAGTGGGTTGGGAGGGCAGCAGGGCCTGGTGGTTCTACACGTGCCCTGTTTCGGGCCTTTCCTCTCACCGGGAAGGGCTGGGCTGCTCCTGGCTCTCCTTCCGTAGCGCTGAAGGCGAGGCTCCTTGACCCAAGGCAGATCCTGAATCACCCCCAGATATCAGCCGTGATGGGTGACCAGGACAAAGATGTGCTCAGCTACATGACCGACTTGGAGGTCAGCCCTGGGAGTGGGAGGCGGGGGTAGGACCACTGGGAGTGGAATTTGGGCAGGAGAGGGCCCGGCAGTCTTGTTCAGCGGGACATGCAGGGAGCATCTCGGGACCCGTGGAGGACAAGTCCCATTCCCCTCGTCTTTCTTTGGCGGGGTAGGTGGAGGAACCGGGCCGTCCCAAGGACCACAGCAGGTTGATGTTTTTCTTTGGGAACAACCCCTACTTCCAGAACAAAGTGATCCTTAAGGAGTATCACCTTAGCATTGCCGGTAGGAGTGGGCTAGAGCTTCGAGGGTGCCGGGGGCGGGCCGGCGGGGGCAGGTCGGCACTCGGGAGGGGCAGGGGGTGTGCAGGGACACAAGGTGGGGGCGGGAGCCGGCACAGGATGGAGAGAGGCTGAGAGGAGAGCGGGAGAGAGGGCGACAGGGTGTGGGTCCTAGACAGTGCAGAGCCTCCCCTGAATTTTCCCTTCCTGCAGGGTACAGGGCGACTCGGTCCACTCCAGTGCAGTGGTTCTGGGATGATGAACGTGGAGCTCCCAGCCGAAGACTCGACACCACCAGCCTTACCTTCTTCAAGTGGTTGTGCGACCCCAGCTGCCCAGGGTCTAACAAGATCGCCGAGGTGGGGCCGCTGAGGCCTGCTTTAGCCTTGGTGATGGCAATGGGGGCAGCCTGGGAATGGGGCCTGGGCCCCGTGCTCACCTGGGCGGTTTCCCCTACCAGATCATCATTGAGGACCTGTGGCCCAATCCCCTGCGGTACTACCTGCGGCAGGGAGGCAGCCGAAGGCAATGAGCAGAGAGGAGGACCTGTCGGTGAGTGGCCGGGTCACTGCTTCCTGAAATATGAGTGGGAAGTGCCAGGGCACTGTCGGATTTGGGGACCAGTTTGGAAACTGAGGCTCAGAGGACCCTGAGAGCAGGGACCCTGGCGAGGGAACTCAGGGCACACACCCAGGGCAGGGTGTCCACTGGGGCAAGTTCATCCGGTGAGCCAGGTGTGAGCCAGAAAGTCTCAGGTCGTTCGGGGGAAGCAAGGCTCCTCCACCCCATTTCTCTGAACACTCACCCATGGCCGTCCGCCGGGTCCTCAGTTCTCCACCTAGCTTTTCAGGTGGGGACAGTCTGCCAAATTTTGGGAGTGGGGCTGCCTTGTCCCGAGACGCTCCGACGTCCCTCCGTGTTACGGACCACCCCGTGGCCTCCCATAGCCACACGGCCATTCTTGGCAATGGTACTAGGCCATCTGGAGGAGGGTGGTGAAGCCCTAGAGGAGGAGGAAGCGGGATCCCACAAGGACAGGGCCCTCGGTCACCGCCGCCTTAGCGATCCTCGGCATGAGGCAGTGTCACGAACACCTCCCTTGTGCGTCCGTGTGCCGTGTGTTTGTGCGTGTGTGTCGCGGGCACGGCAGCTGTGCGGACGTGGACACCGCAGAGCATCAGAGTTGGACCGACGAGAAGCAGTGGAGGAGGCGTCCAGCGTTGTGAGAGACGGGTGGACGAGTCTACGTGGTGCTCTGCCCGCACAGGACAGACGTGGGGGAACAGATCTTCAGGGCCAGCTCTAGAGAGTGTCCAGCACCCAGATCGCCAGGGATGGCGGGCGAGTCATAAACAAGTTAAGAAGCCCTATGTGTCTGTGTGTGGATGTGTATGGGGGACCCAGCACACGGCCAGTAGGAGATCAGCCCTGGCCTGTGGGATTCCGTGTGTGCGGGGGATGTAAGGCACGGGGGCAGGGCAGGGCAGGGCTTGTTTGTGGAGAGACCACCGCTCTTGCTCGGCAGGTCAGGGAGGAGGACGGGAAAGGGCACACCTCTCTACATGGGAGCCCTGTTCTTCAGGGCAGGGGAAGGGCCGTGCCGAGCGGGGCACTCGTGGCCCGGTGGCTCTGCTACCGCCCCGTTCACCCCGCTTGGAGAGCTTCTCCCTGTACCCTTGCTCCTGGAAGCGTGCCCCGCATTGCTGTGATGCCGTCCCGTGCATGCTTCCTCTAGTCAGGATCACCGCAAAACCACATGTCCCTGGAGGACCACGGAGGAGGCGTTTCCTCAGGGTCCCTCACGGTCCCTCCAGACCCACGTCCTGTCCCTCTGCACCACCCACCCACAGGCGACAGCTCCAAGAACGTGTGAGGGAAATCCGGTGTGAGTTGTGGGCACTGCGGCTGTGTGAGCGGGCTGTGTGTAACGGAGCATGTATGACCAGGTCTGCATGCAGGTGTGTGTGTGTTTGTGTTGTGTGTGTGTTCATGTGGGCGGGCACGTGCGGCCAGCCGACCATGCCTCTGAGCCGGACCACTTGTGCTTGTGTAGTGTGTGTGTTTGCATGTGCACTTGTGTGTGGGAGTGTGTGCTTGTGTGTGTGCAGGGACCACGTGAGCTAATCCGTATTGCGTGTGTGTGTCTGCATACGCCCGTATGTGTGTATGTGTGTGGCCAAGTGTGTGTGCCTGGGTGCCAGAGACTGTGTGTGCTTGCCTGTGTTGTGCATGAGTGTGTGTCTCTCCCGTGGGCACGTACGTGTGTGTTGTGGCACATTTACATGCAGGCGTACCGGACGGTGTCTGTTGGTGTGTGTTTCCTGAGTGTGTGTTTGCACAGGCACGGGTGTGTGTGTTGGCTCGGCCAGGTGCACAAGCCTCTGTTGGGGTACCAGTGTGTGTTGCGTGTGTGTGTTTCCACATGCACGTATTTGTGAGTTTCCATTTGGTTACCGAGATCCGCTCACCTGTATGGATAGTGCATGTGTGTATAGGGTCTGTGTGTCTTTGTAGGCGCACCTTGGCTGGTGATTTTCTGTGGGGCTACTCACCTATGGCTCTGTGCCAGAAACCATGAGTGCGCGTTGGCATGTAAGTGTGCTTGATTCTGCATGGTTGTCAGCTGCTCGTCCGTGTGTTTGCGAGCCGACGGGGGAGTGTGTGGGCACGCGCGGGTGTGCGTGTATGCATACCCACCTGTGTGTGCCTCTGGTTGGGGACCGTGTGTGTAAGGTGTGTTTCTCATTTTACACAAGCACATGTGCATGTATAGGGGTGCTGGAGGGTGCATACCCCTGTGCCTGCCCACGTCTGTGCCAGTGTGTGTTTTGTCTCTGTGTGTTTTTGCATGCATGGATACATGTGTGTGTGTGTGTTTGTCTGTGTGTCTCTGTCAGCCTGATGGTGCAGGGATAATTGTGAATGCTTCTGTGCAGAAGACCATGTATGTTCGTTGTGTGTGTTCTCCTGCGTGCGTGCGTCTGTGTGTGTGTGTGTGTGTGTGTGTGTATGTTTGCGTGGCTCGAGGGTCAGCTGTGCATGGTTGTGAGGCCGAGAGCTTTGGTGAGAGCTTCCACGTGCTCTAAAACAAACATGCTTTCATGCGTGTTTGCAGGGCCACGGAGCATGCCTGTGTGCGGAGATCTTGTGGGGGGGGGTATCAGCACGTGCTTGCGGCACTGGGTTTGTGTGTGTGTGTGGGGGTGTGTGTGTGTGTGTGGGTGCGTGTTTGAGTGGCCAAGTGTCATTCATTGATTGTGGAGCGTGTGTGTTTTTGTTTGTGTGTGTCCTCTGGTGTGTGTGTGTGTATGTGGCCCATTGTCTATGCCTGTAAGTAAAGACCATGGGTGTTGGTGTGTTTGTTGTGTATGTGTGTGTTGTCGGGACGACGTTTGTGAGTTTGATAGGGCGGGTCCAAGTGTGGATGTCTCTGCTAGAGCCCTTGTGTGAGTGCTGTGTGTGTGTGTGTGTGTATGTCTGTTTGCGCAGCCAACAGTGCATGCCTGCGTGCAGGTCCACGTGTGTGCGTGTGGTGTGATTTGCATGTGTGCATGTGCGTATGCGAGTGTGTGTGTGTCTATGCGACAATCTGCATGCCAGTGTGCCAGATAACGTGTCTGTGCGTGTTGTGTGTCCCGTGTGTTTGCATGGACATGTGTGTATGTGTGTGTGTGCTGTGTGTGTGTGTGCAGCCATCTCATGCCTGTGGGCCGGAGACCGTGTATAGGTGTGTGAGTTGCCGGTCTGCGTGGGTCCACATGGGCACCTCTGTGTGTGTGCGTGCAGCCATCTCCATGCCAGAGAGACGGAATCCGTGTCCATGTGGGTCTTGTGCATGCTTGCATGAGCACACGTGAGTGCTCGTGTCTCCCAGTTTGCAGCAAATGCATGAGAGGGGTGTGTGTGTGGCCACCTTGCATGCCTGTGTGTCAAGAGTGTGTGTCTGTGTGTGTTGCATGTTCAAGTGTCTGCATGAGCACACACGTGTCTCAGTGTGCTTGTAGGCCCTGTTCGATGAAGGAGAGGGAATGCGGGGTTTCTAGCTCTGCTGACTAAGGAGAAAGGGGCCACTGGCAGAGTGCAGCCACGTCCCTCCTGACACACAGCCGTCGTGGGCATTCCTTGGGTATTCAGGGGTGTGTCTGCCCCTGGATGCAACACGCAGAGGGGCCAAGGGAAGCAGGGAGGGGTGGGAGCTGGCGGGCGTGTGTCAGGCGACCTCCCATCTGTGCTGCTGGCACGGCTGGTCCCAGCTGTGGGAAACACTGTGAGGTTTCAGCATGTGCTACAGAGGGGCTAAGAACTTGTGCCCCGATTTGCGCTGTCGGCCAAGGGTCCCAAAGAGTAAGTAAGTACCCACGGCAGTACGTTACTGCAGAGGAAAGGGTCCTGAGGGGAGTATTCCTCCTGGCCGAAGGGCCGTCCTGGTGTCCGATGAGCTCCAGGTTGGGGCGGTCATCTCTGCCTCCTGCGGACCAGGTGGAGAAGAGGGAAGGGAGAGGAGGTGGACCCTCAAGGCCCGTGTTCCCTGCCTCACCGAGGGCCACCTAGCTTGCTGCTCCTGAGCCCACAGGGGCTTCCCAAATCAACACCTCTCACCACCCCTGAGCTCACCCCCACCACCAGCATGCCCCCAAGGACGCACTCCCCCAGGTGACTTTCCCCACTACCTCTGCCACAACTGGACCTTGCAGCGTGGTCCCAGCTCTGTCTTCCTGTTGCCCATCAATGGTCCCTGTGTGAGACTCCCAGCAGCCCCTGGGCTGTCATGCTGACAGCTCAGCCTGTTTGGACTCTTGGCCTCACGTCCTTGGGGAACTCTGTTCCTTCCTGCCTGTCGGAGCAGCTAGCGGTAGGTAGGGGAGGGTTTTGGCCTTCGGGCTCAGGAAACCCTGCTGAGCCCATGGTCCCTGCCCGTAACAGCACTAGGTGGCACCACTGTGCGGCAGTGTTGGGGATCTGAAGCCCGATGCACCCCTCAGGAACAGCTTAGGGTGTTGGAGAGCCGCAATGCCGTGGGCACAGGGAGCTTCCCTTGAGCCACTGGAAAGGCTCTTCCCTCAGACATGTCTTCCCAGCTCCTTGACTCTTAAGCTGCAGGGCAGCCTGGCAGCTCCCACAGTCCGGTCCCTAGGAATTCTTATGTCCGCAGGGTGGAGGTGAAGTCCCATGGACCCTTGTGGTCTCAGGGGATCGGCCAGCATGCCTCAGGCCCAGAAGTCCCCAGAAAGGGCCAGCCCACCATGCCTGTTTTCCCTGGAAACTTCTGGGCTTCCTCTGGGCTTTCGGGAAGGACCTCCCTGCTCTAAAGGGGAGAGGAAAGGCTGGATGGTAGCTACGTGCCCTGTGCCACCAGAGCAAGGCGCCGTGCTGCCTCGGCCACGTGGAAGTCCTGCCTGCCGTGGAATGAGGTGGGGCGATTGGACGCATGCATCAGCTGCCAGGGAGTAAGCCTTACGTTGCCACGCCATCCCCAGGGCATGGCTCGTGCGGCACTTTGCCGGCTCCGAGGACTAAGTGGGTGTGTGGAGGAAGGCCCGACCTTTCAGTCATGCCTGGAGAGACTGGCTTGCATTGGCACCAAACCAACTGCCCCAAGCCTACTGTGCTGGCTTACAAGCACACTTTGTGTGTCCTCTCACCACGACTGCGAGCCCGCCGCGGGGCCGTGGTGGCCCGGCCTGATATTCCGCTCACGGTCTGACCCGGGTGGCCTGGACGGGCCAAGGCTAGGAAGGGTACGTTCTCTTCTGCAGGCCAGGTGAGCCGGGAACCCATTCCCACGGCATTCGCGGTGTTGGCAGAATGCAACGCAAGACGTTCTGTGTCTAGCAGGAAAGGCACGTGCATTCCTGCTACGTGTGTCCTGGGTGCCGTCCTCAGCTCCTTGCCGCCTGGCCTCCCTAACAGCAGACAGAGAGGTGGCTCCAGGCCAGCAGACGGCATCACCTGCCACCCTCTTAACAGGGTTCACCCAGACATCCTCTTCAGGGTCCCCTTTGCTCTATGCTCGTGGCTCCTCTAAGGGTCAGTTCGTCTGTCCTCCAGGGCAAACACACTGCGTGTCTGCTTGCGTGGTTGTTGGGTGAGTGTGCTGCTGTGGGTACCCCGCTTGGGACCTTTTCCAGGGTCACCTGACTGGGTGCCAGTCACAGAGGGGGACAGGGCTTTTATGTCTAGGGAAAAGAGCTGCTCAGAGAGGCGTCTGCATCTTCCATCCTGAAGTCCTTCTCCCCTAGAGACCGTGTGGCCAGCGAGGGGCCAGAGAAAGAGCACCTGAACCCAAAGACTTAGAGGAAGACGGAGAGGAGAGCAAGAAGAAAGCACAGGCACGCAGATGGAACCAGCACTCTTTGTCACTCTTCTCCTGAGTAGCAAAGGACATGGGCTGGGACAAACTGTGGCCACACTTTTCCCCCCAACCCCGGGCCGGCAGAGAGCATCGGGGCACCTGTGTCCTGGAATTGCCCTAGATTCTCCGGGGCATGGGCTGACGCTTTCCACACACACTGGTCCAGGGCTCCCGGGTGTGTATACAGCGTCCTGAGTCCTAGAGGAGTGTATTCGGGAAGGCGAGGGACAGCCTGGCACTGCTGGGTTCAAATACCAGGCGGAGGGCGCCCCGGGAGGAAGCGGCGGGAGGGGTGAAGGTGGAGGTGTGTCCTGGGAGCGCGGTAGGCGGGGCGCCCCGGCTGGCTCCCTGATTGGTGCCTGCAGGGCGAGGGGCGAGGCCCTGGCTGACCACGCCCACCGGCCGTTAACTGACTGGAAGAGGGGTTCTCCCTTGTCCTGGGCTAGCTCAGGACTCAGTCCCACCAAGGCCGCATACGTGATAGAGCGTCATCCTTGGGCGTCACAGCATGCCCTCTATCCCTTGTGCGCGTGTGTTCACCAGCCCGCAGCCTCTGGGAGGACGCTGCCTCCCGCAGACCGCTAGGGGCGCCAGAGCTCCACCTGCCCCACCGTTTGCGGGAGTCGCGTGCTCTCACCTCCAGTTCCTTCCCTCCGCTGCTGGCTCTGCTCGCGCAGGACCAGGACCACATGGAGAGCGCGGCAGGCTCCGGGGAAGGCGGCGCTGCCCTGCCGTCCGGGAGCACCTTGGTCCTGGAAGGGGGCCGTGAGGCATCGGGGCCCCTCGCCCAGGCAGGTGCCTGGGGAGAGGCGGGGCCGCTGCAGGCCCTAGGTGCCGGGGGGATGGGCACAGAGGCTGTGGTGGGTGCGGAGGCCCAGCAGGGCAGAGAGCAGGCCGGCCCGGGGGACGAGTTGCTGCTGGTGGTGGAGGATATCATGGCGGTGGTGGAGGTCGTGGCGGTGGAAGACCAGGAGGCGGTGCAAGCACAGCAGGACGAGCAACTGCCGCCGCTGCAGCAGGGGGAGTCAGGGCTGGGTCCCGAGATAGCCGGCGCCCCACTTGCCGCGCTGGAGATGGTTCAGTTTGCGCTCAGCTCTGTGGATGCCCAAGCTACCAGGGCCTACTTGCGGCTCAAGCGCAGGATGAATCAGAAGCGGAGTTCTCACCTGGCTCGAAGAAGGGCCATCATCCAGCGCATCCCCGGCTTCTGGGCCCAGGCCGTATCCTTCCTCCCTCTGGGCTTGGGTTTGTCTGCGGTGGAGGACCACTGGCAGGAGGGGAGGAGCAGAGGCTCCGCCAGGGGTAGGAGCGCTGGGGAGAAGGATCCCTGGCCCCTCCCCAACCCCCGTGGGAGTGGGTCCCCCGCCCCTATAAAGGCACAGTACAGGACTGTGGGCCTTGAAGGTGGGGGGAAGGCAGGGGCTGAGGCTTGTATAGACCACGTCTGAGCAGAAGCTGCGGCCAAATGCTCTGGGACTGCAGGGAGCGCTCCCAACACTCTCCAGGTGTCATGGAGCACATGTCCACACCCTGCATGCCTAGTGTAGTTCCACCCTTGGCTCGGAGCAGGTCCTGGAAGGAAACGTCCTGCCGGCTGCGTGGGGCATGCCCATTGAGAGGCAGGCCGCCCCCTTCCCTGTCCTTCAGAGCCTGTGTCCTTTTCCAAAGAGTTCAGTGCCCACCCACAGCTGCGTCCTCATGCGGCTTCCAGAGTCACTCAGCAGGCCGCCACGCTTCCCCGGACACGGCAACCCAGACACGCTGCATGCTGTGCTGCCAACTGTATCAGGCCCTACACAGCCAGGCCGCGGACCCAGGGCCATGCGCCCACACCCACGTTTCCTTACCTCCCTGTCTCTCCCATCTGTGTGTCCCCCACCCTCTCCCTCTCTGCGCTCTGCCTTCCCTCTGTGTCCCTTCCTCCCTGTATGGCTGTCTCTGTCTCTCTTGTGCTTTCCCTCCTGCTGCCTCTAACCCCTTTCCCTCCCTCTCTCGCTGATCCCTACGGGCCCTCCCTTTGCCCTGTGGGTGTGCAGCCAGGCTCCAAGGGAGCTGAGCGGCCCCTTTGTGGGCGCAGAAGGCCCCTCAAGGGCACAGGCCTGCAGGCTAACATTTAAGCAAACACAGCCGTGAGAGCGCGACCGAGCACATCTGGACACCCAAAGCAGTCACTGCCTGCCGGCCACAGACACAGGCCAGGGTTGAGGGTGGAAGGGAGCGCAGGCAGTCCTTTGACCTTGTCCTGCCGGGCGCAGACCCTCTCGGAGGCACTGGAAGCCAAGGCACCTGCTGGTATTGAGCAGCTGTGATGAAAGAGCAGGAGCTGAGTGGGTTGGGAGGGCAGCAGGGCCTGGTGGTTCTACACGTGCCCTGTTTCGGGCCTTTCCTCTCACCGGGAAGGGCTGGGCTGCTCCTGGCTCTCCTTCCGTAGCGCTGAAGGCGAGGCTCCTTGACCCAAGGCAGATCCTGAATCACCCCCAGATATCAGCCGTGATGGGTGACCAGGACAAAGATGTGCTCAGCTACATGACCGACTTGGAGGTCAGCCCTGGGAGTGGGAGGCGGGGGTAGGACCACTGGGAGTGGAATTTGGGCAGGAGAGGGCCCGGCAGTCTTGTTCAGCGGGACATGCAGGGAGCATCTCGGGACCCGTGGAGGACAAGTCCCATTCCCCTCGTCTTTCTTTGGCGGGGTAGGTGGAGGAACCGGGCCGTCCCAAGGACCACAGCAGGTTGATGTTTTTCTTTGGGAACAACCCCTACTTCCAGAACAAAGTGATCCTTAAGGAGTATCACCTTAGCATTGCCGGTAGGAGTGGGCTAGAGCTTCGAGGGTGCCGGGGGCGGGCCGGCGGGGGCAGGTCGGCACTCGGGAGGGGCAGGGGGTGTGCAGGGACACAAGGTGGGGGCGGGAGCCGGCACAGGATGGAGAGAGGCTGAGAGGAGAGCGGGAGAGAGGGCGACAGGGTGTGGGTCCTAGACAGTGCAGAGCCTCCCCTGAATTTTCCCTTCCTGCAGGGTACAGGGCGACTCGGTCCACTCCAGTGCAGTGGTTCTGGGATGATGAACGTGGAGCTCCCAGCCGAAGACTCGACACCACCAGCCTTACCTTCTTCAAGTGGTTGTGCGACCCCAGCTGCCCAGGGTCTAACAAGATCGCCGAGGTGGGGCCGCTGAGGCCTGCTTTAGCCTTGGTGATGGCAATGGGGGCAGCCTGGGAATGGGGCCTGGGCCCCGTGCTCACCTGGGCGGTTTCCCCTACCAGATCATCATTGAGGACCTGTGGCCCAATCCCCTGCGGTACTACCTGCGGCAGGGAGGCAGCCGAAGGCAATGAGCAGAGAGGAGGACCTGTCGGTGAGTGGCCGGGTCACTGCTTCCTGAAATATGAGTGGGAAGTGCCAGGGCACTGTCGGATTTGGGGACCAGTTTGGAAACTGAGGCTCAGAGGACCCTGAGAGCAGGGACCCTGGCGAGGGAACTCAGGGCACACACCCAGGGCAGGGTGTCCACTGGGGCAAGTTCATCCGGTGAGCCAGGTGTGAGCCAGAAAGTCTCAGGTCGTTCGGGGGAAGCAAGGCTCCTCCACCCCATTTCTCTGAACACTCACCCATGGCCGTCCGCCGGGTCCTCAGTTCTCCACCTAGCTTTTCAGGTGGGGACAGTCTGCCAAATTTTGGGAGTGGGGCTGCCTTGTCCCGAGACGCTCCGACGTCCCTCCGTGTTACGGACCACCCCGTGGCCTCCCATAGCCACACGGCCATTCTTGGCAATGGTACTAGGCCATCTGGAGGAGGGTGGTGAAGCCCTAGAGGAGGAGGAAGCGGGATCCCACAAGGACAGGGCCCTCGGTCACCGCCGCCTTAGCGATCCTCGGCATGAGGCAGTGTCACGAACACCTCCCTTGTGCGTCCGTGTGCCGTGTGTTTGTGCGTGTGTGTCGCGGGCACGGCAGCTGTGCGGACGTGGACACCGCAGAGCATCAGAGTTGGACCGACGAGAAGCAGTGGAGGAGGCGTCCAGCGTTGTGAGAGACGGGTGGACGAGTCTACGTGGTGCTCTGCCCGCACAGGACAGACGTGGGGGAACAGATCTTCAGGGCCAGCTCTAGAGAGTGTCCAGCACCCAGATCGCCAGGGATGGCGGGCGAGTCATAAACAAGTTAAGAAGCCCTATGTGTCTGTGCGTGGATGTGTATGGGGGACCCAGCACACGGCCAGTAGGAGATCAGCCCTGGCCTGTGGGATTCCGTGTGTGCGGGGGATGTAAGGCACGGGGGCAGGGCAGGGCAGGGCTTGTTTGTGGAGAGACCACCGCTCTTGCTCGGCAGGTCAGGGAGGAGGACGGGAAAGGGCACACCTCTCTACATGGGAGCCCTGTTCTTCAGGGCAGGGGAAGGGCCGTGCCGAGCGGGGCACTCGTGGCCCGGTGGCTCTGCTACCGCCCCGTTCACCCCGCTTGGAGAGCTTCTCCCTGTACCCTTGCTCCTGGAAGCGTGCCCCGCATTGCTGTGATGCCGTCCCGTGCATGCTTCCTCTAGTCAGGATCACCGCAAAACCACATGTCCCTGGAGGACCACGGAGGAGGCGTTTCCTCAGGGTCCCTCACGGTCCCTCCAGACCCACGTCCTGTCCCTCTGCACCACCCACCCACAGGCGACAGCTCCAAGAACGTGTGAGGGAAATCCGGTGTGAGTTGTGGGCACTGCGGCTGTGTGAGCGGGCTGTGTGTAACGGAGCATGTATGACCAGGTCTGCATGCAGGTGTGTGTGTGTTTGTGTTGTGTGTGTGTTCATGTGGGCGGGCACGTGCGGCCAGCCGACCATGCCTCTGAGCCGGACCACTTGTGCTTGTGTAGTGTGTGTGTTTGCATGTGCACTTGTGTGTGGGAGTGTGTGCTTGTGTGTGTGCAGGGACCACGTGAGCTAATCCGTATTGCGTGTGTGTGTCTGCATACGCCCGTATGTGTGTATGTGTGTGGCCAAGTGTGTGTGCCTGGGTGCCAGAGACTGTGTGTGCTTGCCTGTGTTGTGCATGAGTGTGTGTCTCTCCCGTGGGCACGTACGTGTGTGTTGTGGCACATTTACATGCAGGCGTACCGGACGGTGTCTGTTGGTGTGTGTTTCCTGAGTGTGTGTTTGCACAGGCACGGGTGTGTGTGTTGGCTCGGCCAGGTGCACAAGCCTCTGTTGGGGTACCAGTGTGTGTTGCGTGTGTGTGTTTCCACATGCACGTATTTGTGAGTTTCCATTTGGTTACCGAGATCCGCTCACCTGTATGGATAGTGCATGTGTGTATAGGGTCTGTGTGTCTTTGTAGGCGCACCTTGGCTGGTGATTTTCTGTGGGGCTACTCACCTATGGCTCTGTGCCAGAAACCATGAGTGCGCGTTGGCGTGTAAGTGTGCTTGATTCTGCATGGTTGTCAGCTGCTCGTCCGTGTGTTTGCGAGCCGACGGGGGAGTGTGTGGGCACGCGCGGGTGTGCGTGTATGCATACCCACCTGTGTGTGCCTCTGGTTGGGGACCGTGTGTGTAAGGTGTGTTTCTCATTTTACACAAGCACATGTGCATGTATAGGGGTGCTGGAGGGTGCATACCCCTGTGCCTGCCCACGTCTGTGCCAGTGTGTGTTTTGTCTCTGTGTGTTTTTGCATGCATGGATACATGTGTGTGTGTGTGTTTGTCTGTGTGTCTCTGTCAGCCTGATGGTGCAGGGATAATTGTGAATGCTTCTGTGCAGAAGACCATGTATGTTCGTTGTGTGTGTTCTCCTGCGTGCGTGTGTGTGTGTGTGTGTGTGTATGTTTGCGTGGCTCGAGGGTCAGCTGTGCATGGTTGTGAGGCCGAGAGCTTTGGTGAGAGCTTCCACGTGCTCTAAAACAAACATGCTTTCATGCGTGTTTGCAGGGCCACGGAGCATGCCTGTGTGCAGAGATCTTGTGGGGGGGGGTATCAGCACGTGCTTGCGGCACTGGGTTTGTGTGTGTGTGTGGGGGTGTGTGTGTGTGTGTGGGTGCGTGTTTGAGTGGCCAAGTGTCATTCATTGATTGTGGAGCGTGTGTGTTTTTGTTTGTGTGTGTCCTCTGGTGTGTGTGTGTGTATGTGGCCCATTGTCTATGCCTGTAAGTAAAGACCATGGGTGTTGGTGTGTTTGTTGTGTATGTGTGTGTTGTCGGGACGACGTTTGTGAGTTTGATAGGGCGGGTCCAAGTGTGGATGTCTCTGCTAGAGCCCTTGTGTGAGTGCTGTGTGTGTGTGTGTGTGTATGTCTGTTTGCGCAGCCAACAGTGCATGCCTGCGTGCAGGTCCACGTGTGTGCGTGTGGTGTGATTTGCATGTGTGCATGTGCGTATGCGAGTGTGTGTGTGTCTATGCGACAATCTGCATGCCAGTGTGCCAGATAACGTGTCTGTGCGTGTTGTGTGTCCCGTGTGTTTGCATGGACATGTGTGTATGTGTGTGTGTGCTGTGTGTGTGTGTGCAGCCATCTCATGCCTGTGGGCCGGAGACCGTGTATAGGTGTGTGAGTTGCCGGTCTGCGTGGGTCCACATGGGCACCTCTGTGTGTGTGCGTGCAGCCATCTCCATGCCAGAGAGACGGAATCCGTGTCCATGTGGGTCTTGTGCATGCTTGCATGAGCACACGTGAGTGCTCGTGTCTCCCAGTTTGCAGCAAATGCATGAGAGGGGTGTGTGTGTGGCCACCTTGCATGCCTGTGTGTCAAGAGTGTGTGTCTGTGTGTGTTGCATGTTCAAGTGTCTGCATGAGCACACACGTGTCTCAGTGTGCTTGTAGGCCCTGTTCGATGAAGGAGAGGGAATGCGGGGTTTCTAGCTCTGCTGACTAAGGAGAAAGGGGCCACTGGCAGAGTGCAGCCACGTCCCTCCTGACACACAGCCGTCGTGGGCATTCCTTGGGTATTCAGGGGTGTGTCTGCCCCTGGATGCAACACGCAGAGGGGCCAAGGGAAGCAGGGAGGGGTGGGAGCTGGCGGGCGTGTGTCAGGCGACCTCCCATCTGTGCTGCTGGCACGGCTGGTCCCAGCTGTGGGAAACACTGTGAGGTTTCAGCATGTGCTACAGAGGGGCTAAGAACTTGTGCCCCGATTTGCGCTGTCGGCCAAGGGTCCCAAAGAGTAAGTAAGTACCCACGGCAGTACGTTACTGCAGAGGAAAGGGTCCTGAGGGGAGTATTCCTCCTGGCCGAAGGGCCGTCCTGGTGTCCGATGAGCTCCAGGTTGGGGCGGTCATCTCTGCCTCCTGCGGACCAGGTGGAGAAGAGGGAAGGGAGAGGAGGTGGACCCTCAAGGCCCGTGTTCCCTGCCTCACCGAGGGCCACCTAGCTTGCTGCTCCTGAGCCCACAGGGGCTTCCCAAATCAACACCTCTCACCACCCCTGAGCTCACCCCCACCACCAGCATGCCCCCAAGGACGCACTCCCCCAGGTGACTTTCCCCACTACCTCTGCCACAACTGGACCTTGCAGCGTGGTCCCAGCTCTGTCTTCCTGTTGCCCATCAATGGTCCCTGTGTGAGACTCCCAGCAGCCCCTGGGCTGTCATGCTGACAGCTCAGCCTGTTTGGACTCTTGGCCTCACGTCCTTGGGGAACTCTGTTCCTTCCTGCCTGTCGGAGCAGCTAGCGGTAGGTAGGGGAGGGTTTTGGCCTTCGGGCTCAGGAAACCCTGCTGAGCCCATGGTCCCTGCCCGTAACAGCACTAGGTGGCACCACTGTGCGGCAGTGTTGGGGATCTGAAGCCCGATGCACCCCTCAGGAACAGCTTAGGGTGTTGGAGAGCCGCAATGCCGTGGGCACAGGGAGCTTCCCTTGAGCCACTGGAAAGGCTCTTCCCTCAGACATGTCTTCCCAGCTCCTTGACTCTTAAGCTGCAGGGCAGCCTGGCAGCTCCCACAGTCCGGTCCCTAGGAATTCTTATGTCCGCAGGGTGGAGGTGAAGTCCCATGGACCCTTGTGGTCTCAGGGGATCGGCCAGCATGCCTCAGGCCCAGAAGTCCCCAGAAAGGGCCAGCCCACCATGCCTGTTTTCCCTGGAAACTTCTGGGCTTCCTCTGGGCTTTCGGGAAGGACCTCCCTGCTCTAAAGGGGAGAGGAAAGGCTGGATGGTAGCTACGTGCCCTGTGCCACCAGAGCAAGGCGCCGTGCTGCCTCGGCCACGTGGAAGTCCTGCCTGCTGTGGAATGAGGTGGGGCGATTGGACGCATGCATCAGCTGCCAGGGAGTAAGCCTTACGTTGCCACGCCATCCCCAGGGCATGGCTCGTGCGGCACTTTGCCGGCTCCGAGGACTAAGTGGGTGTGTGGAGGAAGGCCCGACCTTTCAGTCATGCCTGGAGAGACTGGCTTGCATTGGCACCAAACCAACTGCCCCAAGCCTACTGTGCTGGCTTACAAGCACACTTTGTGTGTCCTCTCACCACGACTGCGAGCCCGCCGCGGGGCCGTGGTGGCCCGGCCTGATATTCCGCTCACGGTCTGACCCGGGTGGCCTGGACGGGCCAAGGCTAGGAAGGGTACGTTCTCTTCTGCAGGCCAGGTGAGCCGGGAACCCATTCCCACGGCATTCGCGGTGTTGGCAGAATGCAACGCAAGACGTTCTGTGTCTAGCAGGAAAGGCACGTGCATTCCTGCTACGTGTGTCCTGGGTGCCGTCCTCAGCTCCTTGCCGCCTGGCCTCCCTAACAGCAGACAGAGAGGTGGCTCCAGGCCAGCAGACGGCATCACCTGCCACCCTCTTAACAGGGTTCACCCAGACATCCTCTTCAGGGTCCCCTTTGCTCTATGCTCGTGGCTCCTCTAAGGGTCAGTTCGTCTGTCCTCCAGGGCAAACACACTGCGTGTCTGCTTGCGTGGTTGTTGGGTGAGTGTGCTGCTGTGGGTACCCCGCTTGGGACCTTTTCCAGGGTCACCTGACTGGGTGCCAGTCACAGAGGGGGACAGGGCTTTTATGTCTAGGGAAAAGAGCTGCTCAGAGAGGCGTCTGCATCTTCCATCCTGAAGTCCTTCTCCCCTAGAGACCGTGTGGCCAGCGAGGGGCCAGAGAAAGAGCACCTGAACCCAAAGACTTAGAGGAAGACGGAGAGGAGAGCAAGAAGAAAGCACAGGCACGCAGATGGAACCAGCACTCTTTGTCACTCTTCTCCTGAGTAGCAAAGGACATGGGCTGGGACAAACTGTGGCCACACTTTTCCCCCCAACCCCGGGCCGGCAGAGAGCATCGGGGCACCTGTGTCCTGGAATTGCCCTAGATTCTCCGGGGCATGGGCTGACGCTTTCCACACACACTGGTCCAGGGCTCCCGGGTGTGTATACAGCGTCCTGAGTCCTAGAGGAGTGTATTCGGGAAGGCGAGGGACAGCCTGGCACTGCTGGGTTCAAATACCAGGCGGAGGGCGCCCTGGGAGGAAGCGGCGGGAGGGGTGAAGGTGGAGGTGTGTCCTGGGAGCGCGGTAGGCGGGGCGCCCCGGCTGGCTCCCTGATTGGTGCCTGCAGGGCGAGGGGCGAGGCCCTGGCTGACCACGCCCACCGGCCGTTAACTGACTGGAAGAGGGGTTCTCCCTTGTCCTGGGCTAGCTCAGGACTCAGTCCCACCAAGGCCGCATACGTGATAGAGCGTCATCCTTGGGCGTCACAGCATGCCCTCTATCCCTTGTGCGCGTGTGTTCACCAGCCCGCAGCCTCTGGGAGGACGCTGCCTCCCGCAGACCGCTAGGGGCGCCAGAGCTCCACCTGCCCCACCGTTTGCGGGAGTCGCGTGCTCTCACCTCCAGTTCCTTCCCTCCGCTGCTGGCTCTGCTCGCGCAGGACCAGGACCACATGGAGAGCGCGGCAGGCTCCGGGGAAGGCGGCGCTGCCCTGCCGTCCGGGAGCACCTTGGTCCTGGAAGGGGGCCGTGAGGCATCGGGGCCCCTCGCCCAGGCAGGTGCCTGGGGAGAGGCGGGGCCGCTGCAGGCCCTAGGTGCCGGGGGGATGGGCACAGAGGCTGGGGTGGGTGCGGAGGCCCAGCAGGGCAGAGAGCAGGCCGGCCCGGGGGACGAGTTGCTGCTGGTGGTGGAGGATATCATGGCGGTGGTGGAGGTCGTGGCGGTGGAAGACCAGGAGGCGGTGCAAGCACAGCAGGACGAGCAACTGCCGCCGCTGCAGCAGAGGGAGTCAGGGCTGGGTCCCGAGATAGCCGGCGCCCCACTTGCCGCGCTGGAGATGGTTCAGTTTGCGCTCAGCTCTGTGGATGCCCAAGCTACCAGGGCCTACTTGCGGCTCAAGCGCAGGATGAATCAGAAGCGGAGTTCTCACCTGGCTCGAAGAAGGGCCATCATCCAGCGCATCCCCGGCTTCTGGGCCCAGGCCGTATCCTTCCTCCCTCTGGGCTTGGGTTTGTCTGCGGTGGAGGACCACTGACAGGAGGGGAGGAGCAGAGGCTCCGCCAGGGGTAGGAGCGCTGGGGAGAAGGATCCCTGGCCCCTCCCCAACCCCCGTGGGAGTGGGTCCCCCGCCCCTATAAGGCACAGTACAGGACTGTGGGCCTTGAAGGTGGGGGGAAGGCAGGGGCTGAGGCTTGTATAGACCACGTCTGAGCAGAAGCTGCGGCCAAATGCTCTGGGACTGCAGGGAGCGCTCCCAACACTCTCCAGGTGTCATGGAGCACATGTCCACACCCTGCATGCCTAGTGTAGTTCCACCCTTGGCTCGGAGCAGGTCCTGGAAGGAAACGTCCTGCCGGCTGCGTGGGGCATGCCCATTGAGAGGCAGGCCGCCCCCTTCCCTGTCCTTCAGAGCCTGTGTCCTTTTCCAAAGAGTTCAGTGCCCACCCACAGCTGCGTCCTCATGCGGCTTCCAGAGTCACTCAGCAGGCCGCCACGCTTCCCCGGACACGGCAACCCAGACACGCTGCATGCTGTGCTGCCAACTGTATCAGGCCCTACACAGCCAGGCCGCGGACCCAGGGCCATGCGCCCACACCCACGTTTCCTTACCTCCCTGTCTCTCCCATCTGTGTGTCCCCCACCCTCTCCCTCTCTGCGCTCTGCCTTCCCTCTGTGTCCCTTCCTCCCTGTATGGCTGTCTCTGTCTCTCTTGTGCTTTCCCTCCTGCTGCCTCTAACCCCTTTCCCTCCCTCTCTCGCTGATCCCTACGGGCCCTCCCTTTGCCCTGTGGGTGTGCAGCCAGGCTCCAAGGGAGCTGAGCGGCCCCTTTGTGGGCGCAGAAGGCCCCTCAAGGGCACAGGCCTGCAGGCTAACATTTAAGCAAACACAGCCGTGAGAGCGCGACCGAGCACATCTGGACACCCAAAGCAGTCACTGCCTGCCGGCCACAGACACAGGCCAGGGTTGAGGGTGGAAGGGAGCGCAGGCAGTCCTTTGGCCTTGTGCTGCCGGGCGCAGACCCTCTCGGAGGCACTGGAAGCCAAGGCACCTGCTGGTATTGAGCAGCTGTGATGAAAGAGCAGAAGCTGAGTGGGTGGGGAGGGCAGCAGGGCCTGGTGGTTCTACACGTGCCCTGTTTCGGGCCCTTCCTCTCACCGGGAAGGGCTGGGCTGCTCCTGGCTCTCCTTCCGTAGCGCTGAAGGCGAGGCTCCTTGACCCAAGGCAGATCCTGAATCACCCCCAGATATCAGCCGTGATGGGTGACCAGGACAAAGATGTGCTCAGCTACATGACCGACTTGGAGGTCAGCCCTGGGAGTGGGAGGCGGGGGTAGGACCACTGGGAGTGGAATTTGGGCAGGAGAGGGCCCGGCAGTCTTGTTCAGCGGGACATGCAGGGAGCATCTCGGGACCCGTGGAGGACAAGTCCCATTCCCCTCGTCTTTCTTTGGCGGGGTAGGTGGAGGAACCGGGCCGTCCCAAGGACCACAGCAGGTTGATGTTTTTCTTTGGGAACAACCCCTACTTCCAGAACAAAGTGATCCTTAAGGAGTATCACCTTAGCATTGCCGGTAGGAGTGGGCTAGAGCTTCGAGGGTGCCGGGGGCGGGCCGGCGGGGGCAGGTGGGCACTCGGGAGGGGCAGGGGGTGTGCAGGGACACAAGGTGGGGGCGGGAGCCGGCACAGGATGGAGAGAGGCTGAGAGGAGAGCGGGAGAGAGGGCGACAGGGTGTGGGTCCTAGACAGTGCAGAGCCTCCCCTGAATTTTCCCTTCCTGCAGGGTACAGGGCGACTCGGTCCACTCCAGTGCAGTGGTTCTGGGATGATGAACGTGGAGCTCCCAGCCGAAGACTCGACACCACCAGCCTTACCTTCTTCAAGTGGTTGTGCGACCCCAGCTGCCCAGGGTCTAACAAGATCGCCGAGGTGGGGCCGCTGAGGCCTGCTTTAGCCTTGGTGATGGCAATGGGGGCAGCCTGGGAATGGGGCCTGGGCCCCGTGCTCACCTGGGCGGTTTCCCCTACCAGATCATCATTGAGGACCTGTGGCCCAATCCCCTGCGGTACTACCTGCGGCAGGGAGGCAGCCGAAGGCAATGAGCAGAGAGGAGGACCTGTCGGTGAGTGGCCGGGTCACTGCTTCCTGAAATATGTGTGGGAAGTGCCAGGGCACTGTCGGGTTTGGGGACCAGTTTGGAAACTGAGGCTCAGAGGACCCTGAGAGCAGGGACCCTGGCGAGGGAACTCAGGGCACACACCCAGGGCAGGGTGTCCACTGGGGCAAGTTCATCCGGTGAGCCAGGTGTGAGCCAGAAAGTCTCAGGTCGTTCGGGGGAAGCAAGGCTCCTCCACCCCATTTCTCTGAACACTCACCCATGGCCGTCCGCCGGGTCCTCAGTTCTCCACCTAGCTTTTCAGGTGGGGACAGTCTGCCAAATTTTGGGAGTGGGGCTGCCTTGTCCCGAGACGCTCCGACGTCCCTCCGTGTTACGGACCACCCCGTGGCCTCCCACAGCCACACGGCCATTCTTGGCAATGGTACTAGGCCATCTGGAGGAGGGTGGTGAAGCCCTAGAGGAGGAGGAAGCGGGATCCCACAAGGACAGGGCCCTCGGTCACCGCCGCCTTAGCGATCCTCGGCATGAGGCAGTGTCACGAACACCTCCCTTGTGCGTCCGTGTGCCGTGTGTTTGTGCGTGTGTGTCACGGGCACGGCAGCTGTGCGGACGTGGACACCGCAGAGCATCAGAGTTGGACCGACGAGAAGCAGTGGAGGAGGCGTCCAGCGTTGTGAGAGACGGGTGGACGAGTCTACGTGGTGCTCTGCCCGCACAGGACAGACGTGGGGGAACAGATCTTCAGGGCCAGCTCTAGAGAGTGTCCAGCACCCAGATCGCCAGGGATGGCGGGCGAGTCATAAACAAGTTAAGAAGCCCTATGTGTCTGTGCGTGGATGTGTATGGGGGACCCAGCACACGGCCAGTAGGAGATCAGCCCTGGCCTGTGGGATTCCGTGTGTGCGGGGGATGTAAGGCACGGGGGCAGGGCAGGGCAGGGCTTGTTTGTGGAGAGACCACCGCTCTTGCTCGGCAGGTCAGGGAGGAGGACGGGAAAGGGCACACCTCTCTACATGGGAGCCCTGTTCTTCAGGGCAGGGGAAGGGCCGTGCCGAGCGGGGCACTCGTGGCCCGGTGGCTCTGCTACCGCCCCGTTCACCCCGCTTGGAGAGCTTCTCCCTGTACCCTTGCTCCTGGAAGCGTGCCCCGCATTGCTGTGATGCCGTCCCGTGCATGCTTCCTCTAGTCAGGATCACCGCAAAACCACATGTCCCTGGAGGACCACGGAGGAGGCGTTTCCTCAGGGTCCCTCACGGTCCCTCCAGACCCACGTCCTGTCCCTCTGCACCACCCACCCACAGGCGACAGCTCCAAGAACGTGTGAGGGAAATCCGGTGTGAGTTGTGGGCACTGCGGCTGTGTGAGCGGGCTGTGTGTAACGGAGCATGTATGACCAGGTCTGCATGCAGGTGTGTGTGTGTTTGTGTTGTGTGTGTGTTCATGTGGGCGGGCACGTGCGGCCAGCCGACCATGCCTCTGAGCCGGACCACGTGTGCTTGTGTAGTGTGTGTGTTTGCATGTGCACTTGTGTGTGGGAGTGTGTGCTTGTGTGTGTGCAGGGACCACGTGAGCTAATCCGTATTGCGTGTGTGTGTCTGCATACGCCCGTATGTGTGTATGTGTGTGGCCAAGTGTGTGTGCCTGGGTGCCAGAGACTGTGTGTGCTTGCCTGTGTTGTGCATGAGTGTGTGTCTCTCCCGTGGGCACGTACGTGTGTGTTGTGGCACATTTACATGCAGGCGTACCGGACGGTGTCTGTTGGTGTGTGTTTCCTGAGTGTGTGTTTGCACAGGCACGGGTGTGTGTGTTGGCTCGGCCAGGTGCGCAAGCCTCTGTTGGGGTACCAGTGTGTGTTGCGTGTGTGTGTTTCCACATGCACGTATTTGTGAGTTTCCATTTGGTTACCGAGATCCGCTCACCTGTATGGATAGTGCATGTGTGTATAGGGTCTGTGTGTCTTTGTAGGCGCACCTTGGCTGGTGATTTTCTGTGGGGCTACTCACCTATGGCTCTGTGCCAGAAACCATGAGTGCGCGTTGGCGTGTAAGTGTGCTTGATTCTGCATGGTTGTCAGCTGCTCGTCTGTGTGTTTGCGAGCCGACGGGGGAGTGTGTGGGCACGCGCGGGTGTGCGTGTATGCATACCCACCTGTGTGTGCCTCTGGTTGGGGACCGTGTGTGTAAGGTGTGTTTCTCATTTTACACAAGCACATGTGCATGTATAGGGGTGCTGGAGGGTGCATACCCCTGTGCCTGCCCACGTCTGTGCCAGTGTGTGTTTTGTCTCTGTGTGTTTTTGCATGCATGGATACATGTGTGTGTGTGTGTTTGTCTGTGTGTCTCTGTCAGCCTGATGGTGCAGGGATAATTGTGAATGCTTCTGTGCAGAAGACCATGTATGTTCGTTGTGTGTGTTCTCCTGCGTGCGTGTGTGTGTGTGTGTGTGTGTGTGTATGTTTGCGTGGCTCGAGGGTCAGCTGTGCATGGTTGTGAGGCCGAGAGCTTTGGTGAGAGCTTCCACGTGCTCTAAAACAAACATGCTTTCATGCGTGTTTGCAGGGCCACGGAGCATGCCTGTGTGCGGAGATCTTGTGGGGGGGTATCAGCACGTGCTTGCGGCACTGGGTTTGTGTGTGTGTGTGTGTGGGTGTGGGTGTGGGTGTGGGTGTGGGTGCGTGTTTGAGTGGCCAAGTGTCATTCATTGATTGTGGAGCATGTGTGTTTTTGTTTGTGTGTGTCCTCTGGTGTGTGTGTGTGTGTGTGTGTGTGTGTGTGCCATTGTCTATGCCTGTAAGTAAAGACCATGGGTGTTGGTGTGTTTGTTGTGTATGTGTGTGTTGTCGGGACGACGTTTGTGAGTTTGATAGGGCGGGTCCAAGTGTGGATGTCTCTGCTAGAGCCCTTGTGTGAGTGCTGTGTGTGTGTGTGTGTGTATGTCTGTTTGCGCAGCCAACAGTGCATGCCTGCGTGCAGGTCCACGTGTGTGCGTGTGGTGTGATTTGCGTGTGTGCATGTGCGTATGCGAGTGTGTGTGTGTGTGTCTATGCGACAATCTGCATGCCAGTGTGCCAGATAACGTGTCTGTGCGTGTTGTGTGTCCCGTGTGTTTGCATGGACATGTGTGTATGTGTGTGTGTGCTGTGTGTGTGTGTGCAGCCATCTCATGCCTGTGGGCCGGAGACCGTGTATAGGTGTGTGAGTTGCCGGTCTGCGTGGGTCCACATGGGCACCTCTGTGTGTGTGCGTGCAGCCATCTCCATGCCAGAGAGACGGAATCCGTGTCCATGTGGGTCTTGTGCATGCTTGCATGAGCACACGTGAGTGCTCGTGTCTCCCAGTTTGCAGCAAATGCATGAGAGGGGTGTGTGTGTGGCCACCTTGCATGCCTGTGTGTCAAGAGTGTGTGTCTGTGTGTGTTGCATGTTCAAGTGTCTGCATGAGCACACACGTGTCTCAGTGTGCTTGTAGGCCCTGTTCGATGAAGGAGAGGGAATGCGGGGTTTCTAGCTCTGCTGACTAAGGAGAAAGGGGCCACTGGCAGAGTGCAGCCACGTCCCTCCTGACACACAGCCGTCGTGGGCATTCCTTGGGTATTCAGGGGTGTGTCTGCCCCTGGATGCAACACGCAGAGGGGCCAAGGGAAGCAGGGAGGGGTGGGAGCTGGCGGGCGTGTGTCAGGCGACCTCCCATCTGTGCTGCTGGCACGGCTGGTCCCAGCTGTGGGAAACACTGTGAGGTTTCAGCATGTGCTACAGAGGGGCTAAGAACTTGTGCCCCGATTTGCGCTGTCGGCCAAGGGTCCCAAAGAGTAAGTAAGTACCCACGGCAGTACGTTACTGCAGAGGAAAGGGTCCTGAGGGGAGTATTCCTCCTGGCCGAAGGGCCGTCCTGGTGTCCGATGAGCTCCAGGTTGGGGCGGTCATCTCTGCCTCCTGCGGACCAGGTGGAGAAGAGGGAAGGGAGAGGAGGTGGACCCTCAAGGCCCGTGTTCCCTGCCTCACCGAGGGCCACCTAGCTTGCTGCCCCTGAGCCCACAGGGGCTTCCCAAATCAACACCTCTCACCACCCCTGAGCTCACCCCCACCACCAGCATGCCCCCAAGGACGCACTCCCCCAGGTGACTTTCCCCACTACCTCTGCCACAACTGGACCTTGCAGCGTGGTCCCAGCTCTGTCTTCCTGTTGCCCATCAATGGTCCCTGTGTGAGACTCCCAGCAGCCCCTGGGCTGTCATGCTGACAGCTCAGCCTGTTTGGACTCTTGGCCTCACGTCCTTGGGGAACTCTGTTCCTTCCTGCCTGTCGGAGCAGCTAGCGGTAGGTAGGGGAGGGTTTTGGCCTTCGGGCTCAGGAAACCCTGCTGAGCCCATGGTCCCTGCCCGTAACAGCACTAGGTGGCACCACTGTGCGGCAGTGTTGGGGATCTGAAGCCCGATGCACCCCTCAGGAACAGCTTAGGGTGTTGGAGAGCCGCAATGCCGTGGGCACAGGGAGCTTCCCTTGAGCCACTGGAAAGGCTCTTCCCTCAGACATGTCTTCCCAGCTCCTTGACTCTTAAGCTGCAGGGCAGCCTGGCAGCTCCCACAGTCCGGTCCCTAGGAATTCTTATGTCCGCAGGGTGGAGGTGAAGTCCCATGGACCCTTGTGGTCTCAGGGGATCGGCCAGCATGCCTCAGGCCCAGAAGTCCCCAGAAAGGGCCAGCCCACCATGCCTGTTTTCCCTGGAAACTTCTGGGCTTCCTCTGGGCTTTCGGGAAGGACCTCCCTGCTCTAAAGGGGAGAGGAAAGGCTGGATGGTAGCTACGTGCCCTGTGCCACCAGAGCAAGGCGCCGTGCTGCCTCGGCCACGTGGAAGTCCTGCCTGCCGTGGAATGAGGTGGGGCGATTGGACGCATGCATCAGCTGCCAGGGAGTAAGTCTTACGTTGCCACGCCATCCCCAGGGCATGGCTCGTGCGGCACTTTGCCGGCTCCGAGGACTAAGTGGGTGTGTGGAGGAAGGCCCGACCTTTCAGTCATGCTTGGAGAGACTGGCTTGCATTGGCACCAAACCAACTGCCCCAAGCCTACTGTGCTGGCTTACAAGCACACTTTGTGTGTCCTCTCACCACGACTGCGAGCCCGCCGCGGGGCCGTGGTGGCCCGGCCTGATATTCCGCTCACGGTCTGACCCGGGTGGCCTGGACGGGCCAAGGCTAGGAAGGGTACGTTCTCTTCTGCAGGCCAGGTGAGCCGGGAACCCATTCCCACGGCATTCGCGGTGTTGGCAGAATGCAACGCAAGACGTTCTGTGTCTAGCAGGAAAGGCACGTGCATTCCTGCTACGTGTGTCCTGGGTGCCGTCCTCAGCTCCTTGCCGCCTGGCCTCCCTAACAGCAGACAGAGAGGTGGCTCCAGGCCAGCAGACGGCATCACCTGCCACCCTCTTAACAGGGTTCACCCAGACATCCTCTTCAGGGTCCCCTTTGCTCTATGCTCGTGGCTCCTCTAAGGGTCAGTTCGTCTGTCCTCCAGGGCAAACACACTGCGTGTCTGCTTGCGTGGTTGTTGGGTGAGTGTGCTGCTGTGGGTACCCCGCTTGGGACCTTTTCCAGGGTCACCTGACTGGGTGCCAGTCACAGAGGGGGACAGGGCTTTTATGTCCAGGGAAAAGAGCTGCTCAGAGAGGCGTCTGCATCTTCCATCCTGAAGTCCTTCTCCCCTAGAGACCGTGTGGCCAGCGAGGGGCCAGAGAAAGAGCACCTGAACCCAAAGACTTAGAGGAAGACGGAGAGGAGAGCAAGAAGAAAGCACAGGCACGCAGATGGAACCAGCACTCTTTGTCACTCTTCTCCTGAGTAGCAAAGGACATGGGCTGGGACAAACTGTGGCCACACTTTTCCCCCCAACCCCGGGCCGGCAGAGAGCATCGGGGCACCTGTGTCCTGGAATTGCCCTAGATTCTCCGGGGCATGGGCTGACGCTTTCCACACACACTGGTCCAGGGCTCCCGGGTGTGTATACAGCGTCCTGAGTCCTAGAGGAGTGTATTCGGGAAGGCGAGGGACAGCCTGGCACTGCTGGGTTCAAATACCAGGCGGAGGGCGCCCCGGGAGGAAGCGGCGGGAGGGGTGAAGGTGGAGGTGTGTCCTGGGAGCGCGGTAGGCGGGGCGCCCCGGCTGGCTCCCTGATTGGTGCCTGCAGGGCGAGGGGCGAGGCCCTGGCTGACCACGCCCACCGGCCGTTAACTGACTGGAAGAGGGGTTCTCCCTTGTCCTGGGCTAGCTCAGGACTCAGTCCCACCAAGGCCGCATACGTGATAGAGCGTCATCCTTGGGCGTCACAGCATGCCCTCTATCCCTTGTGCGCGTGTGTTCACCAGCCCGCAGCCTCTGGGAGGACGCTGCCTCCCGCAGACCGCTAGGGGCGCCAGAGCTCCACCTGCCCCACCGTTTGCGGGAGTCGCGTGCTCTCACCTCCAGTTCCTTCCCCTCCGCTGCTGGCTCTGCTCTCGCAGGACCAGGACCACATGGAGAGCGCGGCAGGCTCCGGGGAAGGCGGCGCTGCCCTGCCGTCCGGGAGCACCTTGGTCCTGGAAGGGGGCCGTGAGGCATCGGGGCCCCTCGCCCAGGCAGGTGCCTGGGGAGAGGCGGGGCCGCTGCAGGCCCTAGGTGCCGGGGGGATGGGCACAGAGGCTGGGGTGGGTGCGGAGGCCCAGCAGGGCAGAGAGCAGGCCGGCCCGGGGGACGAGTTGCTGCTGGTGGTGGAGGATATCATGGCGGTGGTGGAGGTCGTGGCGGTGGAAGACCAGGAGGCGGTGCAAGCACAGCAGGACGAGCAACTGCCGCCGCTGCAGCAGGGGGAGTCAGGGCTGGGTCCCGAGATAGCCGGCGCCCCACTTGCCGCGCTGGAGATGGTTCAGTTTGCGCTCAGCTCTGTGGATGCCCAAGCTACCAGGGCCTACTTGCGGCTCAAGCGCAGGATGAATCAGAAGCGGAGTTCTCACCTGGCTCGAAGAAGGGCCATCATCCAGCGCATCCCCGGCTTCTGGGCCCAGGCCGTATCCTTCCTCCCTCTGGGCTTGGGTTTGTCTGCGGTGGAGGACCACTGGCAGGAGGGGAGGAGCAGAGGCTCCGCCAGGGGTAGGAGCGCTGGGGAGAAGGATCCCTGGCCCCTCCCCAACCCCCGTGGGAGTGGGTCCCCCGCCCCTATAAAGGCACAGTACAGGACTGTGGGCCTTGAAGGTGGGGGGAAGGCAGGGGCTGAGGCTTGTATAGACCACGTCTGAGCAGAAGCTGCGGGCAAATGCTCTGGGACTGCAGGGAGCGCTCCCAACACTCTCCAGGTGTCATGGAGCACATGTCCACACCCTGCATGCCTAGTGTAGTTCCACCCTTGGCTCGGAGCAGGTCCTGGAAGGAAACGTCCTGCCGGCTGCGTGGGGCATGCCCATTGAGAGGCAGGCCGCCCCCTTCCCTGTCCTTCAGAGCCTGTGTCCTTTTCCAAAGAGTTCAGTGCCCACCCACAGCTGCGTCCTCATGCGGCTTCCAGAGTCACTCAGCAGGCCGCCACGCTTCCCCGGACACGGCAACCCAGACACGCTGCATGCTGTGCTGCCAACTGTATCAGGACCTACACAGCCAGGCCGCGGACCCAGGGCCATGCGCCCACACCCACGTTTCCTTACCTCCCTGTCTCTCCCATCTGTGTGTCCCCCACCCTCTCCCTCTCTGCGCTCTGCCTTCCCTCTGTGTCCCTTCCTCCCTGTATGGCTGTCTCTGTCTCTCTTGTGCTTTCCCTCCTGCTGCCTCTAACCCCTTTCCCTCCCTCTCTCGCTGATCCCTACGGGCCCTCCCTTTGCCCTGTGGGTGTGCAGCCAGGCTCCAAGGGAGCTGAGCGGCCCCTTTGTGGGCGCAGAAGGCCCCTCAAGGGCACAGGCCTGCAGGCTAACATTTAAGCAAACACAGCCGTGAGAGCGCGACCGAGCACATCTGGACACCCAAAGCAGTCACTGCCTGCCGGCCACAGACACAGGCCAGGGTTGAGGGTGGAAGGGAGCGCAGGCAGTCCTTTGGCCTTGTGCTGCCGGGCGCAGACCCTCTCGGAGGCACTGGAAGCCAAGGCACCTGCTGGTATTGAGCAGCTGTGATGAAAGAGCAGGAGCTGAGTGGGTTGGGAGGTCAGCAGGGCCTGGTGGTTCTACACGTGCCCTGTTTCGGGCCCTTCCTCTCACCGGGAAGGGCTGGGCTGCTCCTGGCTCTCCTTCCGTAGCGCTGAAGGCGAGGCTCCTTGACCCAAGGCAGATCCTGAATCACCCCCAGATATCAGCCGTGATGGGTGACCAGGACAAAGATGTGCTCAGCTACATGACCGACTTGGAGGTCAGCCCTGGGAGTGGGAGGCGGGGGTAGGACCACTGGGAGTGGAATTTGGGCAGGAGAGGGCCCGGCAGTCTTGTTCAGCGGGACATGCAGGGAGCATCTCGGGACCCGTGGAGGACAAGTCCCATTCCCCTCGTCTTTCTTTGGCGGGGTAGGTGGAGGAACCGGGCCGTCCCAAGGACCACAGCAGGTTGATGTTTTTCTTTGGGAACAACCCCTACTTCCAGAACAAAGTGATCCTTAAGGAGTATCACCTTAGCATTGCCGGTAGGAGTGGGCTAGAGCTTCGAGGGTGCCGGGGGCGGGCCGGCGGGGGCAGGTGGGCACTCGGGAGGGGCAGGGGGTGTGCAGGGACACAAGGTGGGGGCGGGAGCCGGCACAGGATGGAGAGAGGCTGAGAGGAGAGCGGGAGAGAGGGCGACAGGGTGTGGGTCCTAGACAGTGCAGAGCCTCCCCTGAATTTTCCCTTCCTGCAGGGTACAGGGCGACTCGGTCCACTCCAGTGCAGTGGTTCTGGGATGATGAACGTGGAGCTCCCAGCCGAAGACTCGACACCACCAGCCTTACCTTCTTCAAGTGGTTGTGCGACCCCAGCTGCCCAGGGTCTAACAAGATCGCCGAGGTGGGGCCGCTGAGGCCTGCTTTAGCCTTGGTGATGGCAATGGGGGCAGCCTGGGAATGGGGCCTGGGCCCCGTGCTCACCTGGGCGGTTTCCCCTACCAGATCATCATTGAGGACCTGTGGCCCAATCCCCTGCGGTACTACCTGCGGCAGGGAGGCAGCCGAAGGCAATGAGCAGAGAGGAGGACCTGTCGGTGAGTGGCCGGGTCACTGCTTCCTGAAATATGTGTGGGAAGTGCCAGGGCACTGTCGGGTTTGGGGACCAGTTTGGAAACTGAGGCTCAGAGGACCCTGAGAGCAGGGACCCTGGCGAGGGAACTCAGGGCACACACCCAGGGCAGGGTGTCCACTGGGGCAAGTTCATCCGGTGAGCCAGGTGTGAGCCAGAAAGTCTCAGGTCGTTCGGGGGAAGCAAGGCTCCTCCACCCCATTTCTCTGAACACTCACCCATGGCCGTCCGCCGGGTCCTCAGTTCTCCACCTAGCTTTTCAGGTGGGGACAGTCTGCCAAATTTTGGGAGTGGGGCTGCCTTGTCCCGAGACGCTCCGACGTCCCTCCGTGTTACGGACCACCCCGTGGCCGCCCACAGCCACACGGCCATTCTTGGCAATGGTACTAGGCCATCTGGAGGAGGGTGGTGAAGCCCTAGAGGAGGAGGAAGCGGGATCCCACAAGGACAGGGCCCTCGGTCACCGCCGCCTTAGCGATCCTCGGCATGAGGCAGTGTCACGAACACCTCCCTTGTGCGTCCGTGTGCCGTGTGTTTGTGCGTGTGTGTCGCGGGCACGGCAGCTGTGCGGACGTGGACACCGCAGAGCATCAGAGTTGGACCGACGAGAAGCAGTGGAGGAGGCGTCCAGCGTTGTGAGAGACGGGTGGACGAGTCTACGTGGTGCTCTGCCCGCACAGGACAGACGTGGGGGAACAGATCTTCAGGGCCAGCTCTAGAGAGTGTCCAGCACCCAGATCGCCAGGGATGGCGGGCGAGTCATAAACAAGTTAAGAAGCCCTATGTGTCTGTGCGTGGATGTGTATGGGGGACCCAGCACACGGCCAGTAGGAGATCAGCCCTGGCCTGTGGGATTCCGTGTGTGCGGGGGATGTAAGGCACGGGGGCAGGGCAGGGCAGGGCTTGTTTGTGGAGAGACCACCGCTCTTGCTCGGCAGGTCAGGGAGGAGGACGGGAAAGGGCACACCTCTCTACATGGGAGCCCTGTTCTTCAGGGCAGGGGAAGGGCCGTGCCGAGCGGGGCACTCGTGGCCCGGTGGCTCTGCTACCGCCCCGTTCACCCCGCTTGGAGAGCTTCTCCCTGTACCCTTGCTCCTGGAAGCGTGCCCCGCATTGCTGTGATGCCGTCCCGTGCATGCTTCCTCTAGTCAGGATCACCGCAAAACCACATGTCCCTGGAGGACCACGGAGGAGGCGTTTCCTCAGGGTCCCTCACGGTCCCTCCAGACCCACGTCCTGTCCCTCTGCACCACCCACCCACAGGCGACAGCTCCAAGAACGTGTGAGGGAAATCCGGTGTGAGTTGTGGGCACTGCGGCTGTGTGAGCGGGCTGTGTGTAACGGAGCATGTATGACCAGGTCTGCATGCAGGTGTGTGTGTGTTTGTGTTGTGTGTGTGTTCATGTGGGCGGGCACGTGCGGCCAGCCGACCATGCCTCTGAGCCGGACCACGTGTGCTTGTGTAGTGTGTGTGTTTGCATGTGCACTTGTGTGTGGGAGTGTGTGCTTGTGTGTGTGCAGGGACCACGTGAGCTAATCCGTATTGCGTGTGTGTGTCTGCATACGCCCGTATGTGTGTATGTGTGTGGCCAAGTGTGTGTGCCTGGGTGCCAGAGACTGTGTGTGCTTGCCTGTGTTGTGCATGAGTGTGTGTCTCTCCCGTGGGCACGTACGTGTGTGTTGTGGCACATTTACATGCAGGCGTACCGGACGGTGTCTGTTGGTGTGTGTTTCCTGAGTGTGTGTTTGCACAGGCACGGGTGTGTGTGTTGGCTCGGCCAGGTGCGGAAGCCTCTGTTGGGGTACCAGTGTGTGTTGCGTGTGTGTGTTTCCACATGCACGTATTTGTGAGTTTCCATTTGGTTACCGAGATCCGCTCACCTGTATGGATAGTGCATGTGTGTATAGGGTCTGTGTGTCTTTGTAGGCGCACCTTGGCTGGTGATTTTCTGTGGGGCTACTCACCTATGGCTCTGTGCCAGAAACCATGAGTGCGCGTTGGCGTGTAAGTGTGCTTGATTCTGCATGGTTGTCAGCTGCTCGTCCGTGTGTTTGCGAGCCGACGGGGGAGTGTGTGGGCACGCGCGGGTGTGCGTGTATGCATACCCACCTGTGTGTGCCTCTGGTTGGGGACCGTGTGTGTAAGGTGTGTTTCTCATTTTACACAAGCACATGTGCATGTATAGGGGTGCTGGAGGGTGCATACCCCTGTGCCTGCCCACGTCTGTGCCAGTGTGTGTTTTGTCTCTGTGTGTTTTTGCATGCATGGATACATGTGTGTGTGTGTGTTTGTCTGTGTGTCTCTGTCAGCCTGATGGTGCAGGGATAATTGTGAATGCTTCTGTGCAGAAGACCATGTATGTTCGTTGTGTGTGTTCTCCTGCGTGCGTGTGTGTGTGTGTGTGTGTGTGTGTGTATGTTTGCGTGGCTCGAGGGTCAGCTGTGCATGGTTGTGAGGCCGAGAGCTTTGGTGAGAGCTTCCACGTGCTCTAAAACAAACATGCTTTCATGCGTGTTTGCAGGGCCACGGAGCATGCCTGTGTGCGGAGATCTTGTGGGGGGGTATCAGCACGTGCTTGCGGCACTGGGTTTGTGTGTGTGTGTGTGTGTGTGTGTGTGTGTGTGTGGGTGTGGGTGTGGGTGCGTGTTTGAGTGGCCAAGTGTCATTCATTGATTGTGGAGCGTGTGTGTTTTTGTTTGTGTGTGTCCTCTGGTGTGTGTGTGTGTGTGTGTGTGTGCCATTGTCTATGCCTGTAAGTAAAGACCATGGGTGTTGGTGTGTTTGTTGTGTATGTGTGTGTTGTCGGGACGACGTTTGTGTTTGATAGGGCGGGTCCAAGTGTGGATGTCTCTGCTAGAGCCCTTGTGTGAGTGCTGTGTGTGTGTGTGTGTGTGTATGTCTGTTTGCGCAGCCAACAGTGCATGCCTGCGTGCAGGTCCACGTGTGTGCGTGTGGTGTGATTTGCGTGTGTGCATGTGCGTATGCGAGTGTGTGTGTGTGTGTCTATGCGACAATCTGCATGCCAGTGTGCCAGATAACGTGTCTGTGCGTGTTGTGTGTCCCGTGTGTTTGCATGGACATGTGTGTATGTGTGTGTGTGCTGTGTGTGTGTGTGCAGCCATCTCATGCCTGTGGGCCGGAGACCGTGTATAGGTGTGTGAGTTGCCGGTCTGCGTGGGTCCACATGGGCACCTCTGTGTGTGTGCGTGCAGCCATCTCCATGCCAGAGAGACGGAATCCGTGTCCATGTGGGTCTTGTGCATGCTTGCATGAGCACACGTGAGTGCTCGTGTCTCCCAGTTTGCAGCAAATGCATGAGAGGGGTGTGTGTGTGGCCACCTTGCATGCCTGTGTGTCAAGAGTGTGTGTCTGTGTGTGTTGCATGTTCAAGTGTCTGCATGAGCACACACGTGTCTCAGTGTGCTTGTAGGCCCTGTTCGATGAAGGAGAGGGAATGCGGGGTTTCTAGCTCTGCTGACTAAGGAGAAAGGGGCCACTGGCAGAGTGCAGCCACGTCCCTCCTGACACACAGCCGTCGTGGGCATTCCTTGGGTATTCAGGGGTGTGTCTGCCCCTGGATGCAACACGCAGAGGGGCCAAGGGAAGCAGGGAGGGGTGGGAGCTGGCGGGCGTGTGTCAGGCGACCTCCCATCTGTGCTGCTGGCACGGCTGGTCCCAGCTGTGGGAAACACTGTGAGGTTTCAGCATGTGCTACAGAGGGGCTAAGAACTTGTGCCCCGATTTGCGCTGTCGGCCAAGGGTCCCAAAGAGTAAGTAAGTACCCACGGCAGTACGTTACTGCAGAGGAAAGGGTCCTGAGGGGAGTATTCCTCCTGGCCGAAGGGCCGTCCTGGTGTCCGATGAGCTCCAGGTTGGGGCGGTCATCTCTGCCTCCTGCGGACCAGGTGGAGAAGAGGGAAGGGAGAGGAGGTGGACCCTCAAGGCCCGTGTTCCCTGCCTCACCGAGGGCCACCTAGCTTGCTGCTCCTGAGCCCACAGGGGCTTCCCAAATCAACACCTCTCACCACCCCTGAGCTCACCCCCACCACCAGCATGCCCCCAAGGACGCACTCCCCCAGGTGACTTTCCCCACTACCTCTGCCACAACTGGACCTTGCAGCGTGGTCCCAGCTCTGTCTTCCTGTTGCCCATCAATGGTCCCTGTGTGAGACTCCCAGCAGCCCCTGGGCTGTCATGCTGACAGCTCAGCCTGTTTGGACTCTTGGCCTCACGTCCTTGGGGAACTCTGTTCCTTCCTGCCTGTCGGAGCAGCTAGCGGTAGGTAGGGGAGGGTTTTGGCCTTCGGGCTCAGGAAACCCTGCTGAGCCCATGGCCCCTGCCCGGAACAGCACTAGGTGGCACCACTGTGCGGCAGTGTTGGGGATCTGAAGCCCGATGCACCCCTCAGGAACAGCTTAGGGTGTTGGAGGGCCGCAATGCCGTGGGCACACGGAGCTTCCCTTGAGCCACTGGAAAGGCTCTTCCCTCAGACATGTCTTCCCAGCTCCTTGACTCTTAAGCTGCAGGGCAGCCTGGCAGCTCCCACAGTCCGGTCCCTAGGAATTCTTATGTCCGCAGGGTGGAGGTGAAGTCCCATGGACCCTTGTGGTCTCAGGGGATCGGCCAGCATGCCTCAGGCCCAGAAGTCCCCAGAAAGGGCCAGCCCACCATGCCTGTTTTCCCTGGAAACTTCTGGGCTTCCTCTGGGCTTTCGGGAAGGACCTCCCTGCTCTAAAGGGGAGAGGAAAGGCTGGATGGTAGCTACGTGCCCTGTGCCACCAGAGCAAGGCGCCGTGCTGCCTCGGCCACGTGGAAGTCCTGCCTGCCGTGGAATGAGGTGGGGCGATTGGACGCATGCATCAGCTGCCAGGGAGTAAGTCTTACGTTGCCACGCCATCCCCAGGGCATGGCTCGTGCGGCACTTTGCCGGCTCCGAGGACTAAGTGGGTGTGTGGAGGAAGGCCCGACCTTTCAGTCATGCCTGGAGAGACTGGCTTGCATTGGCACCAAACCAACTGCCCCAAGCCTACTGTGCTGGCTTACAAGCACACTTTGTGTGTCCTCTCACCACGACTGCGAGCCCGCCGCGGGGCCGTGGTGGCCCGGCCTGATATTCCGCTCACGGTCTGACCCGGGTGGCCTGGACGGGCCAAGGCTAGGAAGGGTACGTTCTCTTCTGCAGGCCAGGTGAGCCGGGAACCCATTCCCACGGCATTCGCGGTGTTGGCAGAATGCAACGCAAGACGTTCTGTGTCTAGCAGGAAAGGCACGTGCATTCCTGCTACGTGTGTCCTGGGTGCCGTCCTCAGCTCCTTGCCGCCTGGCCTCCCTAACAGCAGACAGAGAGGTGGCTCCAGGCCAGCAGACGGCATCACCTGCCACCCTCTTAACAGGGTTCACCCAGACATCCTCTTCAGGGTCCCCTTTGCTCTATGCTCGTGGCTCCTCTAAGGGTCAGTTCGTCTGTCCTCCAGGGCAAACACACTGCGTGTCTGCTTGCGTGGTTGTTGGGTGAGTGTGCTGCTGTGGGTACCCCGCTTGGGACCTTTTCCAGGGTCACCTGACTGGGTGCCAGTCACAGAGGGGGACAGGGCTTTTATGTCCAGGGAAAAGAGCTGCTCAGAGAGGCGTCTGCATCTTCCATCCTGAAGTCCTTCTCCCCTAGAGACCGTGTGGCCAGCGAGGGGCCAGAGAAAGAGCACCTGAACCCAAAGACTTAGAGGAAGACGGAGAGGAGAGCAAGAAGAAAGCACAGGCACGCAGATGGAACCAGCACTCTTTGTCACTCTTCTCCTGAGTAGCAAAGGACATGGGCTGGGACAAACTGTGGCCACACTTTTCCCCCCAACCCCGGGCCGGCAGAGAGCATCGGGGCACCTGTGTCCTGGAATTGCCCTAGATTCTCCGGGGCATGGGCTGACGCTTTCCACACACACTGGTCCAGGGCTCCCGGGTGTGTATACAGCGTCCTGAGTCCTAGAGGAGTGTATTCGGGAAGGCGAGGGACAGCCTGGCACTGCTGGGTTCAAATACCAGGCGGAGGGCGCCCCGGGAGGAAGCGGCGGGAGGGGTGAAGGTGGAGGTGTGTCCTGGGAGCGCGGTAGGCGGGGCGCCCCGGCTGGCTCCCTGATTGGTGCCTGCAGGGCGAGGGGCGAGGCCCTGGCTGACCACGCCCACCGGCCGTTAACTGACTGGAAGAGGGGTTCTCCCTTGTCCTGGGCTAGCTCAGGACTCAGTCCCACCAAGGCCGCATACGTGATAGAGCGTCATCCTTGGGCGTCACAGCATGCCCTCTATCCCTTGTGCGCGTGTGTTCACCAGCCCGCAGCCTCTGGGAGGACGCTGCCTCCCGCAGACCGCTAGGGGCGCCAGAGCTCCACCTGCCCCACCGTTTGCGGGAGTCGCGTGCTCTCACCTCCAGTTCCTTCCCTCCGCTGCTGGCTCTGCTCGCGCAGGACCAGGACCACATGGAGAGCGCGGCAGGCTCCGGGGAAGGCGGCGCTGCCCTGCCGTCCGGGAGCACCTTGGTCCTGGAAGGGGGCCGTGAGGCATCGGGGCCCCTCGCCCAGGCAGGTGCCTGGGGAGAGGCGGGGCCGCTGCAGGCCCTAGGTGCCGGGGGGATGGGCACAGAGGCTGTGGTGGGTGCGGAGGCCCAGCAGGGCAGAGAGCAGGCCGGCCCGGGGGACGAGTTGCTGCTGGTGGTGGAGGATATCATGGCGGTGGTGGAGGTCGTGGCGGTGGAAGACCAGGAGGCGGTGCAAGCACAGCAGGACGAGCAACTGCCGCCGCTGCAGCAGGGGGAGTCAGGGCTGGGTCCCGAGATAGCCGGCGCCCCACTTGCCGCGCTGGAGATGGTTCAGTTTGCGCTCAGCTCTGTGGATGCCCAAGCTACCAGGGCCTACTTGCGGCTCAAGCGCAGGATGAATCAGAAGCGGAGTTCTCACCTGGCTCGAAGAAGGGCCATCATCCAGCGCATCCCCGGCTTCTGGGCCCAGGCCGTATCCTTCCTCCCTCTGGGCTTGGGTTTGTCTGCGGTGGAGGACCACTGGCAGGAGGGGAGGAGCAGAGGCTCCGCCAGGGGTAGGAGCGCTGGGGAGAAGGATCCCTGGCCCCTCCCCAACCCCCGTGGGAGTGGGTCCCCCGCCCCTATAAAGGCACAGTACAGGACTGTGGGCCTTGAAGGTGGGGGGAAGGCAGGGGCTGAGGCTTGTATAGACCACGTCTGAGCAGAAGCTGCGGGCAAATGCTCTGGGACTGCAGGGAGCGCTCCCAACACTCTCCAGGTGTCATGGAGCACATGTCCACACCCTGCATGCCTAGTGTAGTTCCACCCTTGGCTCGGAGCAGGTCCTGGAAGGAAACGTCCTGCCGGCTGCGTGGGGCATGCCCATTGAGAGGCAGGCCGCCCCCTTCCCTGTCCTTCAGAGCCTGTGTCCTTTTCCAAAGAGTTCAGTGCCCACCCACAGCTGCGTCCTCATGCGGCTTCCAGAGTCACTCAGCAGGCCGCCACGCTTCCCCGGACACGGCAACCCAGACACGCTGCATGCTGTGCTGCCAACTGTATCAGGCCCTACACAGCCAGGCCGCGGACCCAGGGCCATGCGCCCACACCCACGTTTCCTTACCTCCCTGTCTCTCCCATCTGTGTGTCCCCCACCCTCTCCCTCTCTGCGCTCTGCCTTCCCTCTGTGTCCCTTCCTCCCTGTATGGCTGTCTCTGTCTCTCTTGTGCTTTCCCTCCTGCTGCCTCTAACCCCTTTCCCTCCCTCTCTCGCTGATCCCTACGGGCCCTCCCTTTGCCCTGTGGGTGTGCAGCCAGGCTCCAAGGGAGCTGAGCGGCCCCTTTGTGGGCGCAGAAGGCCCCTCAAGGGCACAGGCCTGCAGGCTAACATTTAAGCAAACACAGCCGTGAGAGCGCAACCGAGCACATCTGGACACCCAAAGCAGTCACTGCCTGCCGGCCACAGACACAGGCCAGGGTTGAGGGTGGAAGGGAGCGCAGGCAGTCCTTTGGCCTTGTGCTGCCGGGCGCAGACCCTCTCGGAGGCACTGGAAGCCAAGGCACCTGCTGGTATTGAGCAGCTGTGATGAAAGAGCAGGAGCTGAGTGGGTTGGGAGGGCAGCAGGGCCTGGTGGTTCTACACGTGCCCTGTTTCGGGCCCTTCCTCTCACCGGGAAGGGCTGGGCTGCTCCTGGCTCTCCTTCCGTAGCGCTGAAGGCGAGGCTCCTTGACCCAAGGCAGATCCTGAATCACCCCCAGATATCAGCCGTGATGGGTGACCAGGACAAAGATGTGCTCAGCTACATGACCGACTTGGAGGTCAGCCCTGGGAGTGGGAGGTGGGGGTAGGACCACTGGGAGTGGAATTTGGGCAGGAGAGGGCCCGGCAGTCTTGTTCAGCGGGACATGCAGGGAGCATCTCGGGACCCGTGGAGGACAAGTCCCATTCCCCTCGTCTTTCTTTGGCGGGGTAGGTGGAGGAACCGGGCCGTCCCAAGGACCACAGCAGGTTGATGTTTTTCTTTGGGAACAACCCCTACTTCCAGAACAAAGTGATCCTTAAGGAGTATCACCTTAGCATTGCCGGTAGGAGTGGGCTAGAGCTTCGAGGGTGCCGGGGGCGGGCCGGCGGGGGCAGGTGGGCACTCGGGAGGGGCAGGGGGTGTGCAGGGACACAAGGTGGGGGCGGGAGCCGGCACAGGATGGAGAGAGGCTGAGAGGAGAGCGGGAGAGAGGGCGACAGGGTGTGGGTCCTAGACAGTGCAGAGCCTCCCCTGAATTTTCCCTTCCTGCAGGGTACAGGGCGACTCGGTCCACTCCAGTGCAGTGGTTCTGGGATGATGAACGTGGAGCTCCCAGCCGAAGACTCGACACCACCAGCCTTACCTTCTTCAAGTGGTTGTGCGACCCCAGCTGCCCAGGGTCTAACAAGATCGCCGAGGTGGGGCCGCTGAGGCCTGCTTTAGCCTTGGTGATGGCAATGGGGGCAGCCTGGGAATGGGGCCTGGGCCCCGTGCTCACCTGGGCGGTTTCCCCTACCAGATCATCATTGAGGACCTGTGGCCCAATCCCCTGCGGTACTACCTGCGGCAGGGAGGCAGCCGAAGGCAATGAGCAGAGAGGAGGACCTGTCGGTGAGTGGCCGGGTCACTGCTTCCTGAAATATGTGTGGGAAGTGCCAGGGCACTGTCGGGTTTGGGGACCAGTTTGGAAACTGAGGCTCAGAGGACCCTGAGAGCAGGGACCCTGGCGAGGGAACTCAGGGCACACACCCAGGGCAGGGTGTCCACTGGGGCAAGTTCATCCGGTGAGCCAGGTGTGAGCCAGAAAGTCTCAGGTCGTTCGGGGGAAGCAAGGCTCCTCCACCCCATTTCTCTGAACACTCACCCATGGCCGTCCGCCGGGTCCTCAGTTCTCCACCTAGCTTTTCAGGTGGGGACAGTCTGCCAAATTTTGGGAGTGGGGCTGCCTTGTCCCGAGACGCTCCGACGTCCCTCCGTGTTACGGACCACCCCGTGGCCGCCCACAGCCACACGGCCATTCTTGGCAATGGTACTAGGCCATCTGGAGGAGGGTGGTGAAGCCCTAGAGGAGGAGGAAGCGGGATCCCACAAGGACAGGGCCCTCGGTCACCGCCGCCTTAGCGATCCTCGGCATGAGGCAGTGTCACGAACACCTCCCTTGTGCGTCCGTGTGCCGTGTGTTTGTGCGTGTGTGTCGCGGGCACGGCAGCTGTGCGGACGTGGACACCGCAGAGCATCAGAGTTGGACCGACGAGAAGCAGTGGAGGAGGCGTCCAGCGTTGTGAGAGACGGGTGGACGAGTCTACGTGGTGCTCTGCCCGCACAGGACAGACGTGGGGGAACAGATCTTCAGGGCCAGCTCTAGAGAGTGTCCAGCACCCAGATCGCCAGGGATGGCGGGCGAGTCATAAACAAGTTAAGAAGCCCTATGTGTCTGTGCGTGGATGTGTATGGGGGACCCAGCACACGGCCAGTAGGAGATCAGCCCTGGCCTGTGGGATTCCGTGTGTGCGGGGGATGTAAGGCACGGGGGCAGGGCAGGGCAGGGCTTGTTTGTGGAGAGACCACCGCTCTTGCTCGGCAGGTCAGGGAGGAGGACGGGAAAGGGCACACCTCTCTACATGGGAGCCCTGTTCTTCAGGGCAGGGGAAGGGCCGTGCCGAGCGGGGCACTCGTGGCCCGGTGGCTCTGCTACCGCCCCGTTCACCCCGCTTGGAGAGCTTCTCCCTGTACCCTTGCTCCTGGAAGCGTGCCCCGCATTGCTGTGATGCCGTCCCGTGCATGCTTCCTCTAGTCAGGATCACCGCAAAACCACATGTCCCTGGAGGACCACGGAGGAGGCGTTTCCTCAGGGTCCCTCACGGTCCCTCCAGACCCACGTCCTGTCCCTCTGCACCACCCACCCACAGGCGACAGCTCCAAGAACGTGTGAGGGAAATCCGGTGTGAGTTGTGGGCACTGCGGCTGTGTGAGCGGGCTGTGTGTAACGGAGCATGTATGACCAGGTCTGCATGCAGGTGTGTGTGTGTTTGTGTTGTGTGTGTGTTCATGTGGGCGGGCACGTGCGGCCAGCCGACCATGCCTCTGAGCTGGACCACGTGTGCTTGTGTAGTGTGTGTGTTTGCATGTGCACTTGTGTGTGGGAGTGTGTGCTTGTGTGTGTGCAGGGACCACGTGAGCTAATCCGTATTGCGTGTGTGTGTCTGCATACGCCCGTATGTGTGTATGTGTGTGGCCAAGTGTGTGTGCCTGGGTGCCAGAGACTGTGTGTGCTTGCCTGTGTTGTGCATGAGTGTGTGTCTCTCCCGTGGGCACGTACGTGTGTGTTGTGGCACATTTACATGCAGGCGTACCGGACGGTGTCTGTTGGTGTGTGTTTCCTGAGTGTGTGTTTGCACAGGCACGGGTGTGTGTGTTGGCTCGGCCAGGTGCACAAGCCTCTGTTGGGGTACCAGTGTGTGTTGCGTGTGTGTGTTTCCACATGCACGTATTTGTGAGTTTCCATTTGGTTACCGAGATCCGCTCACCTGTATGGATAGTGCATGTGTGTATAGGGTCTGTGTGTCTTTGTAGGCGCACCTTGGCTGGTGATTTTCTGTGGGGCTACTCACCTATGGCTCTGTGCCAGAAACCATGAGTGCGCGTTGGCGTGTAAGTGTGCTTGATTCTGCATGGTTGTCAGCTGCTCGTCCGTGTGTTTGCGAGCCGACGGGGGAGTGTGTGGGCACGCGCGGGTGTGCGTGTATGCATACCCACCTGTGTGTGCCTCTGGTTGGGGACCGTGTGTGTAAGGTGTGTTTCTCATTTTACACAAGCACATGTGCATGTATAGGGGTGCTGGAGGGTGCATACCCCTGTGCCTGCCCACGTCTGTGCCAGTGTGTGTTTTGTCTCTGTGTGTTTTTGCATGCATGGATACATGTGTGTGTGTGTGTTTGTCTGTGTGTCTCTGTCAGCCTGATGGTGCAGGGATAATTGTGAATGCTTCTGTGCAGAAGACCATGTATGTTCGTTGTGTGTGTTCTCCTGCGTGCGTGTGTGTGTGTGTGTGTGTGTGTGTGTATGTTTGCGTGGCTCGAGGGTCAGCTGTGCATGGTTGTGAGGCCGAGAGCTTTGGTGAGAGCTTCCACGTGCTCTAAAACAAACATGCTTTCATGCGTGTTTGCAGGGCCACGGAGCATGCCTGTGTGCGGAGATCTTGTGGGGGGGTATCAGCACGTGCTTGCGGCACTGGGTTTGTGTGTGTGTGTGTGTGTGTGTGTGTGTGGGTGTGGGTGTGGGTGTGGGTGCGTGTTTGAGTGGCCAAGTGTCATTCATTGATTGTGGAGCGTGTGTGTTTTTGTTTGTGTGTGTCCTCTGGTGTGTGTGTGTGTGTGTGTGTGTGCCATTGTCTATGCCTGTAAGTAAAGACCATGGGTGTTGGTGTGTTTGTTGTGTATGTGTGTGTTGTCGGGACGACGTTTGTGTTTGATAGGGCGGGTCCAAGTGTGGATGTCTCTGCTAGAGCCCTTGTGTGAGTGCTGTGTGTGTGTGTGTGTGTGTATGTCTGTTTGCGCAGCCAACAGTGCATGCCTGCGTGCAGGTCCACGTGTGTGCGTGTGGTGTGATTTGCGTGTGTGCATGTGCGTATGCGAGTGTGTGTGTGTGTGTCTATGCGACAATCTGCATGCCAGTGTGCCAGATAACGTGTCTGTGCGTGTTGTGTGTCCCGTGTGTTTGCATGGACATGTGTGTATGTGTGTGTGTGCTGTGTGTGTGTGTGCAGCCATCTCATGCCTGTGGGCCGGAGACCGTGTATAGGTGTGTGAGTTGCCGGTCTGCGTGGGTCCACATGGGCACCTCTGTGTGTGTGCGTGCAGCCATCTCCATGCCAGAGAGACGGAATCCGTGTCCATGTGGGTCTTGTGCATGCTTGCATGAGCACACGTGAGTGCTCGTGTCTCCCAGTTTGCAGCAAATGCATGAGAGGGGTGTGTGTGTGGCCACCTTGCATGCCTGTGTGTCAAGAGTGTGTGTCTGTGTGTGTTGCATGTTCAAGTGTCTGCATGAGCACACACGTGTCTCAGTGTGCTTGTAGGCCCTGTTCGATGAAGGAGAGGGAATGCGGGGTTTCTAGCTCTGCTGACTAAGGAGAAAGGGGCCACTGGCAGAGTGCAGCCACGTCCCTCCTGACACACAGCCGTCGTGGGCATTCCTTGGGTATTCAGGGGTGTGTCTGCCCCTGGATGCAACACGCAGAGGGGCCAAGGGAAGCAGGGAGGGGTGGGAGCTGGCGGGCGTGTGTCAGGCGACCTCCCATCTGTGCTGCTGGCACGGCTGGTCCCAGCTGTGGGAAACACTGTGAGGTTTCAGCATGTGCTACAGAGGGGCTAAGAACTTGTGCCCCGATTTGCGCTGTCGGCCAAGGGTCCCAAAGAGTAAGTAAGTACCCACGGCAGTACGTTACTGCAGAGGAAAGGGTCCTGAGGGGAGTATTCCTCCTGGCCGAAGGGCCGTCCTGGTGTCCGATGAGCTCCAGGTTGGGGCGGTCATCTCTGCCTCCTGCGGACCAGGTGGAGAAGAGGGAAGGGAGAGGAGGTGGACCCTCAAGGCCCGTGTTCCCTGCCTCACCGAGGGCCACCTAGCTTGCTGCTCCTGAGCCCACAGGGGCTTCCCAAATCAACACCTCTCACCACCCCTGAGCTCACCCCCACCACCAGCATGCCCCCAAGGACGCACTCCCCCAGGTGACTTTCCCCACTACCTCTGCCACAACCGGACCTTGCAGCGTGGTCCCAGCTCTGTCTTCCTGTTGCCCATCAATGGTCCCTGTGTGAGACTCCCAGCAGCCCCTGGGCTGTCATGCTGACAGCTCAGCCTGTTTGGACTCTTGGCCTCACGTCCTTGGGGAACTCTGTTCCTTCCTGCCTGTCGGAGCAGCTAGCGGTAGGTAGGGGAGGGTTTTGGCCTTCGGGCTCAGGAAACCCTGCTGAGCCCATGGTCCCTGCCCGTAACAGCACTAGGTGGCACCACTGTGCGGCAGTGTTGGGGATCTGAAGCCCGATGCACCCCTCAGGAACAGCTTAGGGTGTTGGAGAGCCGCAATGCCGTGGGCACAGGGAGCTTCCCTTGAGCCACTGGAAAGGCTCTTCCCTCAGACATGTCTTCCCAGCTCCTTGACTCTTAAGCTGCAGGGCAGCCTGGCAGCTCCCACAGTCCGGTCCCTAGGAATTCTTATGTCCGCAGGGTGGAGGTGAAGTCCCATGGACCCTTGTGGTCTCAGGGGATCGGCCAGCATGCCTCAGGCCCCAGAAGTCCCCAGAAAGGGCCAGCCCACCATGCCTGTTTTCCCTGGAAACTTCTGGGCTTCCTCTGGGCTTTCGGGAAGGACCTCCCTGCTCTAAAGGGGAGAGGAAAGGCTGGATGGTAGCTACGTGCCCTGTGCCACCAGAGCAAGGCGCCGTGCTGCCTCGGCCACGTGGAAGTCCTGCCTGCCGTGGAATGAGGTGGGGCGATTGGACGCATGCATCAGCTGCCAGGGAGTAAGTCTTACGTTGCCACGCCATCCCCAGGGCATGGCTCGTGCGGCACTTTGCCGGCTCCGAGGACTAAGTGGGTGTGTGGAGGAAGGCCCGACCTTTCAGTCATGCCTGGAGAGACTGGCTTGCATTGGCACCAAACCAACTGCCCCAAGCCTACTGTGCTGGCTTACAAGCACACTTTGTGTGTCCTCTCACCACGACTGCGAGCCCGCCGCGGGGCCGTGGTGGCCCGGCCTGATATTCCGCTCACGGTCTGACCCGGGTGGCCTGGACGGGCCAAGGCTAGGAAGGGTACGTTCTCTTCTGCAGGCCAGGTGAGCCGGGAACCCATTCCCACGGCATTCGCGGTGTTGGCAGAATGCAACGCAAGACGTTCTGTGTCTAGCAGGAAAGGCACGTGCATTCCTGCTACGTGTGTCCTGGGTGCCGTCCTCAGCTCCTTGCCGCCTGGCCTCCCTAACAGCAGACAGAGAGGTGGCTCCAGGCCAGCAGACGGCATCACCTGCCACCCTCTTAACAGGGTTCACCCAGACATCCTCTTCAGGGTCCCCTTTGCTCTATGCTCGTGGCTCCTCTAAGGGTCAGTTCGTCTGTCCTCCAGGGCAAACACACTGCGTGTCTGCTTGCGTGGTTGTTGGGTGAGTGTGCTGCTGTGGGTACCCCGCTTGGGACCTTTTCCAGGGTCACCTGACTGGGTGCCAGTCACAGAGGGGGACAGGGCTTTTATGTCCAGGGAAAAGAGCTGCTCAGAGAGGCGTCTGCATCTTCCATCCTGAAGTCCTTCTCCCCTAGAGACCGTGTGGCCAGCGAGGGGCCAGAGAAAGAGCACCTGAACCCAAAGACTTAGAGGAAGACGGAGAGGAGAGCAAGAAGAAAGCACAGGCACGCAGATGGAACCAGCACTCTTTGTCACTCTTCTCCTGAGTAGCAAAGGACATGGGCTGGGACAAACTGTGGCCACACTTTTCCCCCCAACCCCGGGCCGGCAGAGAGCATCGGGGCACCTGTGTCCTGGAATTGCCCTAGATTCTCCGGGGCATGGGCTGACGCTTTCCACACACACTGGTCCAGGGCTCCCGGGTGTGTATACAGCGTCCTGAGTCCTAGAGGAGTGTATTCGGGAAGGCGAGGGACAGCCTGGCACTGCTGGGTTCAAATACCAGGCGGAGGGCGCCCCGGGAGGAAGCGGCGGGAGGGGTGAAGGTGGAGGTGTGTCCTGGGAGCGCGGTAGGCGGGGCGCCCCGGCTGGCTCCCTGATTGGTGCCTGCAGGGCGAGGGGCGAGGCCCTGGCTGACCACGCCCACCGGCCGTTAACTGACTGGAAGAGGGGTTCTCCCTTGTCCTGGGCTAGCTCAGGACTCAGTCCCACCAAGGCCGCATACGTGATAGAGCGTCATCCTTGGGCGTCACAGCATGCCCTCTATCCCTTGTGCGCGTGTGTTCACCAGCCCGCAGCCTCTGGGAGGACGCTGCCTCCCGCAGACCGCTAGGGGCGCCAGAGCTCCACCTGCCCCACCGTTTGCGGGAGTCGCGTGCTCTCACCTCCAGTTCCTTCCCTCCGCTGCTGGCTCTGCTCGCGCAGGACCAGGACCACATGGAGAGCGCGGCAGGCTCCGGGGAAGGCGGCGCTGCCCTGCCGTCCGGGAGCACCTTGGTCCTGGAAGGGGGCCGTGAGGCATCGGGGCCCCTCGCCCAGGCAGGTGCCTGGGGAGAGGCGGGGCCGCTGCAGGCCCTAGGTGCCGGGGGGATGGGCACAGAGGCTGGGGTGGGTGCGGAGGCCCAGCAGGGCAGAGAGCAGGCCGGCCCGGGGGACGAGTTGCTGCTGGTGGTGGAGGATATCATGGCGGTGGTGGAGGTCGTGGCGGTGGAAGACCAGGAGGCGGTGCAAGCACAGCAGGACGAGCAACTGCCGCCGCTGCAGCAGGGGGAGTCAGGGCTGGGTCCCGAGATAGCCGGCGCCCCACTTGCCGCGCTGGAGATGGTTCAGTTTGCGCTCAGCTCTGTGGATGCCCAAGCTACCAGGGCCTACTTGCGGCTCAAGCGCAGGATGAATCAGAAGCGGAGTTCTCACCTGGCTCGAAGAAGGGCCATCATCCAGCGCATCCCCGGCTTCTGGGCCCAGGCCGTATCCTTCCTCCCTCTGGGCTTGGGTTTGTCTGCGGTGGAGGACCACTGGCAGGAGGGGAGGAGCAGAGGCTCCGCCAGGGGTAGGAGCGCTGGGGAGAAGGATCCCTGGCCCCTCCCCAACCCCCGTGGGAGTGGGTCCCCCGCCCCTATAAGGCACAGTACAGGACTGTGGGCCTTGAAGGTGGGGGGAAGGCAGGGGCTGAGGCTTGTATAGACCACGTCTGAGCAGAAGCTGCGGGCAAATGCTCTGGGACTGCAGGGAGCGCTCCCAACACTCTCCAGGTGTCATGGAGCACATGTCCACACCCTGCATGCCTAGTGTAGTTCCACCCTTGGCTCGGAGCAGGTCCTGGAAGGAAACGTCCTGCCGGCTGCGTGGGGCATGCCCATTGAGAGGCAGGCCGCCCCCTTCCCTGTCCTTCAGAGCCTGTGTCCTTTTCCAAAGAATTCAGTGCCCACCCACAGCTGCGTCCTCATGCGGCTTCCAGAGTCACTCAGCAGGCCGCCACGCTTCCCCGGACACGGCAACCCAGACACGCTGCATGCTGTGCTGCCAACTGTATCAGGCCCTACACAGCCAGGCCGCGGACCCAGGGCCATGCGCCCACACCCACGTTTCCTTACCTCCCTGTCTCTCCCATCTGTGTGTCCCCCACCCTCTCCCTCTCTGCGCTCTGCCTTCCCTCTGTGTCCCTTCCTCCCTGTATGGCTGTCTCTGTCTCTCTTGTGCTTTCCCTCCTGCTGCCTCTAACCCCTTTCCCTCCCTCTCTCGCTGATCCCTACGGGCCCTCCCTTTGCCCTGTGGGTGTGCAGCCAGGCTCCAAGGGAGCTGAGCGGCCCCTTTGTGGGCGCAGAAGGCCCCTCAAGGGCACAGGCCTGCAGGCTAACATTTAAGCAAACACAGCCGTGAGAGCGCGACCGAGCACATCTGGACACCCAAAGCAGTCACTGCCTGCCGGCCACAGACACAGGCCAGGGTTGAGGGTGGAAGGGAGCACAGGGAGTCCTTTGGCCTTGTGCTGCCGGGCGCAGACCCTCTCGGAGGCACTGGAAGCCAAGGCACCTGCTGGTATTGAGCAGCTGTGATGAAAGAGCAGGAGCTGAGTGGGTTGGGAGGTCAGCAGGGCCTGGTGGTTCTACACGTGCCCTGTTTCGGGCCCTTCCTCTCACCGGGAAGGGCTGGGCTGCTCCTGGCTCTCCTTCCGTAGCGCTGAAGGCGAGGCTCCTTGACCCAAGGCAGATCCTGAATCACCCCCAGATATCAGCCGTGATGGGTGACCAGGACAAAGATGTGCTCAGCTACATGACCGACTTGGAGGTCAGCCCTGGGAGTGGGAGGCGGGGGTAGGACCACTGGGAGTGGAATTTGGGCAGGAGAGGGCCCGGCAGTCTTGTTCAGCGGGACATGCAGGGAGCATCTCGGGACCCGTGGAGGACAAGTCCCATTCCCCTCGTCTTTCTTTGGCGGGGTAGGTGGAGGAACCGGGCCGTCCCAAGGACCACAGCAGGTTGATGTTTTTCTTTGGGAACAACCCCTACTTCCAGAACAAAGTGATCCTTAAGGAGTATCACCTTAGCATTGCCGGTAGGAGTGGGCTAGAGCTTCGAGGGTGCCGGGGGCGGGCCGGCGGGGGCAGGTGGGCACTCGGGAGGGGCAGGGGGTGTGCAGGGACACAAGGTGGGGGCGGGAGCCGGCACAGGATGGAGAGAGGCTGAGAGGAGAGCGGGAGAGAGGGCGACAGGGTGTGGGTCCTAGACAGTGCAGAGCCTCCCCTGAATTTTCCCTTCCTGCAGGGTACAGGGCGACTCGGTCCACTCCAGTGCAGTGGTTCTGGGATGATGAACGTGGAGCTCCCAGCCGAAGACTCGACACCACCAGCCTTACCTTCTTCAAGTGGTTGTGCGACCCCAGCTGCCCAGGGTCTAACAAGATCGCCGAGGTGGGGCCGCTGAGGCCTGCTTTAGCCTTGGTGATGGCAATGGGGGCAGCCTGGGAATGGGGCCTGGGCCCCGTGCTCACCTGGGCGGTTTCCCCTACCAGATCATCATTGAGGACCTGTGGCCCAATCCCCTGCGGTACTACCTGCGGCAGGGAGGCAGCCGAAGGCAATGAGCAGAGAGGAGGACCTGTCGGTGAGTGGCCGGGTCACTGCTTCCTGAAATATGTGTGGGAAGTGCCAGGGCACTGTCGGGTTTGGGGACCAGTTTGGAAACTGAGGCTCAGAGGACCCTGAGAGCAGGGACCCTGGCGAGGGAACTCAGGGCACACACCCAGGGCAGGGTGTCCACTGGGGCAAGTTCATCCGGTGAGCCAGGTGTGAGCCAGAAAGTCTCAGGTCGTTCGGGGGAAGCAAGGCTCCTCCACCCCATTTCTCTGAACACTCACCCATGGCCGTCCGCCGGGTCCTCAGTTCTCCACCTAGCTTTTCAGGTGGGGACAGTCTGCCAAATTTTGGGAGTGGGGCTGCCTTGTCCCGAGACGCTCCGACGTCCCTCCGTGTTACGGACCACCCCGTGGCCGCCCACAGCCACACGGCCATTCTTGGCAATGGTACTAGGCCATCTGGAGGAGGGTGGTGAAGCCCTAGAGGAGGAGGAAGCGGGATCCCACAAGGACAGGGCCCTCGGTCACCGCCGCCTTAGCGATCCTCGGCATGAGGCAGTGTCACGAACACCTCCCTTGTGCGTCCGTGTGCCGTGTGTTTGTGCGTGTGTGTCGCGGGCACGGCAGCTGTGCGGACGTGGACACCGCAGAGCATCAGAGTTGGACCGACGAGAAGCAGTGGAGGAGGCGTCCAGCGTTGTGAGAGACGGGTGGACGAGTCTACGTGGTGCTCTGCCCGCACAGGACAGACGTGGGGGAACAGATCTTCAGGGCCAGCTCTAGAGAGTGTCCAGCACCCAGATCGCCAGGGATGGCGGGCGAGTCATAAACAAGTTAAGAAGCCCTATGTGTCTGTGCGTGGATGTGTATGGGGGACCCAGCACACGGCCAGTAGGAGATCAGCCCTGGCCTGTGGGATTCCGTGTGTGCGGGGGATGTAAGGCACGGGGGCAGGGCAGGGCAGGGCTTGTTTGTGGAGAGACCACCGCTCTTGCTCGGCAGGTCAGGGAGGAGGACGGGAAAGGGCACACCTCTCTACATGGGAGCCCTGTTCTTCAGGGCAGGGGAAGGGCCGTGCCGAGCGGGGCACTCGTGGCCCGGTGGCTCTGCTACCGCCCCGTTCACCCCGCTTGGAGAGCTTCTCCCTGTACCCTTGCTCCTGGAAGCGTGCCCCGCATTGCTGTGATGCCGTCCCGTGCATGCTTCCTCTAGTCAGGATCACCGCAAAACCACATGTCCCTGGAGGACCACGGAGGAGGCGTTTCCTCAGGGTCCCTCACGGTCCCTCCAGACCCACGTCCTGTCCCTCTGCACCACCCACCCACAGGCGACAGCTCCAAGAACGTGTGAGGGAAATCCGGTGTGAGTTGTGGGCACTGCGGCTGTGTGAGCGGGCTGTGTGTAACGGAGCATGTATGACCAGGTCTGCATGCAGGTGTGTGTGTGTTTGTGTTGTGTGTGTGTTCATGTGGGCGGGCACGTGCGGCCAGCCGACCATGCCTCTGAGCCGGACCACGTGTGCTTGTGTAGTGTGTGTGTTTGCATGTGCACTTGTGTGTGGGAGTGTGTGCTTGTGTGTGTGCAGGGACCACGTGAGCTAATCCGTATTGCGTGTGTGTGTCTGCATACGCCCGTATGTGTGTATGTGTGTGGCCAAGTGTGTGTGCCTGGGTGCCAGAGACTGTGTGTGCTTGCCTGTGTTGTGCATGAGTGTGTGTCTCTCCCGTGGGCACGTACGTGTGTGTTGTGGCACATTTACATGCAGGCGTACCGGACGGTGTCTGTTGGTGTGTGTTTCCTGAGTGTGTGTTTGCACAGGCACGGGTGTGTGTGTTGGCTCGGCCAGGTGCACAAGCCTCTGTTGGGGTACCAGTGTGTGTTGCGTGTGTGTGTTTCCACATGCACGTATTTGTGAGTTTCCATTTGGTTACCGAGATCCGCTCACCTGTATGGATAGTGCATGTGTGTATAGGGTCTGTGTGTCTTTGTAGGCGCACCTTGGCTGGTGATTTTCTGTGGGGCTACTCACCTATGGCTCTGTGCCAGAAACCATGAGTGCGCGTTGGCGTGTAAGTGTGCTTGATTCTGCATGGTTGTCAGCTGCTCGTCCGTGTGTTTGCGAGCCGACGGGGGAGTGTGTGGGCACGCGCGGGTGTGCGTGTATGCATACCCACCTGTGTGTGCCTCTGGTTGGGGACCGTGTGTGTAAGGTGTGTTTCTCATTTTACACAAGCACATGTGCATGTATAGGGGTGCTGGAGGGTGCATACCCCTGTGCCTGCCCACGTCTGTGCCAGTGTGTGTTTTGTCTCTGTGTGTTTTTGCATGCATGGATACATGTGTGTGTGTGTGTTTGTCTGTGTGTCTCTGTCAGCCTGATGGTGCAGGGATAATTGTGAATGCTTCTGTGCAGAAGACCATGTATGTTCGTTGTGTGTGTTCTCCTGCGTGCGTGTGTGTGTGTGTGTGTGTGTGTGTGTATGTTTGCGTGGCTCGAGGGTCAGCTGTGCATGGTTGTGAGGCCGAGAGCTTTGGTGAGAGCTTCCACGTGCTCTAAAACAAACATGCTTTCATGCGTGTTTGCAGGGCCACGGAGCATGCCTGTGTGCGGAGATCTTGTGGGGGGGTATCAGCACGTGCTTGCGGCACTGGGTTTGTGTGTGTGTGTGTGTGTGTGTGTGTGTGGGTGTGGGTGTGGGTGTGGGTGCGTGTTTGAGTGGCCAAGTGTCATTCATTGATTGTGGAGCGTGTGTGTTTTTGTTTGTGTGTGTCCTCTGGTGTGTGTGTGTGTGTGTGTGTGTGCCATTGTCTATGCCTGTAAGTAAAGACCATGGGTGTTGGTGTGTTTGTTGTGTATGTGTGTGTTGTCGGGACGACGTTTGTGTTTGATAGGGCGGGTCCAAGTGTGGATGTCTCTGCTAGAGCCCTTGTGTGAGTGCTGTGTGTGTGTGTGTGTGTGTATGTCTGTTTGCGCAGCCAACAGTGCATGCCTGCGTGCAGGTCCACGTGTGTGCGTGTGGTGTGATTTGCGTGTGTGCATGTGCGTATGCGAGTGTGTGTGTGTGTGTCTATGCGACAATCTGCATGCCAGTGTGCCAGATAACGTGTCTGTGCGTGTTGTGTGTCCCGTGTGTTTGCATGGACATGTGTGTATGTGTGTGTGTGCTGTGTGTGTGTGTGCAGCCATCTCATGCCTGTGGGCCGGAGACCGTGTATAGGTGTGTGAGTTGCCGGTCTGCGTGGGTCCACATGGGCACCTCTGTGTGTGTGCGTGCAGCCATCTCCATGCCAGAGAGACGGAATCCGTGTCCATGTGGGTCTTGTGCATGCTTGCATGAGCACACGTGAGTGCTCGTGTCTCCCAGTTTGCAGCAAATGCATGAGAGGGGTGTGTGTGTGGCCACCTTGCATGCCTGTGTGTCAAGAGTGTGTGTCTGTGTGTGTTGCATGTTCAAGTGTCTGCATGAGCACACACGTGTCTCAGTGTGCTTGTAGGCCCTGTTCGATGAAGGAGAGGGAATGCGGGGTTTCTAGCTCTGCTGACTAAGGAGAAAGGGGCCACTGGCAGAGTGCAGCCACGTCCCTCCTGACACACAGCCGTCGTGGGCATTCCTTGGGTATTCAGGGGTGTGTCTGCCCCTGGATGCAACACGCAGAGGGGCCAAGGGAAGCAGGGAGGGGTGGGAGCTGGCGGGCGTGTGTCAGGCGACCTCCCATCTGTGCTGCTGGCACGGCTGGTCCCAGCTGTGGGAAACACTGTGAGGTTTCAGCATGTGCTACAGAGGGGCTAAGAACTTGTGCCCCGATTTGCGCTGTCGGCCAAGGGTCCCAAAGAGTAAGTAAGTACCCACGGCAGTACGTTACTGCAGAGGAAAGGGTCCTGAGGGGAGTATTCCTCCTGGCCGAAGGGCCGTCCTGGTGTCCGATGAGCTCCAGGTTGGGGCGGTCATCTCTGCCTCCTGCGGACCAGGTGGAGAAGAGGGAAGGGAGAGGAGGTGGACCCTCAAGGCCCGTGTTCCCTGCCTCACCGAGGGCCACCTAGCTTGCTGCCCCTGAGCCCACAGGGGCTTCCCAAATCAACACCTCTCACCACCCCTGAGCTCACCCCCACCACCAGCATGCCCCCAAGGACGCACTCCCCCAGGTGACTTTCCCCACTACCTCTGCCACAACTGGACCTTGCAGCGTGGTCCCAGCTCTGTCTTCCTGTTGCCCATCAATGGTCCCTGTGTGAGACTCCCAGCAGCCCCTGGGCTGTCATGCTGACAGCTCAGCCTGTTTGGACTCTTGGCCTCACGTCCTTGGGGAACTCTGTTCCTTCCTGCCTGTCGGAGCAGCTAGCGGTAGGTAGGGGAGGGTTTTGGCCTTCGGGCTCAGGAAACCCTGCTGAGCCCATGGTCCCTGCCCGTAACAGCACTAGGTGGCACCACTGTGCGGCAGTGTTGGGGATCTGAAGCCCGATGCACCCCTCAGGAACAGCTTAGGGTGTTGGAGAGCCGCAATGCCGTGGGCACAGGGAGCTTCCCTTGAGCCACTGGAAAGGCTCTTCCCTCAGACATGTCTTCCCAGCTCCTTGACTCTTAAGCTGCAGGGCAGCCTGGCAGCTCCCACAGTCCGGTCCCTAGGAATTCTTATGTCCGCAGGGTGGAGGTGAAGTCCCATGGACCCTTGTGGTCTCAGGGGATCGGCCAGCATGCCTCAGGCCCAGAAGTCCCCAGAAAGGGCCAGCCCACCATGCCTGTTTTCCCTGGAAACTTCTGGGCTTCCTCTGGGCTTTCGGGAAGGACCTCCCTGCTCTAAAGGGGAGAGGAAAGGCTGGATGGTAGCTACGTGCCCTGTGCCACCAGAGCAAGGCGCCGTGCTGCCTCGGCCACGTGGAAGTCCTGCCTGCCGTGGAATGAGGTGGGGCGATTGGACGCATGCATCAGCTGCCAGGGAGTAAGTCTTACGTTGCCACGCCATCCCCAGGGCATGGCTCGTGCGGCACTTTGCCGGCTCCGAGGACTAAGTGGGTGTGTGGAGGAAGGCCCGACCTTTCAGTCATGCTTGGAGAGACTGGCTTGCATTGGCACCAAACCAACTGCCCCAAGCCTACTGTGCTGGCTTACAAGCACACTTTGTGTGTCCTCTCACCACGACTGCGAGCCCGCCGCGGGGCCGTGGTGGCCCGGCCTGATATTCCGCTCACGGTCTGACCCGGGTGGCCTGGACGGGCCAAGGCTAGGAAGGGTACGTTCTCTTCTGCAGGCCAGGTGAGCCGGGAACCCATTCCCACGGCATTCGCGGTGTTGGCAGAATGCAACGCAAGACGTTCTGTGTCTAGCAGGAAAGGCACGTGCATTCCTGCTACGTGTGTCCTGGGTGCCGTCCTCAGCTCCTTGCCGCCTGGCCTCCCTAACAGCAGACAGAGAGGTGGCTCCAGGCCAGCAGACGGCATCACCTGCCACCCTCTTAACAGGGTTCACCCAGACATCCTCTTCAGGGTCCCCTTTGCTCTATGCTCGTGGCTCCTCTAAGGGTCAGTTCGTCTGTCCTCCAGGGCAAACACACTGCGTGTCTGCTTGCGTGGTTGTTGGGTGAGTGTGCTGCTGTGGGTACCCCGCTTGGGACCTTTTCCAGGGTCACCTGACTGGGTGCCAGTCACAGAGGGGGACAGGGCTTTTATGTCCAGGGAAAAGAGCTGCTCAGAGAGGCGTCTGCATCTTCCATCCTGAAGTCCTTCTCCCCTAGAGACCGTGTGGCCAGCGAGGGGCCAGAGAAAGAGCACCTGAACCCAAAGACTTAGAGGAAGACGGAGAGGAGAGCAAGAAGAAAGCACAGGCACGCAGATGGAACCAGCACTCTTTGTCACTCTTCTCCTGAGTAGCAAAGGACATGGGCTGGGACAAACTGTGGCCACACTTTTCCCCCCAACCCCGGGCCGGCAGAGAGCATCGGGGCACCTGTGTCCTGGAATTGCCCTAGATTCTCCGGGGCATGGGCTGACGCTTTCCACACACACTGGTCCAGGGCTCCCGGGTGTGTATACAGCGTCCTGAGTCCTAGAGGAGTGTATTCGGGAAGGCGAGGGACAGCCTGGCACTGCTGGGTTCAAATACCAGGCGGAGGGCGCCCCGGGAGGAAGCGGCGGGAGGGGTGAAGGTGGAGGTGTGTCCTGGGAGCGCGGTAGGCGGGGCGCCCCGGCTGGCTCCCTGATTGGTGCCTGCAGGGCGAGGGGCGAGGCCCTGGCTGACCACGCCCACCGGCCGTTAACTGACTGGAAGAGGGGTTCTCCCTTGTCCTGGGCTAGCTCAGGACTCAGTCCCACCAAGGCCGCATACGTGATAGAGCGTCATCCTTGGGCGTCACAGCATGCCCTCTATCCCTTGTGCGCGTGTGTTCACCAGCCCGCAGCCTCTGGGAGGACGCTGCCTCCCGCAGACCGCTAGGGGCGCCAGAGCTCCACCTGCCCCACCGTTTGCGGGAGTCGCGTGCTCTCACCTCCAGTTCCTTCCCTCCGCTGCTGGCTCTGCTCGCGCAGGACCAGGACCACATGGAGAGCGCGGCAGGCTCCGGGGAAGGCGGCGCTGCCCTGCCGTCCGGGAGCACCTTGGTCCTGGAAGGGGGCCGTGAGGCATCGGGGCCCCTCGCCCAGGCAGGTGCCTGGGGAGAGGCGGGGCCGCTGCAGGCCCTAGGTGCCGGGGGGATGGGCACAGAGGCTGTGGTGGGTGCGGAGGCCCAGCAGGGCAGAGAGCAGGCCGGCCCGGGGGACGAGTTGCTGCTGGTGGTGGAGGATATCATGGCGGTGGTGGAGGTCGTGGCGGTGGAAGACCAGGAGGCGGTGCAAGCACAGCAGGACGAGCAACTGCCACCGCTGCAGCAGGGGGAGTCAGGGCTGGGTCCCGAGATAGCCGGCGCCCCACTTGCCGCGCTGGAGATGGTTCAGTTTGCGCTCAGCTCTGTGGATGCCCAAGCTACCAGGGCCTACTTGCGGCTCAAGCGCAGGATGAATCAGAAGCGGAGTTCTCACCTGGCTCGAAGAAGGGCCATCATCCAGCGCATCCCCGGCTTCTGGGCCCAGGCCGTATCCTTCCTCCCTCTGGGCTTGGGTTTGTCTGCGGTGGAGGACCACTGGCAGGAGGGGAGGAGCAGAGGCTCCGCCAGGGGTAGGAGCGCTGGGGAGAAGGATCCCTGGCCCCTCCCCAACCCCCGTGGGAGTGGGTCCCCCGCCCCTATAAAGGCACAGTACAGGACTGTGGGCCTTGAAGGTGGGGGGAAGGCAGGGGCTGAGGCTTGTATAGACCACGTCTGAGCAGAAGCTGCGGGCAAATGCTCTGGGACTGCAGGGAGCGCTCCCAACACTCTCCAGGTGTCATGGAGCACATGTCCACACCCTGCATGCCTAGTGTAGTTCCACCCTTGGCTCGGAGCAGGTCCTGGAAGGAAACGTCCTGCCGGCTGCGTGGGGCATGCCCATTGAGAGGCAGGCCGCCCCCTTCCCTGTCCTTCAGAGCCTGTGTCCTTTTCCAAAGAGTTCAGTGCCCACCCACAGCTGCGTCCTCATGCGGCTTCCAGAGTCACTCAGCAGGCCGCCACGCTTCCCCGGACACGGCAACCCAGACACGCTGCATGCTGTGCTGCCAACTGTATCAGGCCCTACACAGCCAGGCCGCGGACCCAGGGCCATGCGCCCACACCCACGTTTCCTTACCTCCCTGTCTCTCCCATCTGTGTGTCCCCCACCCTCTCCCTCTCTGCGCTCTGCCTTCCCTCTGTGTCCCTTCCTCCCTGTATGGCTGTCTCTGTCTCTCTTGTGCTTTCCCTCCTGCTGCCTCTAACCCCTTTCCCTCCCTCTCTCGCTGATCCCTACGGGCCCTCCCTTTGCCCTGTGGGTGTGCAGCCAGGCTCCAAGGGAGCTGAGCGGCCCCTTTGTGGGCGCAGAAGGCCCCTCAAGGGCACAGGCCTGCAGGCTAACATTTAAGCAAACACAGCCGTGAGAGCGCGACCGAGCACATCTGGACACCCAAAGCAGTCACTGCCTGCCGGCCACAGACACAGGCCAGGGTTGAGGGTGGAAGGGAGCGCAGGGAGTCCTTTGGCCTTGTGCTGCCGGGCGCAGACCCTCTCGGAGGCACTGGAAGCCAAGGCACCTGCTGGTATTGAGCAGCTGTGATGAAAGAGCAGGAGCTGAGTGGGTTGGGAGGGCAGCAGGGCCTGGTGGTTCTACACGTGCCCTGTTTCGGGCCCTTCCTCTCACCGGGAAGGGCTGGGCTGCTCCTGGCTCTCCTTCCGTAGCGCTGAAGGCGAGGCTCCTTGACCCAAGGCAGATCCTGAATCACCCCCAGATATCAGCCGTGATGGGTGACCAGGACAAAGATGTGCTCAGCTACATGACCGACTTGGAGGTCAGCCCTGGGAGTGGGAGGTGGGGGTAGGACCACTGGGAGTGGAATTTGGGCAGGAGAGGGCCCGGCAGTCTTGTTCAGCGGGACATGCAGGGAGCATCTCGGGACCCGTGGAGGACAAGTCCCATTCCCCTCGTCTTTCTTTGGCGGGGTAGGTGGAGGAACCGGGCCGTCCCAAGGACCACAGCAGGTTGATGTTTTTCTTTGGGAACAACCCCTACTTCCAGAACAAAGTGATCCTTAAGGAGTATCACCTTAGCATTGCCGGTAGGAGTGGGCTAGAGCTTCGAGGGTGCCGGGGGCGGGCCGGCGGGGGCAGGTGGGCACTCGGGAGGGGCAGGGGGTGTGCAGGGACACAAGGTGGGGGCGGGAGCCGGCACAGGATGGAGAGAGGCTGAGAGGAGAGCGGGAGAGAGGGCGACAGGGTGTGGGTCCTAGACAGTGCAGAGCCTCCCCTGAATTTTCCCTTCCTGCAGGGTACAGGGCGACTCGGTCCACTCCAGTGCAGTGGTTCTGGGATGATGAACGTGGAGCTCCCAGCCGAAGACTCGACACCACCAGCCTTACCTTCTTCAAGTGGTTGTGCGACCCCAGCTGCCCAGGGTCTAACAAGATCGCCGAGGTGGGGCCGCTGAGGCCTGCTTTAGCCTTGGTGATGGCAATGGGGGCAGCCTGGGAATGGGGCCTGGGCCCCGTGCTCACCTGGGCGGTTTCCCCTACCAGATCATCATTGAGGACCTGTGGCCCAATCCCCTGCGGTACTACCTGCGGCAGGGAGGCAGCCGAAGGCAATGAGCAGAGAGGAGGACCTGTCGGTGAGTGGCCGGGTCACTGCTTCCTGAAATATGAGTGGGAAGTGCCAGGGCACTGTAGGGTTTGGGGACCAGTTTGGAAACTGAGGCTCAGAGGACCCTGAGAGCAGGGACCCTGGCGAGGGAACTCAGGGCACACACCCAGGGCAGGGTGTCCACTGGGGCAAGTTCATCCGGTGAGCCAGGTGTGAGCCAGAAAGTCTCAGGTCGTTCGGGGGAAGCAAGGCTCCTCCACCCCATTTCTCTGAACACTCACCCATGGCCGTCCGCCGGGTCCTCAGTTCTCCACCTAGCTTTTCAGGTGGGGACAGTCTGCCAAATTTTGGGAGTGGGGCTGCCTTGTCCCGAGACGCTCCGACGTCCCTCCGTGCTACGGACCACCCCGTGGCCTCCCACAGCCACACGGCCATTCTTGGCAATGGTACTAGGCCATCTGGAGGAGGGTGGTGAAGCCCTAGAGGAGGAGGAAGCGGGATCCCACAAGGACAGGGCCCTCGGTCACCGCCGCCTTAGCGATCCTCGGCATGAGGCAGTGTCACGAACACCTCCCTTGTGCGTCCGTGTGCCGTGTGTTTGTGCGTGTGTGTCGCGGGCACGGCAGCTGTGCGGACGTGGACACCGCAGAGCATCAGAGTTGGACCGACGAGAAGCAGTGGAGGAGGCGTCCAGCGTTGTGAGAGACGGGTGGACAAGTCTACGTGGTGCTCTGCCCGCACAGGACAGACGTGGGGGAACAGATCTTCAGGGCCAGCTCTAGAGAGTGTCCAGCACCCAGATCGCCAGGGATGGCGGGCGAGTCATAAACAAGTTAAGAAGCCCTATGTGTCTGTGCGTGGATGTGTATGGGGGACCCAGCACACGGCCAGTAGGAGATCAGCCCTGGCCTGTGGGATTCCGTGTGTGCGGGGGATGTAAGGCACGGGGGCAGGGCAGGGCAGGGCTTGTTTGTGGAGAGACCACCGCTCTTGCTCGGCAGGTCAGGGAGGAGGACGGGAAAGGGCACACCTCTCTACATGGGAGCCCTGTTCTTCAGGGCAGGGGAAGGGCCGTGCCGAGCGGGGCACTCGTGGCCCGGTGGCTCTGCTACCGCCCCGTTCACCCCGCTTGGAGAGCTTCTCCCTGTACCCTTGCTCCTGGAAGCGTGCCCCGCATTGCTGTGATGCCGTCCCGTGCATGCTTCCTCTAGTCAGGATCACCGCAAAACCACATGTCCCTGGAGGACCACGGAGGAGGCGTTTCCTCAGGGTCCCTCACGGTCCCTCCAGACCCACGTCCTGTCCCTCTGCACCACCCACCCACAGGCGACAGCTCCAAGAACGTGTGAGGGAAATCCGGTGTGAGTTGTGGGCACTGCGGCTGTGTGAGCGGGCTGTGTGTAACGGAGCATGTATGACCAGGTCTGCATGCAGGTGTGTGTGTGTTTGTGTTGTGTGTGTGTTCATGTGGGCGGGCACGTGCGGCCAGCCGACCATGCCTCTGAGCCGGACCACGTGTGCTTGTGTAGTGTGTGTGTTTGCATGTGCACTTGTGTGTGGGAGTGTGTGCTTGTGTGTGTGCAGGGACCACGTGAGCTAATCCGTATTGCGTGTGTGTGTCTGCATACGCCCGTATGTGTGTATGTGTGTGGCCAAGTGTGTGTGCCTGGGTGCCAGAGACTGTGTGTGCTTGCCTGTGTTGTGCATGAGTGTGTGTCTCTCCCGTGGGCACGTACGTGTGTGTTGTGGCACATTTACATGCAGGCGTACCGGACGGTGTCTGTTGGTGTGTGTTTCCTGAGTGTGTGTTTGCACAGGCACGGGTGTGTGTGTTGGCTCGGCCAGGTGCACAAGCCTCTGTTGGGGTACCAGTGTGTGTTGCGTGTGTGTGTTTCCACATGCACGTATTTGTGAGTTTCCATTTGGTTACCGAGATCCGCTCACCTGTATGGATAGTGCATGTGTGTATAGGGTCTGTGTGTCTTTGTAGGCGCACCTTGGCTGGTGATTTTCTGTGGGGCTACTCACCTATGGCTCTGTGCCAGAAACCATGAGTGCGCGTTGGCGTGTAAGTGTGCTTGATTCTGCATGGTTGTCAGCTGCTCGTCCGTGTGTTTGCGAGCCGACGGGGGAGTGTGTGGGCACGCGCGGGTGTGCGTGTATGCATACCCACCTGTGTGTGCCTCTGGTTGGGGACCGTGTGTGTAAGGTGTGTTTCTCATTTTACACAAGCACATGTGCATGTATAGGGGTGCTGGAGGGTGCATACCCCTGTGCCTGCCCACGTCTGTGCCAGTGTGTGTTTTGTCTCTGTGTGTTTTTGCATGCATGGATACATGTGTGTGTGTGTGTTTGTCTGTGTGTCTCTGTCAGCCTGATGGTGCAGGGATAATTGTGAATGCTTCTGTGCAGAAGACCATGTATGTTCGTTGTGTGTGTTCTCCTGCGTGCGTGTGTGTGTGTGTGTGTGTGTATGTTTGCGTGGCTCGAGGGTCAGCTGTGCATGGTTGTGAGGCCGAGAGCTTTGGTGAGAGCTTCCACGTGCTCTAAAACAAACATGCTTTCATGCGTGTTTGCAGGGCCACGGAGCATGCCTGTGTGCGGAGATCTTGTGGGGGGGTATCAGCACGTGCTTGCGGCACTGGGTTTGTGTGTGTGTGTGTGTGTGTGTGGGTGTGGGTGTGGGTGTGGGTGCGTGTTTGAGTGGCCAAGTGTCATTCATTGATTGTGGAGCATGTGTGTTTTTGTTTGTGTGTGTCCTCTGGTGTGTGTGTGTGTGTGTGTGTGTGTGTGCCATTGTCTATGCCTGTAAGTAAAGACCATGGGTGTTGGTGTGTTTGTTGTGTATGTGTGTGTTGTCGGGACGACGTTTGTGTTTGATAGGGCGGGTCCAAGTGTGGATGTCTCTGCTAGAGCCCTTGTGTGAGTGCTGTGTGTGTGTGTGTGTGTGTATGTCTGTTTGCGCAGCCAACAGTGCATGCCTGCGTGCAGGTCCACGTGTGTGCGTGTGGTGTGATTTGCGTGTGTGCATGTGCGTATGCGAGTGTGTGTGTGTGTGTCTATGCGACAATCTGCATGCCAGTGTGCCAGATAACGTGTCTGTGCGTGTTGTGTGTCCCGTGTGTTTGCATGGACATGTGTGTATGTGTGTGTGTGCTGTGTGTGTGTGTGCAGCCATCTCATGCCTGTGGGCCGGAGACCGTGTATAGGTGTGTGAGTTGCCGGTCTGCGTGGGTCCACATGGGCACCTCTGTGTGTGTGCGTGCAGCCATCTCCATGCCAGAGAGACGGAATCCGTGTCCATGTGGGTCTTGTGCATGCTTGCATGAGCACACGTGAGTGCTCGTGTCTCCCAGTTTGCAGCAAATGCATGAGAGGGGTGTGTGTGTGGCCACCTTGCATGCCTGTGTGTCAAGAGTGTGTGTCTGTGTGTGTTGCATGTTCAAGTGTCTGCATGAGCACACACGTGTCTCAGTGTGCTTGTAGGCCCTGTTCGATGAAGGAGAGGGAATGCGGGGTTTCTAGCTCTGCTGACTAAGGAGAAAGGGGCCACTGGCAGAGTGCAGCCACGTCCCTCCTGACACACAGCCGTCGTGGGCATTCCTTGGGTATTCAGGGGTGTGTCTGCCCCTGGATGCAACACGCAGAGGGGCCAAGGGAAGCAGGGAGGGGTGGGAGCTGGCGGGCGTGTGTCAGGCGACCTCCCATCTGTGCTGCTGGCACGGCTGGTCCCAGCTGTGGGAAACACTGTGAGGTTTCAGCATGTGCTACAGAGGGGCTAAGAACTTGTGCCCCGATTTGCGCTGTCGGCCAAGGGTCCCAAAGAGTAAGTAAGTACCCACGGCAGTACGTTACTGCAGAGGAAAGGGTCCTGAGGGGAGTATTCCTCCTGGCCGAAGGGCCGTCCTGGTGTCCGATGAGCTCCAGGTTGGGGCGGTCATCTCTGCCTCCTGCGGACCAGGTGGAGAAGAGGGAAGGGAGAGGAGGTGGACCCTCAAGGCCCGTGTTCCCTGCCTCACCGAGGGCCACCTAGCTTGCTGCCCCTGAGCCCACAGGGGCTTCCCAAATCAACACCTCTCACCACCCCTGAGCTCACCCCCACCACCAGCATGCCCCCAAGGACGCACTCCCCCAGGTGACTTTCCCCACTACCTCTGCCACAACTGGACCTTGCAGCGTGGTCCCAGCTCTGTCTTCCTGTTGCCCATCAATGGTCCCTGTGTGAGACTCCCAGCAGCCCCTGGGCTGTCATGCTGACAGCTCAGCCTGTTTGGACTCTTGGCCTCACGTCCTTGGGGAACTCTGTTCCTTCCTGCCTGTCGGAGCAGCTAGCGGTAGGTAGGGGAGGGTTTTGGCCTTCGGGCTCAGGAAACCCTGCTGAGCCCATGGTCCCTGCCCGTAACAGCACTAGGTGGCACCACTGTGCGGCAGTGTTGGGGATCTGAAGCCCGATGCACCCCTCAGGAACAGCTTAGGGTGTTGGAGAGCCGCAATGCCGTGGGCACAGGGAGCTTCCCTTGAGCCACTGGAAAGGCTCTTCCCTCAGACATGTCTTCCCAGCTCCTTGACTCTTAAGCTGCAGGGCAGCCTGGCAGCTCCCACAGTCCGGTCCCTAGGAATTCTTATGTCCGCAGGGTGGAGGTGAAGTCCCATGGACCCTTGTGGTCTCAGGGGATCGGCCAGCATGCCTCAGGCCCAGAAGTCCCCAGAAAGGGCCAGCCCACCATGCCTGTTTTCCCTGGAAACTTCTGGGCTTCCTCTGGGCTTTCGGGAAGGACCTCCCTGCTCTAAAGGGGAGAGGAAAGGCTGGATGGTAGCTACGTGCCCTGTGCCACCAGAGCAAGGCGCCGTGCTGCCTCGGCCACGTGGAAGTCCTGCCTGCCGTGGAATGAGGTGGGGCGATTGGACGCATGCATCAGCTGCCAGGGAGTAAGTCTTACGTTGCCACGCCATCCCCAGGGCATGGCTCGTGCGGCACTTTGCCGGCTCCGAGGACTAAGTGGGTGTGTGGAGGAAGGCCCGACCTTTCAGTCATGCTTGGAGAGACTGGCTTGCATTGGCACCAAACCAACTGCCCCAAGCCTACTGTGCTGGCTTACAAGCACACTTTGTGTGTCCTCTCACCACGACTGCGAGCCCGCCGCGGGGCCGTGGTGGCCCGGCCTGATATTCCGCTCACGGTCTGACCCGGGTGGCCTGGACGGGCCAAGGCTAGGAAGGGTACGTTCTCTTCTGCAGGCCAGGTGAGCCGGGAACCCATTCCCACGGCATTCGCGGTGTTGGCAGAATGCAACGCAAGACGTTCTGTGTCTAGCAGGAAAGGCACGTGCATTCCTGCTACGTGTGTCCTGGGTGCCGTCCTCAGCTCCTTGCCGCCTGGCCTCCCTAACAGCAGACAGAGAGGTGGCTCCAGGCCAGCAGACGGCATCACCTGCCACCCTCTTAACAGGGTTCACCCAGACATCCTCTTCAGGGTCCCCTTTGCTCTATGCTCGTGGCTCCTCTAAGGGTCAGTTCGTCTGTCCTCCAGGGCAAACACACTGCGTGTCTGCTTGCGTGGTTGTTGGGTGAGTGTGCTGCTGTGGGTACCCCGCTTGGGACCTTTTCCAGGGTCACCTGACTGGGTGCCAGTCACAGAGGGGGACAGGGCTTTTATGTCCAGGGAAAAGAGCTGCTCAGAGAGGCGTCTGCATCTTCCATCCTGAAGTCCTTCTCCCCTAGAGACCGTGTGGCCAGCGAGGGGCCAGAGAAAGAGCACCTGAACCCAAAGACTTAGAGGAAGACGGAGAGGAGAGCAAGAAGAAAGCACAGGCACGCAGATGGAACCAGCACTCTTTGTCACTCTTCTCCTGAGTAGCAAAGGACATGGGCTGGGACAAACTGTGGCCACACTTTTCCCCCCAACCCCGGGCCGGCAGAGAGCATCGGGGCACCTGTGTCCTGGAATTGCCCTAGATTCTCCGGGGCATGGGCTGACGCTTTCCACACACACTGGTCCAGGGCTCCCGGGTGTGTATACAGCGTCCTGAGTCCTAGAGGAGTGTATTCGGGAAGGCGAGGGACAGCCTGGCACTGCTGGGTTCAAATACCAGGCGGAGGGCGCCCCGGGAGGAAGCGGCGGGAGGGGTGAAGGTGGAGGTGTGTCCTGGGAGCGCGGTAGGCGGGGCGCCCCGGCTGGCTCCCTGATTGGTGCCTGCAGGGCGAGGGGCGAGGCCCTGGCTGACCACGCCCACCGGCCGTTAACTGACTGGAAGAGGGGTTCTCCCTTGTCCTGGGCTAGCTCAGGACTCAGTCCCACCAAGGCCGCATACGTGATAGAGCGTCATCCTTGGGCGTCACAGCATGCCCTCTATCCCTTGTGCGCGTGTGTTCACCAGCCCGCAGCCTCTGGGAGGACGCTGCCTCCCGCAGACCGCTAGGGGCGCCAGAGCTCCACCTGCCCCACCGTTTGCGGGAGTCGCGTGCTCTCACCTCCAGTTCCTTCCCTCCGCTGCTGGCTCTGCTCGCGCAGGACCAGGACCACATGGAGAGCGCGGCAGGCTCCGGGGAAGGCGGCGCTGCCCTGCCGTCCGGGAGCACCTTGGTCCTGGAAGGGGGCCGTGAGGCATCGGGGCCCCTCGCCCAGGCAGGTGCCTGGGGAGAGGCGGGGCCGCTGCAGGCCCTAGGTGCCGGGGGGATGGGCACAGAGGCTGTGGTGGGTGCGGAGGCCCAGCAGGGCAGAGAGCAGGCCGGCCCGGGGGACGAGTTGCTGCTGGTGGTGGAGGATATCATGGCGGTGGTGGAGGTCGTGGCGGTGGAAGACCAGGAGGCGGTGCAAGCACAGCAGGACGAGCAACTGCCACCGCTGCAGCAGGGGGAGTCAGGGCTGGGTCCCGAGATAGCCGGCGCCCCACTTGCCGCGCTGGAGATGGTTCAGTTTGCGCTCAGCTCTGTGGATGCCCAAGCTACCAGGGCCTACTTGCGGCTCAAGCGCAGGATGAATCAGAAGCGGAGTTCTCACCTGGCTCGAAGAAGGGCCATCATCCAGCGCATCCCCGGCTTCTGGGCCCAGGCCGTATCCTTCCTCCCTCTGGGCTTGGGTTTGTCTGCGGTGGAGGACCACTGGCAGGAGGGGAGGAGCAGAGGCTCCGCCAGGGGTAGGAGCGCTGGGGAGAAGGATCCCTGGCCCCTCCCCAACCCCCGTGGGAGTGGGTCCCCCGCCCCTATAAAGGCACAGTACAGGACTGTGGGCCTTGAAGGTGGGGGGAAGGCAGGGGCTGAGGCTTGTATAGACCACGTCTGAGCAGAAGCTGCGGGCAAATGCTCTGGGACTGCAGGGAGCGCTCCCAACACTCTCCAGGTGTCATGGAGCACATGTCCACACCCTGCATGCCTAGTGTAGTTCCACCCTTGGCTCGGAGCAGGTCCTGGAAGGAAACGTCCTGCCGGCTGCGTGGGGCATGCCCATTGAGAGGCAGGCCGCCCCCTTCCCTGTCCTTCAGAGCCTGTGTCCTTTTCCAAAGAGTTCAGTGCCCACCCACAGCTGCGTCCTCATGCGGCTTCCAGAGTCACTCAGCAGGCCGCCACGCTTCCCCGGACACGGCAACCCAGACACGCTGCATGCTGTGCTGCCAACTGTATCAGGCCCTACACAGCCAGGCCGCGGACCCAGGGCCATGCGCCCACACCCACGTTTCCTTACCTCCCTGTCTCTCCCATCTGTGTGTCCCCCACCCTCTCCCTCTCTGCGCTCTGCCTTCCCTCTGTGTCCCTTCCTCCCTGTATGGCTGTCTCTGTCTCTCTTGTGCTTTCCCTCCTGCTGCCTCTAACCCCTTTCCCTCCCTCTCTCGCTGATCCCTACGGGCCCTCCCTTTGCCCTGTGGGTGTGCAGCCAGGCTCCAAGGGAGCTGAGCGGCCCCTTTGTGGGCGCAGAAGGCCCCTCAAGGGCACAGGCCTGCAGGCTAACATTTAAGCAAACACAGCCGTGAGAGCGCGACCGAGCACATCTGGACACCCAAAGCAGTCACTGCCTGCCGGCCACAGACACAGGCCAGGGTTGAGGGTGGAAGGGAGCGCAGGCAGTCCTTTGACCTTGTCCTGCCGGGCGCAGACCCTCTCGGAGGCACTGGAAGCCAAGGCACCTGCTGGTATTGAGCAGCTGTGATGAAAGAGCAGGAGCTGAGTGGGTTGGGAGGGCAGCAGGGCCTGGTGGTTCTACACGTGCCCTGTTTCGGGCCCTTCCTCTCACCGGGAAGGGCTGGGCTGCTCCTGGCTCTCCTTCCGTAGCGCTGAAGGCGAGGCTCCTTGACCCAAGGCAGATCCTGAATCACCCCCAGATATCAGCCGTGATGGGTGACCAGGACAAAGATGTGCTCAGCTACATGACCGACTTGGAGGTCAGCCCTGGGAGTGGGAGGCGGGGGTAGGACCACTGGGAGTGGAATTTGGGCAGGAGAGGGCCCGGCAGTCTTGTTCAGCGGGACATGCAGGGAGCATCTCGGGACCCGTGGAGGACAAGTCCCATTCCCCTCGTCTTTCTTTGGCGGGGTAGGTGGAGGAACCGGGCCGTCCCAAGGACCACAGCAGGTTGATGTTTTTCTTTGGGAACAACCCCTACTTCCAGAACAAAGTGATCCTTAAGGAGTATCACCTTAGCATTGCCGGTAGGAGTGGGCTAGAGCTTCGAGGGTGCCGGGGGTGGGCCGGCGGGGGCAGGTGGGCACTCGGGAGGGGCAGGGGGTGTGCAGGGACACAAGGTGGGGGCGGGAGCCGGCACAGGATGGAGAGAGGCTGAGAGGAGAGCGGGAGAGAGGGCGACAGGGTGTGGGTCCTAGACAGTGCAGAGCCTCCCCTGAATTTTCCCTTCCTGCAGGGTACAGGGCGACTCGGTCCACTCCAGTGCAGTGGTTCTGGGATGATGAACGTGGAGCTCCCAGCCGAAGACTCGACACCACCAGCCTTACCTTCTTCAAGTGGTTGTGCGACCCCAGCTGCCCAGGGTCTAACAAGATCGCCGAGGTGGGGCCGCTGAGGCCTGCTTTAGCCTTGGTGATGGCAATGGGGGCAGCCTGGGAATGGGGCCTGGGCCCCGTGCTCACCTGGGCGGTTTCCCCTACCAGATCATCATTGAGGACCTGTGGCCCAATCCCCTGCGGTACTACCTGCGGCAGGGAGGCAGCCGAAGGCAATGAGCAGAGAGGAGGACCTGTCGGTGAGTGGCCGGGTCACTGCTTCCTGAAATATGAGTGGGAAGTGCCAGGGCACTGTAGGGTTTGGGGACCAGTTTGGAAACTGAGGCTCAGAGGACCCTGAGAGCAGGGACCCTGGCGAGGGAACTCAGGGCACACACCCAGGGCAGGGTGTCCACTGGGGCAAGTTCATCCGGTGAGCCAGGTGTGAGCCAGAAAGTCTCAGGTCGTTCGGGGGAAGCAAGGCTCCTCCACCCCATTTCTCTGAACACTCACCCATGGCCGTCCGCCGGGTCCTCAGTTCTCCACCTAGCTTTTCAGGTGGGGACAGTCTGCCAAATTTTGGGAGTGGGGCTGCCTTGTCCCGAGACGCTCCGACGTCCCTCCGTGCTACGGACCACCCCGTGGCCTCCCACAGCCACACGGCCATTCTTGGCAATGGTACTAGGCCATCTGGAGGAGGGTGGTGAAGCCCTAGAGGAGGAGGAAGCGGGATCCCACAAGGACAGGGCCCTCGGTCACCGCCGCCTTAGCGATCCTCGGCATGAGGCAGTGTCACGAACACCTCCCTTGTGCGTCCGTGTGCCGTGTGTTTGTGCGTGTGTGTCGCGGGCACGGCAGCTGTGCGGACGTGGACACCGCAGAGCATCAGAGTTGGACCGACGAGAAGCAGTGGAGGAGGCGTCC